>NC_139608.1:78920134-79423490 GCF_964270895.1 Podarcis filfolensis
TCTTTCTGGTTACTCCAGGTTGCTATTTTGCTGCTGTTCTGTCTCTTCCCCTGTGTTTTGAAAACAACAGCTCAATATAAAAACCAAGCAAGTGAAATGTTTCCAAATCTGGAGATTAAATGGTGGGGGAAACCTCCATGGCTACATTTGGATTTGTTAGACTTCAACAAAGTTGCAGCTCCAGCTATCAGGTTCTAAAAATCCAAAAAACTAAGGCTTGTAGGGAGAAGACAGCTGAAGTCACCCATATGCTATTTCTCAGTTTGTCATATCTTGCTCCATCCCATGGTCAACGCATTTGATGTCAACATAAAATCTATCCAATCTGAGGTACACAGCACCTGAGCATTCAAAACATGGCAGATTTGGCAAGATGACCCTTCTCTACAAAAACAGAAAAGAAAGACTGGATACTTACCCAGAAGATTATGTTGTAGCTGAAAAGCAGGTATTTGTACCAACAGCTGACTTCAGCAGAAGAATACCGGTAATAGTGCATCTTTTATAGAGCTGTGACTACGTAGAACCAGAAAAAGAAAAAGAAAAGAAAGATCAGTAAGAAGGAGAAATGCAGTGGGATTCAACATACCCAAGCCACGCCAATAGTCCATAATCATTGGTTAAGTAGCGTAATTCCGTATTGACTCACATGGCATTTGGGCATGTAATCTTTTTGTGTTAGCTAATATAACCACTGAGCCTCTTGGGCTTGCTGATCAGAATGTCGGCCGTTCAAATCCCCGTGCCGGGGTGAGCTCCAGTTGTTCAGTCCCAGCTCCTGCCCACCTAGCAGTTCGAAAGCATGCCAAAAAGTGCAAGTAGATTAAAAGGTACTGCTCCGGCAGGAAGGTAACTGGCGTTTCTGTGCGTTGCTCTGGTTCTGCCAGAAGCGGCTTAGTCCTGCTGGCTACATGACCCGGAAAAACTGTCTGTGGACAAACGCCGGCTCCCTTGGCCTGTAAAGCGAGATGAGCACCGCAACCCCAGAGTCATCTGCAACTGGACTTAAATGTCAGGGGTCCTTTACATTTTTTTATTATTATTTGGGTGTTATCTCGATTAATCTTCCCTACACAAATAATCAAGAAGTAGGCCACAGATAGTAGGTATGGCCAACATAACAGTTTGTCAACCTCAAGAATTTATCTGCAACTTGGACATTTTTACTCCCCCATCTGTAACAATACGAATAAGCAGCTAATGTTTTACAGGCAAGTGCCAAACTTGAGCTAACGTTTATTAGAAACGGGGGGGGGGGGGGGGAGTTTTCTGCAAAGTATGTGTGAGCAACATAGCAGTTCATTGGCATGCACAAATAAAGGCTTCCAAAGCAACAATTATGTTTGCATAACACTTTACTGTGCATTCACAAATTTCAGCTCAGCAGGAAGTCCATGGATAAGTTCAGTTACAGAAAGGTAGCCGTGTTGGTCTGCCATAGTCAAAACAAAAAAAATTTTTTTTTTGTCTGGTATCTGACGAAGTGTGCATGCACACGAAAGCTCATACCAAGAACTAACTTAGTTGGTCTTTAAGGTGCTACATGGATAAGTTGTAAAGCCCAAAAGAAATTGACTGTGGCAACATTTTAGTACGTTGTCTCTTTTCAACAAATCCAAACCAACATCTCATCCATGCACAGAGACCACAAAGATGAGGCTGCCTAGCCACCCCTGAAAGTGCAACTGGTAGCATTTCAGAGAACACTACCTTTGAGTTCCTGGCTTTCAGCATCTTGCCAAGCAACCAAAATTTGGCTTCCAGGACCTCACAACTACATTTCCCCTTATTACTGGTGCCAACATGCACCACGACCAGTGACTCAACACTATCTACGATCAGTTCTCTGCAAGTCTGCCTAGCACCTATCAACCTCCCATGCTGGGTGATATCTGGTTTTCAACATTGTGATATATCAACATTGCTGATATATCACAATGTGTGGAATAAGGATGGAACCATGTAGAGGCCCTGTGTGGTTTTTGTCGGCGCCTGCTCGTGATTCACTTCCCCCTGCATGAAGAGAGCTGAGCCAGCAGAATTCACAGGGGCTGCAGGAATCAAGAGAGCATTGGCTGGCTTCACGGTTTTCCCCATATCGTGATTTTTGCATGGCACACACACACACAAACAAACACACACACATCGTGATTTGTGATACATTGCCAGGTCAAAAATTTATGAAACCAATATCACAATATGGACTTCAAATCGGTTTTGGACAATATATCACTATATCGCCCAGCCCTAGTTGGGAGTGGGGCTAAGTAAGCCCATAGATCAGAGATTCCTTCACTACTGCTTTCAGCTCTGGCTTTCTGCCTCACTGCTTATTTCCCATCTCTGCAAAAAAAATATATAATAAAAATACCGCAATGAACCTTGACTTCAGCTCAATGATCCCCCCAAAAGGTTTCGTTCAGGTATAAACAAGTATCACAATACACCTGTAGACAAAGACATGCAAAAACAACCCAATACTGTATTCAACAAATGATGAGCATGCATTTATGAACCAACCCTGAGAATCATGTTCTCCTTTCCACGCCTGCAAATAACTATCCTGCATGGCCTTGACTCTGTCTCAAATAACACGGCTTAACTTACTTTCTTCACTAAACTCAAAACGCTGTAGCTTACAGGCTGTAAAAATAGTCAAGGAAAAGACTTTCAACTCTCTTCAAAGTTTGCAGATTAGTCAGCCAATTGCCTCATAGTACTTTCATCATGTAAAAAGACAAATGGCTAGCACAGCCTCTCCAACCCACTCCAGACTCAGATTTGTTTACACTACTGCAACTGTAACGCTGAACAGATCAGCGGTGAGAGCCTCAAAACCAGAGACAGAAGTCTTCCTTTCCTCTGCCCTGAATGAGGTAGGCAGAGTTGACACTTTCAGCAACAGCAGAGGATAATGGCAAAAGACAAGAGGAATAGTATTAAGACAGCGCAAAAATGTGTTCAGATATTCTCTGCTCATTACAGATTCTCTGAACATCAGCATGAAACCAATCATTTGAACAGCCCTGAATTGATCAACATCCTTGGTGTGGAACCTGGTATTCTACCACCATTTTAAAAGTTACCACCAAAAGGTGGCATATGTGGTTCCTCCACTCCTGCATTTTATCCTCACAGCAAGGTAGGTTGGGCCAAGAGATAATGAATTGTCCCTTCACCCAGTGAGCTTTTCATCTGAGTGGGGCTTCAACTTTATATCTCCCTAGACCTTGTCGGACTCTCTGAAACCATCACACTAGCTCTCACCTTCAAAAATTCAGGCTTTATGTGCTTTCTTTCTATCAGATCCACATCAATTAATTCCTCCCATTCCTTCTAGAATCCATCTTCCATTCAGAGGAGACACACACACAGCCCCTTTCTACTTATCCATCAGTTGCTACCAAGTTTCCCTGCTGCCCCATTCACATTGTCAGCAACCATTCCATCAACAAAGGTTTCTGCAAGAAATTCAGACAACTGCAATTTCTCCCGCTACTGTATTCTTTTCCGGTTTCTTGTGTCCAGTGATGGACACTGGAGGACCATAAACAAAGTTTTCTCCATCAGCCTAGTTTAAATGTAAATGGAATGAATCCTAGCTCATTAGGTGACCAAGAATTTCTGCACCGGGGTTAATAAACATAAATTAACCTCTGCCTTTAGTTTCTCAACTGCTGAAGCAACAAAAGCCAGGCCAAAATCAGAACAAACCTTCTACATATTCTAGAAATGCCCTTGGCTGCCAAGTGGAAACAACGCTCGAGTGATGGATTGCTATGTTCTCTGAAGGCATCTATGCTATCAGCCACTCACCTCAAATGTCCGATTTTGTTAATTAAGGTTTCAGGTAGGTTTTATATAACTGCTTCTACAAAGCTGGGGGGGGGGGGTTTCCAGCCTGTTGTGAGCCGTATTAATCCAGGCAGTAGAGCTTCCCATCACAGTTCACATGGGTTCATTGAACCCCTGCCCATAAAAAGAAGAAAACTTCTACCGCAACCACCCCAGCCTTCTTCATTTTGTG
Source organism: Podarcis filfolensis (assembly GCF_964270895.1). Taxonomy (NCBI): domain Eukaryota; kingdom Metazoa; phylum Chordata; class Lepidosauria; order Squamata; family Lacertidae; genus Podarcis; species Podarcis filfolensis. The sequence continues at coordinate 78,924,162 of NC_139608.1, forward strand.
TACAGTGGTACCTCGGATTACAAACACCTTGGGCTACAAACACTTTGGGTTACAGACTCCACCAACCCAGAAGTAGTACCTCAGGTTAAGAACTTTACCTCAGGATGAGAACAGAAATCATGGGTTGGCAGCGTGACAGCAGCGGGAGGCCCTATTGGCTAAAGTGGTACCTCAGGTTAAAACAGTTTCAGGTTAAGAACAGACCTCCAGAAGGAATTAAGTTAGTAACCAGAGGTACCACTGTATCTGTAAAAGTCATACATGCAGCAATGTTCTGTTTCCAAACCAAGTGGAAATTGATTTCCAGAAAGGGAGTAGGCCATTTTTGTGCTTGACAGAAACTGACACATGATCAGAGAGCATAGAGGACAACAGAGTTGTGGTTCATAGAGAAGGGAATTGTTCCCTGTAGCCCTTTATGCTCCCTTCAGTCTCACAGAAGGGCAATGAGACATCTGACCTTCTCTGCTGAGGGCACATTTGCTTGGCTACTGCTGACTGGAGAATATATTGCCAGCAAGGCAGTCGTGTTCCTCCCCATTATTAGTTGTGAAGGATTTGCATGAAGGATTTGCTGTATTCATATTTTAAAAGCAGAGCCCTTAAGGAATACTGCCTTTCATACTGTTTGGCTCCTGCCAAAACGCTCCCTTCCGCACAACATCTATGGCACAAGAGTCCTTCTGGACAGAACTGGTCAGCCATAGACTCAATATCTAGCCTCGGACAAATCCTTTTCTTTCCGTCTTAATTCCCATCCTATAGAAGGGAGTTCAAAAGTTACAGAGTAAAAGCAGTTAAGGATTCTTCTACCAGATTAACTATCTGGCCATGAATGGGCCACTTTTTCACAATCTCTAAGGTAGGAGATGTGTTGGCAGACCTTTGGAAGGTAAGATGTGTGCAAGGAGGAAAAAGAATTGGAGAAGGTGGGACAAGAACTAGATGTGAGGAACATCACATCATAATGTTCAGCTGCTCGGGCTTTACAAGGACGTAATTTATGTCCCCGCCCCCATTTCTTTTTTTGGTATCTTGAATGGTTTAACGGATTTATTCTGAAGAACAAAAAATGCACACTTTAGCAAAATCACAGAAAATGTGACGCATGACTTGTCCGCTGTACCCGACACGTACACTATGTTTACCAAACCCGTATTTCAAACAGGACCTATGTCGTGTTCCAACATTCTCCACCCAGCACCCAACCCACAAAGGCAGAAAAGGAAGCTAACATTAAAAACAGGCAAACTTTGGGCAAGCTGCATGTCAGCCAAAACAATAACAACAATAATTATGGGCTCCAAATCCTGCTTTTAAAAGAATCCAAATCTATACCCTATGTAGGCTTGTGTAAAATGTAAAGTGCAACTCTTCTTGCCCCAAGGCATTTCCTTTTTCCAAGAGATTTGCAGGACACAGTTGAAGAATACGGTCTTCCTGTAACTCGGACACTACAGTGCCTCCCCTACTGAGGAACTGCTTTACAAAAGCACAACGTCAGAAGGAATCAGATGCCAAGTGTGGAAAGCGCACTCCAAGGCAGGGGTTGCCAACCTTTTTAGGACTAGTGGGCACAATTTTAATTTTTAGGGAGTGCCAGGAGTGCCAGTCACAAGATGGCCGAGTTCAGGCTGTGTGGCATAACCAAAATGGCTGCCATGGGGAGAGTGGCATAACACAACATTAGAGAGACAACCATCCCCGGCGACCTTATGATTACCATGGGAAATCAGTTGGGTCTTGCTGGTCCTAGTTATGGAGATTTCACACAGGCAGACACTGGTGTTGTTACTGTCTAGTAACAAGGAGCAATTCTTATTACCAGTAAAAATGTACAAGGCAGCCACACCATTTCACAGAATTTGTTTAGATTAGAAGTTAACAGCACATTTTGCCCCATAATGTCTTTTCTTCCCCTAGGAGGGCCAGAAACTTACTTTAAAAACAAAACAAAAAACCACAACTGAGTCTGGGGCATCTGCGCACTGGCCTTGCTGCAAAGCTTTCATGGACGCCATGAACCCTGCTCCAAAGGATTACTGAGTTAAGATAAGCTTTTCTGGGAGTTGGCGAACCATTAAGGCTCCTTTGCCCCATTTCAGTGCATTGAAAAGCAAGTGGAGCTGTGATTATTTGAGTATTCTTGTGAGGCCCCAGTATATGGAAGAGGCTGCTTAGTAGGTTATAGCAGCTAACTTCCAGGCCACTCTAGCTTAGCTTTGCCTTGTGTATGCCTGTTAACTTTCTTATTCTACTTGATGTGCCTTCTTCCTACAATCAAACCCTTTCAATAAGCTTTGTCTTGCTTGCCTGGTATGGCCTTTTTCCTGACCCCCCCCCCTTAGGGCTTTTCATATCCTGAACTGACCCAAACTTCCTTGTTGGATCCCAAACAGTTAAAACGCTTACACTAGGGTGAATCTGTATTCCTAACAGGACGACTTCGGAAATCACTGTTGTTTCTCACCCCCCCCCCCACTCCTGCCTTCCTGAACTAAGAGATACATTTGTTTGTGCAAAAAATTGCACACACATGTGCTAACTTACAAAGCACTACCTACAACTTTTTGCAAACAAAAGCAGCTTTGGACATGGCAGATTTGAGGGGAGAAGTGATGGGGGTGTGCTTAAAATCCATTTCCTGGTTGCTGTTTGGCCTACCCAAATTTTGCTCCCCAAGCTGATTCCTAACACAACCCAAGAGGCTTCAGACACATGTTTGGGAGAGTACAAGAGTTTAGATCCTGGAAGGAGAACAAATAGTTGGAGGGGTGGGGCACCATTTGAAGTTGAAAACAGCTTGCCAGGAAATGGTTAAGCAACCCCTCTAAACCACTTCTCTGTTCACATTCACCCCTTTTCAAAAGCAGCTTGACTCACAAGGGTCAGCAAACTTTTTCAGCAGGGGGCCGGTCCACTGTCCCTCAGACCTTGGGGGGAGGCTGGACTATTATGGGGGGGGCGGGGAATGAATGAATTTCTATGCCCCACAAATAACCCAGAGATGCATTTTAAATAAAAGCACACATTCTACTCATGCAAAAACACGCTGATTCCCGGACCGTCCGTGGGCCAATTTAGAAGGCGATTGGGCCGGATCCGGCCCCCTGCGCCTTAGTTTGCCTACCCATGAGCTAGAGTTTACCAAAAAAAAAAGAAAAGAAAAATAACTTGTTGGAAATTTGTTCTAAGCATTTTGGCTAGGGGCTGGGGAGTGGATAAAGCGTATTCATTTAGGCAGGAAAAGAACAAATCTTCCCGATTGTCAGGACATTAACATCTCACTGTTTTTTTAAAACAACCACCATCACCACTTGGCAGTGTAATGCGGGTGAACAACTTACCATGGGGTGGAATGCACACTGTAGTTTGGCAATTTGGTAAAAAAGAAAAAAGGGGGGGATCTGTAATCACCCTCCAACCTTTAGTTTGTTTGTGTCGTGCTTCCCTAGCTACATTCCAGATTTCCAGAAACCAACAGACTAAACAGCGTCCTTTCGAATAAAGACTTACTTTGCATGCACATAACTCATTATTGTTTGCATATTACCATGCATGCTGGTGGCGTTTAGTAGCGTTTCAAAAGCAACCATTTGTTTCATCTATTTGTTCCATGAATGTACATTCCAAATGCCAATTCCAACTCGAACGCTGGTCTAGTTGCGTGGGTGGGTGACATTCATAAAAGGGACACTTCTTTCTTACCAAGCCCATATTTTCTCAGAGTGGCAGTTTCTCCCTTCCCCTCTGGATGGATCACACTATGTTTCTCAAGAATTCACTCCCCAGCCACCTTCATTAATAATAATAAAAGCTTCATTAATAATAATAAAAATGCCTATGAAAAGACCCTGCTTTGCATATGACTAACAAAGATTGGAAGTAATTTACTGGCCAGTGAGGCAGCTTGGGGTTTCTAGATGCCTTTATTTCAACTTAAATCTGAGCTAGTCTCAGAAAACAAGACACACTTTAGAGAAACTTCAATAGTGTGTAGGAACCTACATCGGAACTGAAGAGCAGTGACGACGTGCATACTGCAATTTTCGGCCAAAAATGCAGAAAAGAATTCAAGATGTATGAAAAGTTACTGTTCTTCACTGTATTATTTAGGAAAAAAGGCTTTCCAACAAACACAAACACTCTCTCTCTCTTTTTCTCTCAACTAGGATGGGGGTCATGAGAAAGTTTCACCCATTGTGAGATGACTCCTTCACTGAGAATGTGGACAACTTCTCTCAAAACGCTTTTGTGTCGCAGGCCTCATCTAAAAAACAATAATGAATTGTTTGGCAGCTCTTGGGAGCCCTTTGAAAGACCTTACAAAAGTTACCCCCGAAATGACACGGCAAGAATGTGCTTAGAACAAAACAAAAAACCCCTTCAAATTTTCAAAGATGCAGCCACTCATCTGAGGCATAAATAAAGCAACCTCTGGCTTAACCAGGAGATGCTACACCTGTTGAGAGAGGAAGTGAAACTAAGCCTGGGAGAACAGACGTGGCGGAAAGGGAGGTTTGATTCTGACACGTTTCAGTGGCCTAGAATGATATTGCCCACTTTGCTAAGGGCCTAGATGTTACTATGCAGACCTGCAAAAATCTCATGAATTTTAGCACCCACTTCACACCGTAACACATCATAGGGTTTAATGCTGTGGCTGTGGCAAGACATTTTGCTGCTCAAAAGCACACCCCACACAACACACCGGAAAGACCAAAACACATATTTGCATCTTCATCTAATCCTTCCTTCTTTCTACTTCATAGCCAGAGTCCTATGCATGCTTACCTGCCAGTAAGTCCTGCTGAACTCAGTGGTACTTACTTTCTGCATATAACCACACCACATATCCCCACAACACACACTTTTTTCCTGTGTCCCCACCCCCACCTTGCAAAACCAGGAGTGGTCCCCTGAGGCCTACCTCCTCCTTGTGTTGTTGCTATGACAGCTGCTCCTCATCAGCCATACAGTCTTGCAGGTGAGCAGACAGAGCCGCCCAGGAGACATCCTGCACCATCACCCTTCCATGTCCAATAGCCACGAGCGCACACCTTGGCTCCCCTCCAGCTGATGTGGAAGGAGAGGCAGCCCAGAGAGGTGCACACTTCATATTTAGTTTTGAGTTGGAGAGAAGGAAGAAGAGGAAGAGGAACGAAGCAGAACAGCTGCGATACTGTGGTGGGGTATCAGCAAGCTCACTTTCGTTTGGTTTTTGTACGAGTAAAAAAATAATCTTCCAGTTCTGAAAGATGCCCCAAATCTGCTGCCTGAAGCAGTTCAGCTTTCTGCATAGTCAGCCCAGTCCTGACTCTTAAACCAGTCTTCCCCAACAGGGGGGTGGACTAGATGACCCTTAGGTTAACTTCCGACTCTACAATTCTATGCTCATGCAAAAGCATCCCATAAGAGATTCCACTACAACAAATCATCCGTGTGTTTTTTGATCTTGAATGGCTTCTAGTGGTGCAGCAATCAAAAGCTGCTGTCACGTTTGCAAAGCTAAGCAGGGTCTGGGATGGTTTCAATCTGGACGGGGGACCATGTGTCAAGATTCCTGCATTGAAGAGGGTTGGCTAGATGACCCTCAAAATCCCTTCCAATTCTGAAATTCTTCATTTAAAAAACCTATACCCTGGGGGCAGTTTCCAGTACAGTGGTACCTCGGGTTACATACGCTTCAGGTTACATACACTTCAGGTTACAGACTCCCCTAACCCAGAAATAGTGCTTCAGGTTAAGAACTTTGCTTCAGGATGAGAACAGAAATCGTGCTCTGCCGGCGTGGCAGCAGCAGGAGGCCCCATTAGCTAAAGTGGTGCTTCAGATTAAGAACAGTTTCAGGTTAAGAACGGACCTCCGGAACGAATTAAGTACTTAACCTGAGGTACCACTGTAACGAAAACCCAAAACAGATACGCACACACACACACACACACACACACTACTACTCTAAATTATCCATCACTTTTACATACTTTCTGCAAGGAGGTTGGGGACAGTGCTATTTTTTTCTCACAATTACCTGTGAGAGAGATTAGGCTGAAGAATAGTGAATTGCCCCTGGACCTCCCAGAGAGCTTCAAGGTCAAAACAAAGGCTTGAACCCAGGTCTGCCTGTTCCAAATCCAACCCTCCACCCATTACAGCACGTTGTCCATCATGTGACCAACAGGCGCAGCAGTTGAAAGTCAGGCTAGCTGGGAACCTTTTTTCCCATTGTGCATTTTCCCTCCGGAGGTTCCTTTCATTCGCCTATGTCTCAGCCGTGACCTGTCTGAACTCTATTGTACTGAGTAGAATGCCCAGAGAATGCTTGGGATTATAGCTAGGAGCATTGCTGCGGCAAGGCAATCAGTCATTGATGCTACCACAGAGAAGGCTAAAGTTCAGGATCCCCTAGCACCAAGCACATAAACCAAGACGCTTTCTTATTTACGTTTGCCCAGCTAAGGCGTTTTTCAAATGGCAGATGGGAAGACTGGACCAGTTCCACCACGAAGCAACCTTAAGCAGTTCGTTAGAGCCAAAGGACTTTACTTTAGTTAAACTTGATGCAGCCGATGATGACAGAAGAAATTTTCTCATTCTAGTTCTGGCTTGACAGGCGCAACATTTCTGCTCACGATCAACTGGGAGCAAAGGAAGGGTGGAGGGCTGATTTTACAGAAAAGCAAGGAAGAGTCAGGCAACGGGCTCTACTCAAGGAAGGGGAGAAGATTCCAGTCTCATGCTCCAGACACAGAAACCTGAACAGCAGCTGACTCCAAGTCTGCTACCAACCATCTTCGGCCTCTTGTCTGTCCTGATGCAAAAAACGAGCACAAGTGGTCCTTTTGTAAGCTAAAGAGAGGTGGACAATGGCACTATAGTTACAGAAACCAGTAAAAGCACATTTCTTCTGCCAGAAATCTGGAAAGTGCTGCTTGCAACCAGCGGCGGCTGGTGTTAATTTTCCCACTTTTAGAAATGCGTTGTTTCATAAAATTAATTAGTAACATGGTGGATGAACACAGTACAAATAAACTGGGCAACTGGAATGGTGACTAGTCAAAGCTGAAAGCCAAGCTGTACTTAACCATCCCCAGGAAGCAGATAGATATTTACATGTACAGTTCTTCATGCATGTGAAAATGAATACACTGATAGCTTTAAGAGCTTTTCTTCTTCTTTTGTCTTAAAATCTAAACAATGTAAGAGAAATGTGTGTTACTGTGTTTTTAGCAATTCTCTATTTTATATGTAAATTATATAAAAAGTCATGTTAAAGAAAAGGGTGGGGTAATGCTACTACTACAATTTTTTATTATTACTATTATTATTATTACTGTACTACTACTATTACTATTATTATTATATGTCATTTGAAATATTTACAAGTATTCCAATAAAAATATTTTCAAGTAAAGTTTGAATGTGTTTAAGGATTTAAACACCACAGCCACAGCAATTCTTTTTTGTTGTTTGGTGGGTGGGGAGGTGAAAGCCATGGCCGAGTTATCAATGTCCTTCCCACTCACTGCAACCACAGTGGAGGTTGGATGCTCCTCTCTTTCTGCCTTCCACATTTCTTTCTCCTTCCACTGCAGCAAACAGGAGATCCACTATATCACCTCTGGGGGTGGTGTAGCTTGAGGACTCCTTTTGGGGATGTCTGGGGAAATGGAGCAAGTTAAGGTCCTGTGTGGCGCTGTGGGTTAAACCACAGAGCCTAGGACTTGCTGATCAGAAGGTCAGCGGTTCGAATCCCTGCAACAGGGTGAGCTCCCGTTGCTCGGCCCCAGCTCCTGCCAACCTAGCAGTTCGAAAGCATGTCAAAGTGCAAGTAGATAAATAGGTACCGCTCTGGCGGGAAGGTAAACGGTGTTTCCGTGTGCTGCTCTGGTTTGCCAGAAGCAGCTTAGTCATGCTGGCCACATGACCCGGAAGCTGTACGCCGGCTACCTTGGCCTATAGAGCGAGATGAGTGCCGCGACCCTAGAGTCAGCCACAACTGGACCTAATGGTCAGGGGTCCCTTTACCTTTACGGTCCTGTAGATCCTTGGCTGCCTCCCCACCCCACATGCTACTGGCAAAATGTACTGGTGGCAGCCTACCTATGCCAACTGAGTTTTCAGGTGGCCTCTGGTGGCGTAAGTGCTCTCTGACTGATGGACTTTCCTGCCTGGTGGTCCCTATACCTGCATTCTATGGCTTCCCACCTGCCCTTAAGCCAGCTTTAGGACTGCAGCCAGAGTTAGAAACTCATATACAGTGGTACCTCAGGTTAAGTACTTAATTCGTTCCGGAGGTCCGTTCTTAACCAGAAACTGTTCTTAACCTGAAGACCACTTTAGCTAATGGGGCCTCCCGCTGACGCTGGAGCACGATTTCTGTTCTCATCCTGAAGCAAAGTTCTTAACCTGAAGCACTATTTCTGGGTTAGTGGAGTCCGTAACCTGAAGCGTATGTAACCTGAAGCGTATATAACCTGAGGTACCACTGTATATAATATAATTGCCAAATGGCACCTTAAACCTAGGTTGTGATTGCCACAATGGGATGTCTAAGTGCCGTTTGTGTGGCCTTTTTTCGTAATTAATTGAGTTTATTATCATCACCATCATCATTATTTCCATTTACATACTGCTTTATATTTTTAAGTACAAATCTCAAAGTGGTTTACAACATATCAAAACATCAAGCAAGCCAAACCAGAATAAAACAGAAGCAAGCTTCAGGAAAATATTTCCTATCCTCATTTTGTTTTCCCCAGGCGCTAACCTGGCGTCCAGAGATCTCCATGTGGTCGCAACTGGACCCACATTAGTTGCAAAATGCGCCTGGCTAATTTCTAACACTGCCTGTATGCACTTTATTGACTTTCCTCCCCTGCAATCATAGAATTCATTTCAGCTACTTTTGCCTTCTTGAAAATCATTTCAGAAATTTATACAAATTTTTAATTAAAAAACATTTTATTTATTAAATGTGATGTCACTTGAATGCGCTAAATCAGATTTCTAGTGATTTAGGGCACTGAGAATTCTTCCAGATTCATTAAGCGATCCAAACTCTTCCAGAAAACCCACATTTCTATTTAGCAGTGTCTTTGCGTAGGATTTTACTTGAGGATTTTAGTTGTTTGTGTCTTTTTAGTACCTTTTCTATTGTCCAGCGCAAAGGACAGGATACAAATGTGACAGACGCTCTGAAGGCTCGACAGAAAAGGAAAGCTTATAAATAGCAGAAAGAAATGAAGTATAAACACAGTTTTTTGAGGTTGCTGAGGGAAAGCGGAGGACATTCTTTGTGGAAGCTATTCTCCTATTTCCTCATTCTTGTATCTTTTCATTATAGCCGGCAGAAGTATATCCAGCTTCCTCTGTCCCTTCCTTTGCTAGCGTCTCCCAATAAATAAGGCGACCATCTGGCCACCTTCTTTAAACTAAGCTTGCAAATTCATTATTGATCCTTAAAACCCTGAAGAAAAAGGAAAATATATATATATATGGGAGATTGTTCAAACAAGAACTCTCAAAAACAGTCCTTCTATAATCAAATAAAATATCCATGAAACAGTTGGGCGGGGGGGAGTCAGTCCATTACAAAAAACAAGATCCAAGCCAAAAATTTCTCAGAAGACAAGAGAGATCCCACCCCCTCACTCCAGAAAAAGTCCACTTTGCAGATTTTATTGCTGAATATTCTCCACCATTTTTTGGTGACAGCCCCTATTTTTCCTATACGATGCCGTGCATTGCTACTGCTGAAGAATTCAAAATGGAGGCCCCGTTGCCCAAACTTGCTGCTGCAGCAGCTCCCCACCCCCCAAAAAAAGGAAAAAAAGAAGGAGCTGTACTATTGATACTGCTGAGGAACTGTTGGATTCAACTGCTTCTCCCTGATGAAATTCAGTGTAACAGCGTCCCAAATTCTCTGGCCGCAATAAAAAGGCTAAAGAATTTCAAGAAGTGTTTTGCATGCACAACTATAACAAAACAAAACGAAACCCACCCTGCTTGTTTTCATAAGCATCCCCAAAGACAATGTTTGGCAGACTCCCTTCAGGAAGATGTTTCACGAGAACGTTGCCGTGACAGAGACAGAGCAGTTCTGGGTCACCATCTTCAGTCCAAAATCCAGAAGTAATTCGTGCTGTAATAAATGTGCCACTCTTTTAAGGAAGCTATTAGCCTTTTTGTTTCCTCTGGAAGCAATGGCAAAGCTCCACCAGGAGATCAAGATGTTAACACTTCTTGCAGACATTTAACAACTGTTGTGGCGGTGGTGGTGTGGTTTTAAAAAGGCTTCTCCCACCCAACCCGCCATATTTGTTTGAAACTAAACCTCAAAGGCTAGGTAGTGGGCAAATGTAAATATATGCAAACTGATCAATAGTTTGCACTGCCTACTGCTCATTCACCTGAAGAAACAAAACAATTTGTAAAAGTGGTTTCCATTTAGACAACTTTTTTGCATCTTACTAGAACTGGTCATCATCTCTCTGGCCAGGAAAAGAATTGGTGTTACCAACCTCTTAACACTGGTTATGAAATAGGGAGCAGACACCGCTTTCTGCCTCTTCTTCAAGGCACAGATCTCCCTCTTTTTGTCCACTATAAGCCACTGTTTAGTGTTACTCTGCATCTGCACTAACCAGGGGGAATATTGGTTAGCATTAGCCTCTTAACCCATTTAAACGCTTGGTGTTACATCTGGGTTTGCAAACCCAGCTTAGCATGAACCATGGTTAGTGTCATTGCAGATCCAATGCTAAGCCACATTTAAAAGCCACTGATGGAGAAGGTGAGGATTTGGAGAGGAATCATGAGCAAACAGTTCACTAAGAGATCTTAAGTGGGATCATATGTAAAAGTTCTGAAGAATTATCGTTATGATTTTAATATCATCTGCTTTCAAGGTAGCAGCTTCTGTACCAGACCTTTAGATCATACCCTTCTCCACTATACACTGCCTATCAGAAAAATATCCTTCAGTAATGCCAGTAGCTTCTTTTTCTCAAGGCCAGAACTGTAGCTAGGTGATCTTGCACCCCTGGCAGAACCGTCCAGATTGCACCCCCTAGCCACAGACAAATTAGCTCTTCTTTCCGCCTCTCCTCCAACCCCCCTCCATCCATTCGATTCACCCTCTATTTAAAACCATTTCTTATGAGGCAATAATCGACATTTATATTTATGGACATATTTTTAAGCCGATTTTGTGGAGGGACCCCCATCGCCTGCACCCCTGTGGGGGCCCCACCTCACCACCCCTTAGCTACAGCCCTGCTCAAGACACCAAGTACTTGCCTGCAGTCATTTCTGCAGCGCTGAGAAACACAAAACAAAAGCTGGGGGCAGAAACATTCTTGACCCTTCAATGAGACCGTGTATCAAGTGCTCACTCTGTCTCACACATTTGAATGACCCACACATTTTGATCCCAAAGTCATCAAGAAGCACACTCTCAATAAGAGGAAGCCAATACTCATTAGCTTGGCTCAGAGGTGCACATATCTTGGCTGACTAACCCTCTAACTATTTGGAGTTTAAACAAAAAAAAAAATTTCTTTCCAGTAGCACCTTAAAGACCAACTAAGTTAGTTCTTGGTATGAGCTTTCGTGTGCATGCACACTTCTTCAGATATTTGGAGTTTGTTTAAGATCCTGACTTGTTGTGATCCTAGTAACCACAGTTTCCTGGTTGGGATGTAACAACAAACAATGGTTAATCTAAGAATTCCTAGATTTCGTTGCATCACAATAGCCTCCCCCCTTGGGTGTTCTCCATGTGACACACTCTCAACAAGGCCTCCTCTGATTGTCTTAGAAGCAGAAAGACGTATGAGAGATAAGAAAATCCCAAAGGTATGCAGGTAGGTTCCAGACCATATAGACCATAAACATAATAGCCAGCAGGCTAAAAATTGTGCATGATAGCAAAATTTACAAGTACTTTCCACACAATCCCATCGTGCTGTAGAAACAGAGCTAAGAGGCATAGCCTTGAACTTTTGTCACCCAACTGAAAGCCACCATTTGCGGAACAGTGACACATTATGGAAACCACTCTCTTGCTGTCCCCTATCTGTGAGGAATTGGTTACTGAACAAAAAGCAGTGTTCACTGTGTGACCATCCTATGGCACTGGGGCCCCACAAATGTGCAGTCATCCACTTGACTTCAGATCTCAATGTCCTCTCCACATCAACTGCTAAGAGCTTGGCGCATGGATGTAAAGATTCACAGTGTAAGCAAGGAAACTGAGGATTGCTGCAGGGAACCCATCTTCAGTGGTGCTCCTGTCATTACACCAACACAGGATTTGGCCCTTGGCTAGCTTCCAGGTCTAGAACTACAACAGGTCCTCCTTCCAAGCCACCACAGATTGCAGGTGTGATCCCTGTATGGGACAGCTGCATATTCAGGTTGGACGAGATGATCCTCAGGCTCTCGTCCAACTCTGTGATTCTATGGCTCTGATAGTACCATTCCACACCTACGATGTTTCACCCCTGTTCAAGGAAATAGGCTCTGTTTTTATTCAGAAATAAATTTAGTCTGCCAACTAACAAGAGGAATTTAAAATCAGAGCTGCTAACTGTGAAGTAACTGGAATGCTTGGTGACTCAATGGGAAGTACAAGGCCGGGAGTGGTTGTGTCTGAAGCATCAGCATATCAGTACCAGATGAGACTTTGCCTTGCCTAGCAAATCCACAGGCAGGGCCACTCCCAAGAGTTGCGAGGTTTTATCATTTTGTGTCCAGGCAAAACTTTTCTGGGCAGTGCCACCTTTCTCACTTTGCACAGAGCACCCAAGAAATTCAGGTGACCCACAGTCCCATTTTCCGGCCTGCCAAGGATACCCTGCCCAGCAACGGTACCTTTTCCAAGGACCCAGAGTTTCCACAGTTCAGAACAACCGAACTGAGTGAGCACAATGTGGAAGAAGATAGCTTTCTATGTGCAAGAAGTTATTCTCTGTACGTCTGCAAGTTTCCCTTTATAAGTCCCTAATCCCCTCAAAAGAGTTACAACTCGAAGAGTGGTTTAACACTGAATCCCTCTTCCCAGGGAACTCTGCAAATTGTAGCTCTTTAAAGGGAATAGGGGCAACTCTCAGCACCTTTAACAAACTACACCCCCCCCCATTCTTTGGGTGAGCCCATGTCTGTTAAAGTGATATGATCCTGCTTTAAATGTAAAGTTCAGACAGGGCCCAAGAAGCTAACCAGCCTAGTAGCCAATTCTTCCTTCACCACAAACAGTGCAGCATCCTCTACTGCACAGGAGGGCAGGCCACATGAAACGAACACCTTTTCTTTCCATCCTGCCAATGTACTCCACCCTGCCTAACAGTAGGGCCGGCATGCAGTTAGCTGAAGACAGATAATAAACTCAGCAGTAGGAGTTATTCAGTTGGATGGTTTAGTTTTGAGCCTACTAAGTTGTCATCATCCTATGAACAACAACAAAAATGTTAGCACATTTGCAAAGCTAAGCAGTACGGTTTCAAACTGAGTGTAGGACCACATTTTGAGATTCCTGCTTTCCAGGGGGTTAGACTAAATGACCCTTTCCAAGTCTACAATTATATGATTCTATGAACCCCCATTTATCAGATGCAAAATGTCTCACCGCTAGTATACTGTTAGTTTACTACTAGTTTTATCAGGAAAAAATATAGTGTCGCTTATCTAAACTTTTCACCTGAAAACAAGCAACTAAGTAGTTCAGAAAGCCAAAGGGATGAGACAGGGTGTGGCAAATAAGTCATAATTTTCCTGTCAAATGAGCTACGCAAACACTCAATGGGAAGCCAGGAAATTGCTCTCAGGAAAAGGTTCAGAATTGAATTCAGTTTTCATGAGAGGAGGGGGGAATACCTCTCAATACAAGTTAAAGCTCCTCTTCCCCAAGTCTGCCGATTTAAATATTTCAAAGGAGGGAAACTTTAAAAAACACACACTCATCTGCCTTCCCCAATGGAGAATGAAAGAAACAAACCTCTGATAAATAGGATTGTTTATTAATATGTCAGGGAAAAGATGTGTACGTTCAACAGGAAAAGCACTTTAAGTTCATCAACCCTTGAGTTTCAGTCTTGTTTTTAATAACAGGAGCAGCCATGTGAAACTAAGGGGCCGATTGTTTTTAGATGCTTTCACCCGAAATCGAGTTAAATAAAGGTGTGGAAGAGAAACGACCCAGCTCCCAAAACCGATACAACAATACACAAAATTCTGGTTTTGGTTGCTTTCGGAACTCGAAAGCGGAAAACTCTCTGCCCAAGCTGAACTTGCTATGGGCCTTCTGAAAGCCCTCTCTTCCTGAAAGGCCCTGCAGCTTACCAAGGGGGGGATATATATAAATATATATATTTGTCCACATTCTGTGAACAACTCGATCCCAGTGGGCAAGGCTCGCGCAAGAGAAGGCTTGGAGCGGAGAACAACGAAGCGAAAGACAACAGGGTCGAGAGACAAATCCAGCAGTTAAAGTTCTAGCAACAACAACCGGGTCGGGCAGCAGAGGCGAGCGCGCAGCTCAGGAGCGCACAGGAAACCAAACTTACCAAGCAGCAGGGAGCCTGGCAAGTTTCCACCAAGTTGTGGGGGGAGAACCCCAAAGTGCCTTCGAGGAAGAGACAAATTCAGCTCCTTTCGTGCTTTAAGCGTTCCATGAGTCCGCCTAAACGCCGCCCAAGGAAAGCGAGCTTGGAGAGGAGCGAGGTGGGCGTCGGGGCTGCCCTCGTTGCGCGCTGGGTCTGTTCTTGGGCAGGACAGGAAATCTCATGCGCAAATCTCGCCTGGCCACGCCTTTTTTACAACCCGGCGCGCCCTCCCCCACCGGCGTTTCTTTCCTTTCTTTCTCTCTCTCTCTCTTTCCCTCCCTTCCCTAGTAAAAGGGAAGTGCGAGGCCGGGGACAGCGAGCTCCCTCTCCCTTCCTGCGCGCGGCATAACATCCGTCGAGCCGCGCTGCGTTTTGGGGAGCCTGGTCGCAGCCTTGCGCGGAGAAGTCCCCTGAGAGCAAGGCGTCGCGCGTCCCTCTTTCTGCGGGGGGGGGGGGTCAGGGGTGGCAATTTGAATAAAATATTGAGGGGGCAGGTAAGCCCCGCCCAGCATAATCGATCACATGATGCTGCGTATTCACACTATTTGATTGGCAGTGTTCGTCAACTGGGGAGGGGGGAACCCCGTTAAATATTTTATGGGGGGGCAAAGACCACTCGACCCCTAAGAGTTAGTTTCTATGGTGGGGGTGTATAAAAAATGCATGGCCAGGCATTATTAGCTCAACCTTGGGGGGCCAGGTTTTGTAGGACTACAAGTCCCTTCATCCCTGACCACTGGTCCCCCTGCTTGCTAGGGTTGATGAAAGTTGTAGTCCCATAACATGTGGGGAGCCAAGGTTGACAAAGGTTGAGCTAAGAGTATCACCACCTGGCAGAGTCAGAGATTTCTAAGTCCTCTCTGTGCCCAGTTCCTGGTGGCACAATTTAATAAGGATATTGAGCTGATCGCCGAAGAATTGATGCTTTTGAATTATGGTGCTGGAGAGTCCCATGGACTGCAAGAAGAACAAACCTCTCCATTCTTAAGGAAATCAGCCCTGAGTGCTCACTGGAAGGACAGATCCTGAAGCTGAGGCTCCAATACTTGGGCCACCTCATGAGAAGAGAAGACTCCCTGGAAAAGACCCTGAGGTTGGGAAAGATGGAGGGCACAAGGAGAAGGGGACAACAGAGGACGAGATGGTTGGATAGTGTTCTCGAAGCTACCAGCATGAGTTTGATCAAACTGCAGGAGGCAGTGGAAGACAGAAGCGCCTGGCGTGCTCTGGTCCATGGGGTCACGAAGAGTCGGACACGACTAAACAACAACAACAAATTGACTAGTTGGGATGTGTGCAGAGGGGAGCGACCAAGATGATCAAGGATCTGGAAACAAAGCCTCACGAGGAATGGTTGAAGGAGCTGGGTAAGTCTTGCCTGGAAAAGAGTGGCTGAGAGGAGGTATGACAGCTGTCTTCAAATATCTAAAGGCCTGTCACATGGAAGATGGCACAACCTTGTTTTCTGCTCTGGAGAGTAGCACCCAAACCAATGGATCCAAGTTACGAGAAAGGAGATTCTGACTAAGCTTCAGGAATAACTTTCTGACTGTAAGAGCTGTTCAGCAGTGGAACAGACTCCCTTTGAAGGTGGTGGACTCTGCCTTAATGCATTTCTATCCCGCCCTCAAAGAGCTCAGGATGCCACTCACCATTCTCCCCTTCTTTTTATCCTCACAACAACCCAGCGAGGTAGGTTTGCATGCGGAAGGTCCCAGTTTCAATCCCCAGCAACTTTAGGTGAGGCTGGGAATGTCAAGTGGGTATTGCATATGGATGCAATTAAAGACATTCCTATAGAATAACTCAATCCATAACTATGAGCCGTGGGAACTCACAAGCCCAGAGGCAGCATATCACTGAATACATGCTGTTGAGGGCAGAGAACAGGGGAGAAAGCTGACACATTAATTCCCTGTTTGCCCTTCTCAAGGGTCCAGAAGAGCCGGGGCCACTTCCAGCTTTTGCATGCCCAGCCATGATTTAAATTTAAAAATGACAGAACACTGAAACAAAATAAGGTGCCGAAAAGAGAGCGAGTGGTTTGTTTATGATAAAATCAGCTGATCTGAGAGCATATCTTCACCATGGTCTAATAGCTATATTTCCTCGTATATACATAAAAAGTTAAGGCTGTCACCATCCAGTCCTCCATTGGAAGATTTGTCTCAGCGCAATCTCGGGTTTTCATGAAGTCAGCATGGGCAAGAGAAGCAAAAGAGAAGGCAAGTTTCAAAATGGTGGTTTTAAACAAGAGCAGGGGTTTGAATAAACCAGGGGGGTGGAACACAGAAGAGCTGTGAGAATATGGGGAGCTTGAAGGGGCTGTGAGTGGATAGGGGTTGGGGTGGGGGGAGGGGTGCGGGTTGGCAAGTGGTGGATTAGTGAGCAACACAAGCAGGGGTGGCAGCCTCTAGTTATTATTAAAGTTTTTAAGTCTGATATGACAAAATCTATACTGGTTAACAAAAACCATGTCTTTTACCCAGTGCTTTTTTCCTGGGGTCTGCATACCCCTAAACATTTTGTGAATCTTTGTACTTTTGTCCATTTACTGTATTTATTTTCCCCGATTTGAACTGTAAAATGGTGATTTTCTTGAGTCAAAATGAGAGTACCCCTAAACATTTTTTTTAGAAAAAAAGCACTGCTTTTACCAAATCAGTTCCTCATTTGCTTTAACTTGTGCTCTAAGCTGAGAGTATGTCACATTTGGCTCTGATAACCCAGGTGGGGACTTGGGTAATATGGCGCCCTGAGCGAGGACAACCTTTGGTGCCGCACCCCAAATACTTCTTATTTTCGCAGTAATTCATTTTGGTACAGTTGCTTTTTTATCAGAAGGCACCTGTAGACATATAGGTGTTGTATTATTAATGTTGTTGTCTCTGCTGTTATTTTGTTCCCCCTCAGCTCAGCAACGGAGGGAGGGGGGTGGAGTCATTCACACTGCCCTAAATCTGAATAAGCATAAAAAGAAGTTGTGAGGCTTATCAAATGCCAAAAAATTAACAAGTGTCTAAATTCGAGGCCCCATTGGAGTTTGAGGCATCTCACTGGCCTGTCTTTGAAAGCTTTCTGCAGTCATTTATAGCTGGCTGCTGTTGCTGGCAGAATGTGGGCACCTTCGATCTGACTCAGCAGGGCGCTTCCTGTCTTCGTGACTTGCAGCTGGTCCTGACGAGAGAAGCAGGCATGTCTGGACTAGAATGAGGCAATCTTTTCCTGTCTGCTGCACCCTTTTCTGCTTATCACTTGGCTCCCACACAGCTGGTGCTGCCCTGGTTCTTATTTCATTGACCACAGACTGGAAGCGCAAGGGCACGAACCCTGCGTTGACCTGGTGACAGAGAGCTTGTGGCTGTAGGGTGGGGTCCGCGCCTTTATTTCCCTACCTCTCCCCATACTTCTTATTTCTTCTTTGGTGATCACTCGTTGCCGAGTAAGATTGTCTTCCATAAACACGGTTTTAACAATGAGTCCGTAAGTTACTGTGGGGGCCAATTCTAGATCCACACATCCTTCCACAGTGGGGACATTGGTTTCCGGGCGGGAGTTGATCACGGTGTGGATTTGCCAAGCGTGCCTTCCTTGAGTGTCTTCAAAGCCCATGACACCTTTGGTAAAGGCTGTTCTCCAATTGGAGCGCTCACAGGCAAGTGTTTCCCAACTGTTGTTGTTTATACTACTTTTTTTTTTTTAGATCTACCTTGAGACATTCTTTAAACCTCTTTTGTTGACCACCAGCATTACACTTTCCATTTTTAAGTTTGGAATAGAGTAGTTGCTTTGGAAGACGATAATCAGGCATCCGCACAATATGACCAGTCCAACGAAGTTGATGTTGAACAATCATCGCTTCAACACTGGTGATTTTTGCTTCTTCCAGTACACTGGTATTAGTTTGCCTGTCTTCCCAAGTGAGGTGTAAAAATTATTGGCGACACCGTTGATGGAATCTTTCGAGGAGTTGGAGATGGCATTTATAAGTGGTCCATGTTTCACAAGCATACAGTAAGGTTGGCAGTACAATAGCTTTGTAAAAAAGCATTTTGGTTTCCCTGCGAATGTC
Organism: Podarcis filfolensis; assembly: GCF_964270895.1. Classification (NCBI taxonomy): domain Eukaryota; kingdom Metazoa; phylum Chordata; class Lepidosauria; order Squamata; family Lacertidae; genus Podarcis; species Podarcis filfolensis. Next base: position 78,942,840 of record NC_139608.1, read on the forward strand.
CCGGTCCTCAAACATTCTGCACTTCATTCGGCAGAAAGCCACACTCGCAGAGCTCGAGCGGTGCTGGATTTCGGCATCAATGTCAGCCCTTGTGGAAAGATAACTGCCCAGGTAGGAGAAGTGATCAACATTTTCCAATGTTACACCATTAAATTGGATTTGTAGCACTGCAGAGGGGTTATTTTGTACTTGTTGGTGCATCAATTTGGTTGAGCGATAGGCCAACTTTTTGTGAGCTTCTGCGAAGATATTTAGGATGGTTTGGAGGTCATCCTCTGAGCGTGCACACACTACGTTGTCATCAGCAAACTGAAGCTCTATGATGGAAGTTACGGTAACCTTATTCTTTGCTCTCCCCGTACACCCAGGTACTGTAGCATAGACAAATGCCACAAGCCACACTAAGAGGTTAAAACAGCATAGGAAGGCTGGGTGGAAAGGATAAAACATGGCTGTGCTCCGAGGGAAGGGCTGTAGCTCAGCAAAAGAGCATTGTCCTGCATGCAGAGTCAATCCTTGGCATCTCCAAGTAGAGAGAGAAAGAGAAAGAGAATATGAATCTGAATTTTTTGAGTGAAAAATCTATATGCAACCATCCTTTCTGGAGTTTGAACATCACAAGATGTTCTTGCAGGCTAAAAGTTTTTGATCTAGGCCTGTCTGGATATCACACTGATTTGACTCCCCATCCTTCCCGAAGCCTGGCCTGGAAGATACAATCCTTAAATCCAGGCATAACATAGGCCGATTTTGATAATTCACTGGCGCGATGTACTCTACACATGAACAGTGATAATCACATTTTCAGGACTGAGCCCTGAATTGCAAGCGTGTTCTGCTAGGCTCTGATATACCCCCATTTTTTGTCTGTTGGTTGGAATACTTTGTGCTTTTAATTGAGAAGGGGAAGGTGTTTTTGGATAATGAAAAGTTAGATTGGTGTTTCGGGGGAGGAAAACCGCATGCAGCTAGAAGCAAGTGTTCCTCACATTTTATGACCTTTTCTGTGTTTAAGGGTGTGTGTTTTTGGCAATTGTTGTTTATGTATCAACAGTATATGAATTCAGAAATGTATGTCATGTGGCATGGCTTAATTTCTAAAAAGAGATAGAATCAGTCTTGTCTGAAAAGCATTTTTGGACCCTCTTACATGGAAGTTATTTCCTTTCCATCGATGTGCACATGATAATTGATGTCTTTTAGTAAGGAGACCCTAGCACTCTGCACGTGTGGAATGGCACACTTTCTTAATTAAGTGTTGTACAGCGAAGTTACAAATTGCAGCCCTACAAAATCAAAATGCCAGCATTAATTTCACCCTGCAGTAGCAGAAGATTGCAGATAAAAACATGTGTAGGTAGCCAGCAGAGGTCGCTGTTGTAACATAACTGCCATTACTATATTAGGCTACCAGTTGGTTATATTAGTTCAAAGAAGAAACAAAAAAATCCAAATGGGGCTTTTCACAATTTTACTAATCAGATCAATGTTTTGACTCTTCCAATAAATGATTCAGGTAAAATACGCTCTTCAGCTTAATATTTCCCGTCACCACTTTCATGACTTTCAGTCCTTTTTTCTGTTTCTTTAGTACATCTATAGATGATTCACAGCACAATCCTAACCAGGACTACTGAGAAGTGGGGCTTTCTCCCAGGTAAGCAGGGTTAAGATTGCAGCCTAAGACTGCACTCCTATGGCAGTTGTCTGAATTTACCTCCAAGCAACAGGCGCATGATTACACTATGAATCACCATATCCCAAAATTCCAACCTGCAAAACAGCTAAGATGTTCCTTTAACTGTGTTTATCTAAGGGAAAAAAATGTTTATCAGATTTTGCCTTCTTGCTAATCCACATTCTTGCAATATAAGAATCAGAAACCCTTTAACACTCTTCACAGGTATTTTTGCACCAGGAGGGAAGCAGGAAAGGGGAATTATACACCTGTAATGGGAGCTTTCTCTCTCTCTCTCTCTCTCTCTCTCTCTCTCTCTCTCTCTCTCTCTCTTCTTTTTTTAAGTAGCACACTAATAGGAAGACGATGTCCCATATGGAGTCTGTGCCTCAGGTAAGTGCTTCCTATTATAGTAGGGACCAGCTGTGTCATAGCAACTGCTGGGTCAGCTTGAAGAGAGACTCCCTTGACATCTGATTGCAGCATTTGAGAACCCGGTGATTTTGCAGCCTTAGTACCATTTCCTCCTAAGCTTTCTTCCTATTGTTATTTCGTTCCCAAAGTCTCCAACATCCAATGTTGTTCCTTATACTAGTGGAGGAAAGGGAGGGGTGGGGGGAGCGCATCGCCCCCGGCACCATCGGGGAGGGGGTACCATTGCGGCTGCCCCCTGAACACGCGCCGCACACACCACCACCACCACGCCGGGCGCCACGCCCCTGCGGGACATGTGCCACACCCCCGCGGTCGGCATGCCACGCCCCCGGGACACACGCATGCCACGCCCCTGCCTGCTCTCCACCCCCGGAGCATGCAGCTTCGCCACTGGTTCCTTATAGACAGGGAAGGAATCTTCCCTTCCCTTCCCACCATGCACTTCTCCTTCTGGCAGTATCAATCATCCTAAGGATTCTGCTTTTGTGGCCAAACGCATAATCTCTGTTCATCACTTAAACCAGACAATCTATAATCCCCCCCTTCCCCCCCAGAAAAGTCCAGAACAAGCATCAATATGCACAAACAGCCTCTAACAGCCAAGGAGGTTTGCAGTCTCTGGCTGCATAATAGGCTGTTCAGGGGATACGGTTTCTAACTGAACACTGTTAAAAGTATGTTGCTCCCAATAACGCATCCTGTGTGGAGTTCTGGTACTCGAGTACTTACAACAGAGGTGTAGGATCTCAACATGGCTTGGGATGGGGATGGGAATGCTCCTTTGCTGTTGAACATAAGCACCGCATACTTGTAGCACATTCGAGCGGGGTGCGGAGGAACACGCACATTAAACTATCTAATGGCATCTGTGTCACCCAGGAGATTGTTGCTGCAGAGATCAGAAGAGTTGTTCTGTTGTCTGGAGAGGTCTCTTCCTGGTTCGCATGGAGAAGCCGTTTTCAATGGAGCCCATCAATGGAAGCGTGAAACTGTACTGAGGCAGCACCAGGTGTTCAAGTTTTGAGCCCCCTAATACTTTTGCACTGGGGGCAAATGCCCTTGTGTGTCGTCGCCCCCCCCCCCCCCCGCTTCCCACAATGTCCTGCCTGGAGATGAACAGTGAGGGGGCATGAAATTTGTGGAGGGCGTATGCGTAACTCAAGCCTCTCCTCCCAAGGCCTTTTCTAATTGGATCAGTGACCTCTGCCCAAAGAGGAGAGGCTGAACCATGTCACTTCCAGAACAAATTGTCTACTTAGCTTGAGCAAATCTGAGTTGTGGAACATAGGAAGTTATACTCAGGTCAGCTTGATGATATCTACACTGACTGGCAACAGCTCTCCAGCATTTTAGGCAAGGTCCCCCCACCCCCAAGCCCTAGCTGGAAATGCCAGGAATTGGAGATGGGACTGAAGGAGGTGAGGACAGGTGACCCCACCTAAGCCCGAAGTCACCCCCCCCCCACCAGGCCTCAAAACTGTCCAAAATTCCTTTTGTCTTCTAAAAATCCAAAACAGCTTTTCTCTGCTCTTCTCTGCTTTCCTCACAAGATGCATAGGAAAAATGTTATTCCTTTATCAGTACAAGGCGGCTTCAAAAGGCTAATGAATAGACTCTGTCATTGCCAAGGATACTCAAGCCTGAGAACTGACTTTTATCTCACTCAGTTGCAACATCTTTGGACATGCTGAACTGCTCTTATTCCCCTTTCCTGGGAAGGGCGCCAAGAGTCCCAAAAGAGTCCAAACACAGGAGCTTTCCGTTCATGCTCAAGAACCTCAACATGGGGCAGGACTCCTGAGGGAGGAGAAAGGGGAGGGAACTGGAAGGGGAATATATACTCTGTGCAAATGACTGTGAACTCGTGCTTGTTTGTGAACTATCACACTTGCTCCTTCTACCAGTTCATGGATGGTAGAAATAAAGCTTTTTCTCCGAAACTATTCCTTGAGTGTCTGTTGACTCCCATCTTCCTTTCCCGGGCGCAATATTTTTCCCACCCGAGGGCAAAGCCTCATAAGGCTACAGAACTTCTTGGATGCTCAGTAGAAAAGGATGCCTGTGGCTTGCCAGCTGATTATGCTGAAGTCTTACATTGGCAGCCATTTTGACTAGCTGTGCCCCTGCACCACCATTTTGTGACAGGTGGGCCTCAGTAATTTTCAGTCGTCTCACGTGGGCCCCAAGGCTATCAAATTTTCAGAAACCCCAGTTCCAAGGGAAAAGCAGGAATGTAAGAAGTTGAACACCACTGTTATGTATTGGGTTTAACACTTTTTATGTTACAAGGCGCGTTCTAACTAATCGTATAAGCGTTGGTAGACGAACGTTCTAATGGCAAGTAAGCGCAAGCACTTTCAACTGTCAGCTGTTCATGCTGGGGCTTTTATTGAGTAGTCCTGTGAGTTCAGGTTTTGTTTTCCTATGAGTGAGCCATTGTCACTGGCAATGTTGAATAACCGTAGTTGAGGAACTTATACTGCCTTGGGCTTCTGACTTTTTCTGAACATTTAACAACCACCTTGCCAGTTCTGCAGTACAATTCATCCCATCCTAAGACTGCTTGCACTTTCAAAAAACAGCTACCACTGGAGTCCCATTGCACATATATGCATTAAATAAGTGGACCACAAGCCTGTTCCCATGTGGAAAGAATGTGTGAGGGGGCTGTAGGGCTGTGAGCATGCGCCTCTCCAGTTAATGCTTGCAACAGCCGTGCCCCCTCCCTCCCCAAAAAATGAGTATGTGGTTTAATAGATCAGTGCTAGTTTGTTTTTAAAAAGGAATGCTATGTGGCAAGGAAGGGAGAAGCAGTCTAAATTATCTAAGACAAACACATCTTTCCTCAGTTGACCAACAGAGAATGCAAGTTCCGCCTGGAATCTGTATTTGTTGGGGTTAGAAGGCAGTGTATTTAATTATCTTTGGGATAAGATGCACTTCCCAACTGGTTATTGAGACCGCTGCAAAATAACAATGGGGAAAGTGACCTATGCGCTGTGGCAGGGTAAACACAAATGAGGACCGACATGGGGGAGGTGGAGGGATGACACTCGTTTGTGTCTGGAGAGTAAAAAATAAATAGAATTTCAGCACAATTTCATACACTTGCCCTCATGTGCCAAATCCACACGAGTCCTTTTTGCCCCAAAGGAGTTGCACAGGAAATTGGGGCAACCAGCTGGGGTCATGAGGAGCGAAGAAACAAGACATGTTCTTTTTATTATCTATTTATGGTGCAATCGGCGCAGTTATACACAACCCGTTTCTACGCTGTTTGTGCCGGAGAACGGGCGTACTGCTTCGTTCCCAATTGGTGCGTATCTTTTCCCTTCCTGCTGAAATCCAGTAACTGTTCATGCCACAAATAACATTTGGGGGTTGTGTGGTTGGCATCCTGGTCTTGTTGCAAGAGTTGCCCTCCTGAGGGCAATAAAAGCAGCAAAACGGGGGAAGCATCACAGAACAATGAAGCAGAATTATATGTGGACGGTGGTGTAAATCTACCTCTATCGTGATATTATTGCACCAGTGACATGTTTAAGAACAACGCTGCAAGAAGACACTTCTCTAGAAGAGCCCTGAGACTTCAAAAGCAGTTCTTGCTTCAAGCAGGTTTGCAAAGAGATATGCAATTACAAAGCCTGCCTTTGCCAGAATGCTCATTTGGGCATTGCAAATGCTTCACCCCTCTATGTTTTATTATAATGAAAACTAAAAATAAGTTACTCTTGTGGAAAACGCCCTTTGCCCAGAGGGCTAATCGAGATGTGAGTCAGGAGATCCATTTTCGGAAGGTGCTGGGGTTTTGCATGTTTTTTAAAATGTTTTTTTTCAAAGCTGTAGTAGCAGCCAGGGATACCGACTGTTTTATTATATGACCAAAGTGTCTCTCACTAAATGTAAATGAACTGTGAAAAATACTAGGTGTACCTTTCCCTCTATCTTTGGTTTGTAACACAGAAAAACTCCAATAAAAAACAGCACATTAGGAATTTTAACACCTCCTTCCTAGCTCTGCTATCACAACGTATTCCCTCCCACAAGGTTGCAATTATTATTATTTTAAACCCTCCAATGAAATCTTTAGTTAAAATCATTTTTTCAAAAAAAGAAACATTCGAGAAAGCCTGATGACAGATCTCAAAGATCACAGGTAGTATGACACTTGGCCCAGCGAGGGAAAAGTTCTACAGGACTGGGAGCCATGATGAAATAAGGGTTGGTTAGCAAGGTGACTTTACAAAGCTACAAAACAAAAACCAATGGGACTTCCGTAATTGTTTCAAATGTAGTTTTTATTAGCTTTCCGTCATCAATCCTGCATTCAGATATCCAGATACACCTAGCAGTTTTGTTCTAACTGGAAACTGTCTTGGCTAGATCTTTGGATTTCAGACCAAGCCCGTCATTAATCCAGTAAGAGAAACACAGAAGGAATATCTGGAGCCAACAGTAGTACTAAACAGCCGCTATAATGGAACATTGTGTTTGCTCTCTAGGAACAAGTTAGAGATATAGTTAAGAGTTTGCACCCAGACTTTGTAGCTTTTTCGTAAGTAAGAAAGGGCCATCTATATCTCTAGTTATGCTCTGAAGGTTGTGGTTGGATCTTCTCAACAGCTTCAAGGACAGCATCAAGGCTCACTTTGTCTCCAAATTCCTTCTCACGATGCTCCAGGAGAATGCCCTAAAATAAAAGGGAAAGTGTGGGTCAGGTACGCACTTCCTTTGTACAAAACTATGTTTGAGGCTCTTAAACTTGTGCAACTCCTCTAAGCTCCCTATTTCTGTGCACATGAAGTAGCGCTGGATTTGGGCAGCACAGGCACTTCCCACACACAGGTGCAAAATTGAGAAAATCCCTAATTGAGAAGATCCATTTCTGGAACAGGACCAGGGTGGTGGTGGTGTCCTGCCCCCCTTCCCCAATAAATCCTGGTGACGCCCATGCCTCATTTACCACATCCCTTACTTAATCCTGCCATGTCCTCAAAAAATAAGAAATGCAATACCACACCTGATCCCCCCAGTTAGGATTTCAGTATTTTGCATTTTGTTACCTTTGTAAGACTTAACTTTTTCGCTCCCTGGCCTTTTGGGAATAGAGTCAGCTGCAAGAATCAAGGCTTGGGCTTTCAGCAAGATGAATACCTCTTTGCATCCTTCCCAGATCAGGAAACCAAAATAGCGGGACCCTCCTCTGTGAAGGATGCTGAATGTTCAATGGAGTTCTGCCTCAATGCAGGAGACCAGACAAGAGAGAGCAGTGGTCTCCAAGACCTTTCTAGAGGTTGAAAACTGCAGAACATGGAACTACAGGATGGATGAAAACAGCTTTGCATTCGCTCATTCACACACACACACACACACACACACACACACACACAGACAGGTACCTGCTTCCCAGGACCAATAACGAAAACTCCTCCCAGGACAAAACCTTCTCCTTCCAAGTTCCCAGTATAGCCATGCTTCCAAGCGTTGAAGAAATGCCTCCAGACGCTGCAGCGAAACATGCCCAAAAGGGTCATCTTTCTTTTCTTAGGCCCATAGAAACGTTTCTGTAGAAAGGGATTAGAAAAAGTGAGTCAAAACAGAGAGAGTGTGTGTTCTTCCTAGAGAAACACAATGCTTCCTGATCCAGAGCAAAACAAAAGGTAAACAAGGTTTAGATTACCACCCGATAGGACTTTGTGTACATTCTCATTCTGCAGGAGTGCAGGGAAAGTAGGCTGCTTGCATGCTATATACATTTAAAGCACATCGCTCCCTACAAAGAATCCTGGGAGCTGTAGTTTAAGGGTGCTGGAGATTGTACCTCTGAGAGGTAAACTACAGTTCCCAGCATTCTTTGGGGGCAAGGTACTTTATATGCATGGTGTGTGCATAGCCACAGAGTGTGGTAAAAAGGTAAAGGTAAAGGACCCCTGACAGTTAAGTCCAGTCGTGAACAACTGGGGTTGCAAAAAAAAAATTTTCCTTCCAGTAGCACCTTAAAGACCAACTAAGTTAGTTCCTGGTATGAGCTTTCGTGTGCATGCACACTTCTTCAGATACTGAAACAGAAGTTGCCAGATCCTTCTATATAGTGAGAAGGTGGGGTTGCGGCGCTCATCTCACTTTACTGGCAAAGGGAGCCGACTTTTGTCTGCCGACAGTTTTTCCAGGTCATGTGGCCAGCATGACTAAGCCGCTTCTGGCGAAACCAGAGCAGGGCACGGAAACGCTGTTTACCTTCCCGCCGGAGCGGTACTTATTTATCTACTTGCACTTTGACGTGCTTTCAAACTGCTAGATAGGCAGGAGCTGGGACCGAGCAACGGGAGCTTACACTGTCGCGGGGATTCGAACTGCCAACCTTCCGACCGGCAAGCCCAAGGCTCAGTGGTTTACACCACAGCGCCACCCACATCCCTACAGAGCGTGGTACTGGGCGCAAAAACAAAGCTCCATCAGAATCTTGGCTTTCACGCCAAAATAAGCTTCTAGCCCTTATAGCTACAAATATATGCTTGAAATGCTTTAGCTGAGATTCCTGCATTGCAGAGGGTTGGACTAGATGGCTCTCGGGCCCCTTCCAACTCTATGATTCTTTGAAAGTACTTAGGTGATGGCTGCTGCAATTTCAGGAGCCGGAAGAGTCATTGTGCAAGGTCTCTAATGGCTGTGGGGAGCAGGGCTGGCCCAAGACATTTTGGCACCTGAGGCAAGCCACAAAATGGCGCCTCCCTACCACTATGGGAGAATGGGTGAGCGGGGATCTACGTCAGGAACAAGATGGGAATAAAGATGTACATCAGGGACAAGGGTGAGAGGAGACCAGCAGCGCCTCCTACTGGCCAAGAGGCCATTGTAGAGGCAGCATTGGGGTGAGGCTGCCGAGGAAGTGGCAAATCCACTGCAAAAGCAGCAGGCAATGCATTCCTTGGAGGCAGGATCAGCTCCCTCTGTGGATCCTGCTGCCTGAGGCGATCATCTCACCTTGTCTCATGGGTGGGCCAGCCCTGGGGCGAGGGCTCTGAATGATTTAGAGAAGTTGCTGAAACCAGGTTCTCTTGGTTGAGTGGAATTTGGGTTTCCTAGCTGTGGAATTGTAATGTTTTTAGCACCCCCTCCTAAGTAAAGAGTTGCTCCCCCTCTCTACCTTTTCATTCATTTCTTTCTCACCTGCCTCCCCCCTTCCCCTCTCATCTGCATCCCGATCCATATGCTGTTTGCAGCGCAGCCTCACCATTAAAAAAAGGATCTGCTTTTATTCTGCCCTGAACATTTTCAAAACAGCTTACTTCCCCCTTGGTTTACCATTAGTAAACATAGTGAAATGTCATCACAGTATCTGTTCTTACTGGTGAACCACACACAACTGATTTGTTACCAACTTTCTTTTTATTTTTGGCACCTGCTAAAAGATGGGGTGCCTAATAAGACACACAGCCCAATTATGTGGGGAATAAATAGATGTCCTAATCTTTCCATTTATCTATGCATGCTAATGGGGAAATCATGCAAAGACAGGCCAGTGCTTCAGAGCTAACCTGTTTTCTGCCTATGTATATTTATGATATATAAATAGAAAAGCAAAAGCCAATTAGCCTCTTAAGTAGCAGCTTTGCTAAGATAATCTTCACGCCACCGTCTTCCCTCCAGACCCCCTAGTTGCAAGAGAAGAGGCATAGCCACATCTCTTATCACAGTGGCTCTGCTGGAGGGATCTGTGTGCTCTGAAATTTTAGTAAGTGGGATCATGGACCAACATGAGCAGCTTTCATTTCTGAAGGTGGTCAAAAACCTATGAGGGAGTGTATTCTCACTGTGTGTCCCTGCAAAGAAGAAAGCAAGAGAGGCATGCCTTTGTAGTCTCATTGGGGAGTCATCAGCCAAGCTATGGGCATTTTTTTTAAAAAGCCCAAATACAATGCGATGCAAATGGCATTCCGAATGCAAATTTGCATTACAAAAAGTCTTGTTTCACATTTGCAAATGATCACACCTTCAGCCAAGCAGCACAGGAGGGGCTCAGTGGTGAATTGTGGAGTTTTCCCACACATATCTTTGAGCCACCTGTGAATCTTTTGCCAATAAAGGACCGCATAAGCTTTTTGGCCAGTGCAAACTTAATGCCTGCTTCACAAAACAGTTTAAGCAAGAATAGCCTTAAATCTCGCACCTGAAAACACAATTAGACAGAGTGGCTCAAAACTTCTAACATAATCTATGAGACAGATTAACAACCCAAGTACAAGTCACCAATTGGGTCTACCTGTGCATCCAGAAATATCTCCCCCTTGAAATACGGCTGAAATTGCTCCACCTCGGTTCCAATGTTCTCCTTCACAACAGCATACAGAGGTATGCCCAGCTGGTCAAGCTGGGGCTTCAGAGAGGACAGCTGAGCAGCTTCCTTATGAATGAGAGAAGAGATAAGTTATGTGGCTGCAGCCTACAAGCCATCCCTATGTAGGGACAACCCTCACACTGCTCTTATCAAACATGCCCTGATATGAAGCCTGTGGGAATGTATGTTAAGATGGCATCACATTGGCAGGGGATATTAGAAGTGCTAATGATCTGTGGCCTATCTAAGGAATAGGCAGAGCCTGCTGCATGGTGGCAATGCAACTGTGGACCTCCTAGCAGAACGCCACTGGATTCTTTCCTTTCCATCTTTAGACAGCTAGAACACTTTTAACTGTGTTCTGCGACCGCTTTTCACATTTTAATTCCATCATTTGTTGCAGATTTTAGGACTGTCGCCTTCTTTCAATTTCTTGTGGTTTTGAGATTCAGTTGGCTGGACACAGTCCGGGTATGCAACCTAAAAATATTTAAAATAAGTAACAGTGCAATCCTAACCATGTATTGGTGAATTCAAGGGGGCTTCTTCCTAGGGTTAGGATTGCAGGATTAATTAAAAGTACATTTTAATTAATACCTTGTTTTAAATTGTTGTCTCCCTCTCTGTGTGTGTGTGCATGTGCTTTATTATTGTAATCATCTTATTATTGTAATAATCTAATTAACATAACTGGGAGGAAAATCAGGCTTTCCTTGTGTAAATCTAAAGCCAAGCAAAACGCAAAGGTCAAAACACATGTTGTAACCTAAGGAAACCTAAGCTCAAAATTAATGGCAAGTTTAGCCGCTGAAGGATCTCTCCACTGCATCTCCATACTGCCAGGCGTCCAACACAGAACAATAGGAGGAAGGTAGACATAGGAAGAGGACTTGAGTATGAAAGAGAAAACGCAAACAGGACTGGACCTGTAATATTCCTACCGCAGCTCATCTGAATGGAAGATTTGGAAAAGGAGATTGACCAAAAAAAATAATCAAGAAGCAAATATGATAACTCAGTTGGTACAGCATGAGGCTCTTAATCTCCGTGTTGTGAGTTCAAGCCCCACTTGGGCACGAGATTCCTGCATTGCAGGGGGTTGGACTAGATGTCCCTCGTGGTCCCTTCCAGCTCTATGATTCTGTGAAACTCTTTAACATAGTACCAAAAAATTGGCAACCTGGAAAACATACTAGACCCTTATCTCTGTATCCGTGCAGCCCACAAGCGTCTTGAAATAGCAAGGTTAAACCCCATCATTTGCTCTTTAGAAAGAAACCACAAGGAAAACACGCTACCTCTCTGCACAAAAATCATCCAGGCCGCCGCACTGCCATGATGACAGCCCCATGCTTCCTCCACAGTTCCTCTGCTTTGAATGCTCTTGGCTCTGCTGAGGGACAAACAATAGCACATGTCATTATGGTCCTTGTTGCCTCTTGTTCACTTCGGCAGCCGTGTGAGATGGACTATCTTCTCAGCATTTTTCAATATTGTTTATGGGGCTTTTGGAGACCACTTGAATTTCAAGTGTTACGCTGAATGATATAATCGAAGCCACCATGCCACGGGCTCACAAGCTGTGCGTGGCAAGTACAGCCTCACTGAGTTGGGCTGGGGCCTTTCAGTGAACACATTTTCTTTCAGAAACACGGGAGCAAGTGGGATCTGTAACCAAGTGTTGCAGAGTGAAGCGCTTCTGTTTAGGATTCCAAATATTCATTCCCCCCCCCCCCACACTCATTTCCACAAGACAGTCAGCATTCTGTGAGCACTGATCATATTCGGCCCTCCCTGGGTTGTTTCTGCAGTTCCCAGAGGGCTCCCCCCTCAAAAAAAATATTTTTTGTACTTCTGCAAACAAGCCCATTGATTATGTCCCACTTGTGAACATGTGGTGCCATTTTAACCATATAAGCCAGTGGTTTCGAACCAGTGTGCCGTGGCACCCTGGGGTTCCTTGAATGATGGTTGGGGTGCTGCAGGCAACACTGGCCTCTGTCCCTCTTTCCTTCCCTCCCTCCTCTGATGCCCTCTCGGGTCTGCCTTCCAAAGGCTAGCACAGCTATTTATTGCAGCAGCCCTGGCTATAAGCTCCGTAGGGAAATGCTGTCCAGGGATGGCAGCAGCAGCTGCCCAGAGGATTCCCAAGGAGAGGGGAGAGGAGAGGGGGCTGAGGGAACACTCCACAAGGGAGGGTGTTCGAAAATGGGTGAGAGGCTGCCAGCTCTGCAGGCACGGGGTGGCACAACTGGGCTCCTGAGCCTTACAGGGGTGCCACAGAAAGAATGTAGTTGGTGAAGGGAGCCATAGAAAGGTTGAAAACCTCTGATATAAGCAGTTCAGTGCCTGCTGGAAACAAAGGGAATTGTGGTAAACTCTATGCCACAGATGAGAAAGCTGCAGATCCGATTCCACAAAGGCAGAAATGCCACTCATGGGTCTTTTCCCGATGCCTGGAAATCAAGGTTCTTTCCTGCAACAGGCTTTCCAAAGTATAACCGACTGCTTTTTCAGAACGCTGGGTTCTCAGCCCACAGAGGACCCGACCACACATAAGCCTTACCTCCTCCCAAAGTCTTCAGATCTGCCGACCCGAGAAAATCCAAGGAAGCCTTTTCTGCTTTAGTCAGAAACAAATCTGTATTGGCAAGGATTATCCCTGTCACAGCAGCCCCAATGGCTCCGAGGCCAATGGTCCACATTGCCATGGAGAAATAGCCCAGGTCAAGCTCTGAACACATGTCTGAAAAACAAAAAAAACAAAGAAAAAGGTATCCATTACTCCACTAGCTGACAAGGTTTCAAGACAAAACAATCCTACAAAACCAATTTCCCCTAGAGACCCGATGGGATTATTTTGTTTACAAGGTACTGGCTTGATGTTCAAAGAGTTCCCAACTTGGACCATTATGAATTCTCCATGAAACCATCACTGAGAGATACAGAATTGAGAGACACTGAGAGACACAGAATTGAATGGCATGTCGGTAGGAGAAGGTTGGGGGGGGCGGTCTGGTTTGTCCATCGATTAGCCAAGAACCCCCAAGTGTAAATTGCAAACTGCTTTTTCTACCGAAACAGGAGTCAGCAAGCAATTTTGCTTTTCAGTAGGCAGTGGTTGCCACTTTCAAAGAGTAAAATTCTAATCCTTACGGGCTCCAAGGATACTTCAGAGGGTGTGGGCAATGTCCGCTGGAATCTCGGAAGGGAGGCAGAAGAAGATATCCACTAACTGACGGCGTGCCTTACATAGCTCATGCTCGCCACTGTCTGTGATAAGTTAGCTTTTGCAACCTGTCATGCTATTGGCACTTAATTTGGACTGCCTGGACATCAACTTAAGTGCCCCCCCCTTTTTAAAAAAAAAAAACAAATATAAGGGCATACATTCACCCCTGCATTCTGGATTTTTAGATTCCACACCATTTAAGTGGATCTCCTTTAGCTATATAACTCCTTGTGAGGGATGTGCTCTAAAAGGGAGCCAATAAATACATTCCCTTTTCTATTATTTTTGCAGGGTTTCTCCAAGAAGAGGGATTCTGAAGGGGCTCAGAAGGAGCAGCTGGGGGAAATGGAAGATTCTCAGTTATAGAATCATAGACTTGGAAGGGACCTTGAGGATCATCTAGTCCAACATGCAGCTGGCCCATATGGGAATCGAACCTGCAACCCTGGCATTATAAGCACCAATCTCTAACCAACTGAGCTGTCTGTTTCCCTGGCAACATTTTATTTTCTTATTTAAAATATTTCTGGGTCACTTTGTTCATGGCACAATCAAAGGCACATTTAAAAACAACAACAACCGCACAGGATCTACAGGGTTTTTCTTTGTTTTACAAAAAATTATACACCACTTGATTGTAACAAAACCTCTAAAGCAGTTTACAAGACTTTTTAAAAATTATCAATCAAAACAGTTTTTAAAAGCAAATACTGTAGTGAAAACATTTCAAAAACAAGTAAAACCAGAGGTAATCTAAAAAGAGATTAAAATATGTCAACATCTATATATCTGGGATAGGCTTGCCTAAACAAAAATGTTTTATTTGCTTAGTTCACACAAGCGCATTGCATCATGGAAGGGCGAACCATGTGCATAATAAAAAGGCTAGTTGCACACTGATCTTTCCTCAGTCACAGTGATATCATTAGTGCCGTGTTGGGAAAACATTTGTGCAATGAATACTGATTCATTACCCACACATTGCATACAACCAGGAACGTGCCAATCTACGTTCCCCCTAACCTAGAACACTGTTTCAAAGAGACCGAACTGAGTCAGAATCTCCCCCACATCCGACCTTGGAGGCTGCCGAGATCTTATTTGTACAATATTCCAAACAAGCCATCGCAGCATATGGCAAAAGGCATGTTTTGAAGCAGGGATTCTACTTGGACTTAGCCACTGTGAACTCCGAATCTCTTAGTTATGCGGGCATATGGCTGGACACACTACGATTTTGGTTAAAAAATGAAAAGGGGCAAGGCGATAGGGCTCACTCATAAGTTGGAATGACAGATGAAAAGGAGAGAAGACTGCCATATTTTTTAAGGGGACATTTGATACACGATATAAGCAAATCCATTCCCATCATATAGGACTGCAGCACTATGGAACAGAACAAGAGCAATGGGATGTGCCAATTCTAGTGTTTTAATTTGTGTGGCATGGACCTGAGGTCCCCCAAGGAAAGAACTGTAAGGAAAGCCAAAAATTAAAAAATAAAATACTAAGTTGACCACATTGGTTCCCAGTGCGATCGAACAATATTTATTTTATTTCATAAAATGTACACACCACTAGATTGTAAGGGGGGGACCCTCGAAGCAGTTTAGGTTTAGAAAGAAGATAAAACAATAAAATTATCACCCCAAAAATTATCACCATTATTTAAAACATTCAGAAGGTTAGAACCGCAATGGAATAGACTAAAGCAAATTAAAACTCATACAATAACACAGCGATTGGGACATTGGTGGACATCAAGGCAGGTCAAGATGTGAAACATGGGTCAGCAACTGACAACTTCTGAATCAAAACAGGCCATTTACGACTTTCCATTTGGCCCCTTACTAACTGAACCAGAGATGGAGATAGAAGAAAAAGGGGTACTTTGCGGGCAAGCCACCTGTGAGTGGGATGATGGTGGTAGAGAAGAGGTTTGTCCCACGACCCACCATTTCCCTCTGTACCTGCCCCTCTGCCCCACCAGGATGGTAGTAAGAAAAAAAACCAGAGAGCAGATAATGGGGTTTCTGTGGGATTCAACATATTTAAAGAGCATTGTCTTGGATTATACAAATCACTGTTCAATCCCAGAGTTTTCTCTGAAGACTTTAATCCTAGCAACCAGAACAGATATTCCCAACAGCATTTCAAGTTAACCGGTTGTTTTTTGTTTTCTTCCCTAAAAAAATAAATAAATCACAGTTACCTATTCATCCCACATCAGTGAGTATCAGCGGTGGCGATGGGGTGAGAGGGTAGGAGACCAATACCCAGATGTCATATATCTGTGTATTTACTACTGTTCTGACAGTAGTATTGATTCTAACTTAACTGCTATTATTAAACACCACCAGCCAATGCTGTGGACAAAGGAGGAGGATTTAAGTGGCTTAACCGCTGTAAAATCTGTAGCTCGGATTGGCACTTGGAAAACATTTCGCAATGTAGGATTTAAGAGCTTGTGCCTGGAGCCAGTTCTTGGAAACCTGTTAAAAGGATGTTGAGAAGCAGAGCTGAGACAGACCTCAGCCAGATGGCTATGAAGAAAAACCCCTAGCCAAGGAGTAGATGGCAGTGCCCTCCTGCTGTTGTGGAGTACAACTCCTGCAAATCCCAACCAGCATGACCAATGGTTAGGGACAGTGTTCGAAACTCCCACTGTTCTGGGCGCATTTTGCGGCAGGGAATTTCATTAGCACGAGCAGTTTCTGAGCTCAGGGCACAGTGCTGCGCCTAAGATTTCAGATTGAAACTGCAGAGTGGGAGGAAAGGAGGGTCTTTTTCTGCCTCCCTGCTTCTAGCTGCTCTCTGAAGACTGGAGAAGAGACCCTGTTAAGAATATTAGGGGGGTGGGCAGGGAAAGGACCAGACCATGTGAAAAATGAGCATAACATTTTAGCTGCGGTTCATTCATTTTCAGCTTTGTATTCTTCTTATAAAAAAGGGGGCCTAGACATTCCCTTATTGCGCCCATAACCTAGGTTTAACACTTGCCATTTAGCTCCTAGCTTTCCTATCTCAGTTTCTAACACTGGTTAGGGATGATGGGAGTTGTAGTCCAACAACAACTATGTCAGCTGATGCAGAGTTTAGTCAGAGCAGTCAGTTGAATAAACTGTCTGACCCTGTATAATATGGCAGCCACACAGTAAATCTGTGATTAGGTGCCACACAAATACTGAAAATAAGATAGCATTATTATTGTTTAAAAATCTGTCTTTCCCATCATGTTCCCAAATTTTAGTGCAACTGCATTCACGTTTGCTTCAACTGGAGTCTACTTTTAAACCTGTCCCACTTTTAAGGGCCAAACTAGACAAGATGGCGGAAGTCCTGTAATTGCATCTCCCACTTTAAAACTTTTAAAAAGCAAATGCAACCATGGAAATGCCCTGATTCAGAGTCCGCTTGAATATGTTGCCTTGGGGTCTGGGGATTAAGCCTTCCCAATGCCATTTCTCTTATCCAACCCTTGCCCCTCAAGCTTGTGGGGCATAGCATGCAGGTAGTCATAGAACTTCAAACATGAATATAGGGCTAGGGACCTCCAGATCTGAACTGCTACATCAACATAAAGCAGCTTTTGTGTTTGCCCTATTCCCTTTCTTTTAATCCATTTTAGCTGTTTCACAATTGTATTTTTACACTGTTGTAACTCACCTCAGGGTGAAAGACGGATAAGAAATCACAGAATTGTAGATTTGGAAGGCTCATCTACTCTAACCCCCTGAAATGAACCCACAACCCTCAGGTTAAAAGTCTCATACTCTCCCAACTGAGTTTGTTTCTTTGTAAAAACTTCTCGCAAATAAGGCATGAGTGAAGTAAACAAAAGGGCACGAGCAGCTCAAACAACCACACAAACCATAAACCTATAATCCAAGTGCCCTCAGGACGCTGCTGAATTACAACTCCCAGCACCACTGGCCCCTGCAATATATACAATCATATTGTGTTTTTTATCATGTTGGTGCCATTTGGGCTCCTCATACCACACACACAATTTTTCATCCTGCCTGGCCACCACATTCATTATAGCGTGACTGAAACCAATGCCCTACTAAGCCCGGAACAAAACACACACACAGTGGGTGGATGTGAGAGCTTTGAAACACAACAGAACCATCTACTCCTCCTTGCAGAGAATGCACAAAGCATGAAGCAATGCAGATCTGAATGCAGATATTATATATGTTTGGACTCTGAAAATGTGCAAGGGTTAAGAAATGAACGCACTTACCAGTGCCCGCAACAGTTAGTAAGCCAGCAGGTACGCACAGACTTGACACCCGGGCGAAAGGAAGCCAAGAGCCATCTAGGCTGGCAGAAGGGCAGATACGATGTGAAAAGGCTCCTGCGGGCAAGATGCTTTTGACTCACCCTCCTCAGTTAGTGTGGGCAGGACCAGGCGCGCTGCCAGCATGAGAAACCTTGGCGTCAGCCTGAGCACATCACTCCAGAGGCCATTACACAAGACAGATCATGTCGAAATCTAGGGCTGGCTCATGACAAAGTATTGTGCCAGGGATACGATTCCTTGCAAGATGTTTGGAAGAAGTGGTCCTGATCGTGTGATCCTGGTGTGGCAAAGAAAAATGCCACACAAATTACAATAAGCCCACAGAAATTACTTGGCAGTGGAAACCACTACTAGCCTGGCCTGACCGCGTGCAGTTCTTTTAGATGTTTGTGGCTTGAAAGGAGAATTAAGAAGGCACTTTCGCGGAGCTTCTCTGCCTCATTGCCCAGAACTGATTCTTAGGCAACCTAAGAACAAACCCTATTTACTGATTTGCAGGTTTTGTTCGGCAAATTGGGGCGAGTGAGCTCAAGCCGGCTAAAGGTGCAGGGTCATCCCAAGCCTTGTGAAAAATGTAAGTACAAAATCTAACACAGTCATATTAATAAAAGCAATGAAACGGATTCAAGAGAGGGCTTATCCATGCCTCTGTTTGGCCTGCCCTTTCCCCCAAGAAAACCCAATCTTTAGCTCTGAATTGGAACAAACGGCAATTGGATTTTCCAGAGGGAAGCGGTGGGGCAAAACTGCTTGAACCCGTGCTTAGAAAGCATGGGACATGCGGAAAACGACTCAGCTTTCTAGGCCCAGGACAAGCAGAAGTGTAGATTAGCCCAGAGTATTGAGATCATAGAATTGTAGAGTTGGAAGGGACCACAAGGATAATCTAGTCCAACCCCCTGTAATGCAGGGATCTTTTACCCAACATGGGCCTCGAACCCATGAAACTGAGATTAAGAATCTCATGCTCTACCAACTGAGACAACTCCCAGGAACCAGTCAGCCAACAGATCCTTAAATGTCAGTTGAATAACCTAAAAATTAGTATATGGACACTTTGAGAGGGAAGAGAAGTGAATTTCCCTCGGAAAGGTACCTCAGTCATTACAGCCAAAAAGTCCCTTTTCTCCTCTCCCACACCAGTTACCAGTGTATTGTACAAACAATTCACAGATACGTCATAAGAGAACTTGTGCCTGTTGCAGGAAATGCTGGCAGAAGTTGGCAACTCTTATTGCTGCATTTCAGCAAGGTACTTCTTATTTTGCTCATCGTAATGCCCATCTGTCAAGGTGCTTCAGCTGAAGGAATGCATACAGCAGATAGTTACGTATTTATTGTCAAAAAATAACACTCACGGTTTGCTTCTACAGCTCTGGGTAGCTATGCGCAGCAATCTAGCGGCTAAGCAGCTATTCCCAGCTCTGTGCTTTATGGAGCAGTTGCAGCAACAAGGGACCACTCCCCCTCCACCAGTTGATGCACCTTCCCCAGAGACTATGCCTGTGTGTGGAAACTGCCTCTGCCCCTCTCTTTTCATTCCCTTCTTGGTTCTGGAGACCGTTTTGCAGGAGAGGTTTGGTAAGCACCTGACCCTTCACTTGCCTGACCTGCCTCTTAGTCCCCTTCTTCCAACCCACCCTCCAGCTCTGAATCTTCCCCTGCTTCTTCTTCTTCTTCTTTTTTTTAAAAAAACAAACTTTATTCAAAACATTGAAGTAATACATTAAAAGGCATTAAAAGAGGGAGCTTGTAAAATATGTACAGGATAGCAAGGAAGGAGTTGGGATGCTAATCTGGAAAAGGAATTCTTTGATGTCTATTTTTGGTATTTTTCAAGCAGCATTTGCAAACATCTTACACCATAGGACGGAGTAAGACTCCCGAGCAGCTTGTTTTGTTGCATAGACTTTAATGCTACAGGTTCTCATCCTAAATCTTTGCCCTGAAACCAATTCTCCTTGGCAGTCTGGCTCTTTTGTTCCAAAACCTGACTTAAAGAGAAAAACTGAGAGTCCAAAGCACTTCCATCAACATTCTGCATTTGTACAGGATTTGTAGCTGAATAATTCCCCATTGCAGACCAGGGAGTATAAGTGCTTGATGCCATGAAGAAGTTATCAGATGATGGTGGAGGCTGCCTCACCATCTCCGCACCATAATATGGAACTGGGCAGTTGCTCGCCTGGGAAGTCTCACAAAGCCCAGTTCCACAAAAAGCAGCTTGCTGGTAATAAGCAGGGTTCAATTCCAGGGAGCTCTGCTGTTGCGGGGCATACTCTCCTGGTTGCGTGTTGTTGAGAGGTGGATCTTCCCCTGCTTCTGATTCTTGCCTCTTGGCTGATGGAGGTCCCCACCACTGCCCCCTCTCCCAAGTCAGACTCCAGCCAACCTTTCCTCTCGGTGCACACACATCAGAGACCTGTCAGTCCCTGACACAATTGTGGTGAGGGGTAAAGATCTAAGCCATAGCACTCAGTGCATATCCGAAAAGGACTAAAAAGCCTTATGAAGCTACTTGCTTCCCCCTGTTTTCAAATACTTCACACAACTCCCACCATCACGGACCCATTGGCCATACGGGCTGGACCTGATAGGAGCAACAGTGCAGTCCACACTTTTCCCGTCCCTGCCTGCTCATCGGGTATTCTGCCAAAACAGCATTTCTGAAATACTGAGATCAACCTTGTGCAACGACACCCATTGAAGAGATACCAGGTCAGTATCGCCACCTTGGAAATGTTTACGCTGGCTGACAAAAGCATTTTGTCCATATCTGATCAATCACTATCTCAAATCAGCTTGCTTACTGAGCACACTTCCTTCTACCTTCTCTCCTGTGAGCTGAGAGTTCTGAAATATATTGTGGTATAGCCCTCTTAAGAGCCACACTCGATGGGAGAGTCTCTCCCCTCCTACCCTGGCGCCCATTTAAAAAAACAAAAATAACGCAGACTTGGAAGATTAATCAGAAGAAGAGCAGAGGTGGGCTGCTTACCCTTCCCTCCCACCTTTCATAAGCTGCATTTCTCCCTGTGAGGGGAAATGCAGGCTATCCAAATCTTTTCCTTCAAGGGAAACAGCTATGGGGAGTGATTTTTAGCAGAAAGCTGCCTACCTTATAGCATCAGACCGCTGACCTATCTTATTAAGTATTGTTATGAATCTGCAAGTGCAAGACACCCTGGACTCAAGTAGTGTTAGAATTTAACTAAGGTTGGGATGCAAGATCCCATGTGTGAATGTTGATCCTCTGTAATCAGCATGTGTGAGGTGTTAACGAACCTAGGTATCCTAAATTGTATCTCAGACACTCCCTTTAATCCTAGGCAGGCAGGTGTAAAAGCTATTTCCTCAGAGGTAATAATAACCTGGGTGTGGATCGGAGCATCAAAGAACAATGTGTAAAAATGCAGATGAGTGGGGCTCCTCTTTCTGTGTTACAAAAGACCAAGGCTTAGATTAGCATGGGTAGAAAAAGAGGGGTTTTACTATTTCTGGGGAAAGGCAAGCTGCAAAACAAGGATGATGCTACCTTTGGAAGAACCTGGTGCCACTACTACTACTACTACTACTACTACTACTACCACCACCAACAACAACAACAACAATAGTATTTATACTCTTCCCCATCTACACACACACACACACACACACACACACACACACACACACTGTGGTAATTTGGTTCTCGAACGTAGTCCGTTCCAGAAGTCCGTTCGACTTCCGAAACATTCAAAACCCAAGGCACAGCTTTCCAATTGGTGCAGACGCCCCGGAAACAATGGACGACAGCCGCATCAGACGCTCGGCTTCCAAAAAACGTTCGAAAACCGGAACACTTACTTCCTGATTTTTGGTGTTTGGGAGCTGAAATGTTCAAGTACCAAAACATTTGAGAACCAAGATTCCTCCCCCCCCCCCTCTCTCTCTGTGTGTATGCACACACACACACATATATAAGCATCACTTCCCAAGTTTATAAATATATATATAAAAAACACACAGCTTGAGATACACAAAAACAACCTAAGCTACACAAACACACACACACACTATATCATAAAGATGCCCCGGTCTCCACTGTGTCCCATTCCCAAAAGGAAACACAGACCCTGGGTGAGTGCATGAGTCTAGCGCACTACTTGGTGGAGACTGGGGTGGCATAGTATTACCTACTATGTTGACCAGCAGTAGTTCTCTAGGATTTCAGGCAGGATTTCAGGCAGAAATCGAACCTGGGACCTTCTGCACTCAAAGCAGATGTTCTACGACCGAGCAACAACCCTTCCCTTTAAGAAAAGAGAGAGAGAAAGAAAGTATAGCGGGGGACGGATGTTAAGTCATCACTCCCAGCTGGGAAAAACTAGCCTTCTCCTTAAGCTATTTCCCCACGAAATGGTCAGATCCAGCAAATGCTGCCCTACACAACATATCTGAATGTGTAGTCCAGCTCTCCACTGTGGGATGTGGAAAGTGATTGTGACAGGTTTTGCTGAGATAAAGAACAGAGGCAAAAACAGAACGCTCTCGCCTCAGCTGCAACTTGCTTTCCTCGCTCGAAGTTCCTGCAGGGTCTAACCTGTCTAAGCAAGGTCCTTAAATTTCAAGGATGAACACAGCATTTAAAGCAACTGCTTTAGCTGTGGCATAGGGGCAGGAATTTTATCATGCACATCTTTTTAACACTGTCGCACAACACAAACTTTCCTGCTGAAGTTCTCCGTTCTAAACAATTACCAGAACTCTGTTGCCTCTGGCAGTGTTTATGTCAGCACGTGGGGGACGGGGGGAATACATGCATGGGCACAGGCACAGAAGAATATAGGCAAACCCGCCCCACAATTCTGAAATCTGTACGGTGGTTACATGGTGAAGGAATTCAGGAAACGGCCAATGGCCCATCTTAGTCCAGTATCCTGTTCTTGCAGTAGTCAACCAGATACCTGTGGGAACTTCCAATGCCCACATTTTCTAGGTGTACAATGCTGATCTAGAGTTGATTAATGGTAGTTTCAACTGAGCTGAAAGCCAGGGATATCAAAGTAATTATGCAATCCTTTTATAGTGCATGACAATGTGGTCACCACTCATTTGCATGCATTAAATACCTAGGTTTCTGTTTCTGTACTCAACTCGGATAGCATCTGTTTGCTTAATAAAAACAACTGTGTCCCAGTTTTAGGGATGTTTGGACTGCCATAACAAGTGAGGAGGGCCTATCTTAAAAGCCCTATCGGACGCGGGTGGTGCTGTGGTCTAAACCACTGAGCCTAGGGCTTGCTGATCGGAAGGTCAACGGTTCGAATCCCCGCAACGGGGTCAGTTGCTCGGTCCCTGCTCCTGCCAACCTAGCAGTTCGAAAGCATGTCAAAGTGCAAGTAGATAAATAGGCATCACTCCAGCGGGAAGGTAAATGGTGTTTCCGTGCGCTGCTTTGGTTTCGCCAGAAGCGGCTTAGTCATGCTGGCCACACGACCCGGAAAAACTGTCTGAGGACAAACGTTGGCTCCCTCGACTAGTAAAGTGAGATGAGCGCAGCAACCCCAGAGTCGGTCAGGGGTCCTTTACCTTTACATGGCTAGAGATGTAAAATGTCCATAAATTTGGAAGCTGGGGGCGGAGTGGGGTGACTTCCCCTCCCCCAGGGTTTCCAGGAGAGGAAAATAAAAATATATGCAATACTTTCTTATCAAACCTAAACTTATTTCACTGTTTTTACAACATATAAGGCATCATTATTAATATACAGAATGGCACTATGTTGCATTTTTATGAAATTTGACAGAGCAATTCCATGTATGTTTACTCAGAAGCAAGACGTACTTGGTTTAGTGGATTTTGCTCCCAGATAAATGCATGCAGTTTCAAATGTATTCATGCCTTAGTTCTGTTCAAGCAAAATTGTGAATATACCCAATGCTAGAGAAAGATCCTCAAACTGCTGCACTCCATGCTACCAAAGGGAACACTATCTTGTTTCTTCCTGTTTCTCAGATGGCAAAATGTAAGAGTTGAAAAGGAAAGCACCAACAACCAGAGGAAGGCAGAAGCAGCAATTCACAAGCATGCTTCTCTCACGACAATGGTAGAACCCCAGATGCAGAAATGCATCTTGCATTTGGGTGTCCACACTATTCACAGGCATAAGTCCTATAGAGTTTTATATGAAGGACAATCTGCATGCTACACAATTTGGGTGTGTAAAACCCTGTACTAAAAAGCATTTAACTCATTCTAACAAAGCAAGTATTTCATAGGCGATCCGCCTTCTCCCGTTTCCCCCAAAGTTTCCAAACGAAACATGGGATGGAAGAAGGCACCACCAGGCACAAGTCAGCAAGATGATGTCAGAAGAGGCCAAAACCTTTTGACAAAGGTATTCAATAGCCATAGGATAAGAGGAGTAGTCTTATGGATCAGGAAATGGTTAAGAAACAGGAAAGGGAGACTAGGAATTAATGCCTCATTCTCCCATTAGAGGTGTGCAGAAAGTGGAGTCCTTTGAGGATCAGTATTTGGATTTTTTAACTTGTGTATGAGTTACTTAGTTTTAGGGATGAACAGTGGGGTATCCAAGTTTGCTGAGGATGTTATATTGTTGAAATATACTTGGAGTCGAGAGTGGATTTCATGCTCTTTATTCAGCTCATAGTGGTGAGGAGGAATGAAAGTTCCCCCAAAGTATCTGCTTTATATACATTATTTACACAATGGGCTGCAAGTGATTGGCTAATTCCGGAATTCTCCTGTAGGCCAATCAGGTTATGGATTCACTTCCATCTGGAGCTGGATTGGGTGGCTCCTGCAGACCAGTCATACTGCTGCATTGTTCTAGGACCAATCAGACTGCTGCATTCTGAAGCCTATTGTTCTAGGACCAATCAGACTGTTGCATTTTGGATCCTATTGTTCTAGGACCAATCAGACTGCTGCATTTTGGATCCTATTCAACTCAGTACATAACAATTGTTAAAACAAAAAGGGTTTCCAAGAGCTCCAAAACGTTCTGTCCAATCTGGGCGAGTGGGCAGTAAAAATGGCAGATGGAATTCAATGTAAACAAGTGTAAAGCGATGCACATCAAGGCAGGGGGGAAATCACCTCAGTATCACCCACACTCTTTTGCTAAACCACTCCCCAAGGTTGCTGGAAGAGTGTGATGTGATAATCTCTGAACTCCTTGGGAGACAAACCGCTTTCACAGATTGCTCTCTTGGAGCTTATGGTGGCCCCAACCAGTCACTAACCAGATCTGCACCTCTTTTGCTTCCACAGTGGTACAGTGGTGGGGTGTATGAGATGTTAGAGAAGGGGGTATTACCTCTGGTGAGGGACACGTCACGCTCCTTCTGCAGTAGTTTGTCTACCTTGGTCCACATCCTACATCCAATTCTCTCCTGTGGCCCCTAGAAGTTGTCTGCATGTAACAGTGGCTGCACCCTGGGAATGGCTTTGACTGGCTGGCAAAATGAGGGGAGGGTGGTCGGTGGGTCTCAAACCCTCAGGGAGTTAGGGACTTTCTCTGCATGCAGAGACAGGCTCTGGCGGATTGAATGGATGAGACCATTTCTGCACATGCTGTAGAGGGAAGTGAGGGCCAGATGGGACTCATCCACCTGGGAAGGTAGCCTATCTAGGAGAAGGAAAACTCTGATCCTAAACCTCCACTGCCTTGCAGGACATCTTTGGGAGAAGAAAAGGCTAAGGAGTAAATCCTACATCAGGCATGTCCAAAGTCCATTTCAGGGGCCTAATCTGGCCCGCTGGTCAGTTTAATCTGGCCCCTGTGGCAGTTTATTTCCTGGGATAAAATCCTTTTAAAAAAAAACCCTCAACAACTTCAATCCAAAAAAAAGGTCAACAACTTTGGCCGGCCCTTTGGTTGGCCCCCACGGCCCTTCACTTCATCAAATCTGGCCCTCTTTGAAAAAAGTTTGTACACCATTGCCCTACATACAGCGGTACCTCAGGTTATAGACGCTTCAGGTTACAGACGCTTCAGGTTACAGACTCCACTAACCCAGAAAAAGTACCTCGGGTTAAGAACTTTGCTTCAGGATGAGAACAGAAATCGTGCAGCGGTGGCGCGGCCCCATTAGCTAAAGTAGTACCTCAGGTTAAGAACAGTGTGGTGTAGTGGTTAAGAGCGGTAGTCTCGTAATCTGGGGAACCGGGTTCGCGTCTCCGCTCCTCCACATGCAGCTGCTGGGTGACCTTGGGCCAGTCACACTCAGCCCCACTCACCTCACAGAGTGTTTGTTGTGGGGGAGGAAGGGAAAGGAGAATGTTAGCCGCTTTGAGACTCCTTAAAGGGAGTGAAAGGCGGGATATCAAATCCAAACTCTTCTTCTTCTTCTTCTCCAGAACGAATTAAGTTCTTAACCCAAGGTACCACTGTAAATCTGGAGTGGAGTCCCTAAGACAGTTGGATAGTGCTTTGTACGCCTCCTTCTGGCAACTCCTGCAGCCAAGCTGGTGCCAAACGTATTGCTCTGTTTTCCTTTGGACCACATCAGTGAGGCCAAGAGGGGGGTCTTGTCATCTGGGCAGCCTAGGAACTCCATACACACTGCCTAGGCTTGCACCCAGGGAGGTCGGTTCCATGTTCCTAATGCAGCGGTTTGACTTCACTCCCGGAGGCACACTCTATTGACTCTTCAGACAAGACAGATGCCAACAAGGGTAGAGGGGTGGGTGTTCCCAGACCATTCACTGCACCCAACAGATGTGGATTACTCAGTAAGAGAGAATGCAGATGTAAGCTCTTTCACTCCTTTTGCCTTTGATCAGCCTTGCCCAGAAAAATTAAGCAGCTCTTTTAATCATTAATATCTCATTTCTCTTGGATGAGTCAGTCCCGATCGCTATACATTCAAAGGGATATGCCACTCCATTCAACTCAGAGTCTGTTGCCCCCACACTCCCTGCAGCAACGTCTATGAACTGCAAAGCCAGGAGCAGATCTGGCAAACCCCTGACGATCAAAGGGCAAATCCAAAGGCACTTTTGTGCACACTCACCATTTGGCAGCAAAACAATCCACTTCGGGAGCCCCACCAATGCAGTGGCATTTAAATGTTATATTTATAGCTTATAAAGTGAAGCCCTGCCTGGTTTGCAAATCAACCTGGAGCTATAAGGAGGGACAGAGCATACAGAAGGCCTCAGGTCTCTCATTAGAGGAAGCAAGGCAGCTGGATTGGGAAAGACTTTACCTGGGGTCTTGAAGAGCAGATGCCAGGCAGCATCACTGAATACAGTGGACGCTCGGGTTGTGAATGTGATCCGTGTGGAAGGCACGTTTGCAACCCGCAGCGCCGCGTCTGCGCACGCGTGGGTCGCGATTCGTTGCTTCTGCGCATGCGCAAGCACCGAAACCCGGAAGTAACCTGTTCCGGTACTTCCAGGTTCGGTGCGGTGCGCAACCCGAAAACGCGCAACCTGAAGTGTCTGTAACCCGAGGTATGGCCGTATATGAATCTGTAATGTGACTCAGTATAAGGGGGGGGGGGCAATATTTGATCTGGCCTATGGCCTGGATGCTCATCTCCTCTGCCTCACAAACCATGGACCATGTTTAACAGGTGGGCAGGGCCATGGGAGAGCCCTCTAGTGCTTAATAATAATAATAATAATAATAATAATAATAATAATAATAATACCTTTTTTAAAGGTATTTAGTATTATTATTAAATACCTTAAAAATCTATTTTGAAGCTGCCGCACTTTGTTGGATTAAAGAATGGATGAAATTAGAAGATACAGATTTACTAGATTTGGAGGGATTTGATAATGTGTTTGGTTGGCATGCATATTTGTGGTATGATAAAGTAAAAGCCCATAAAGCATTTAAAAATCATATAATTAGGAAGTCGTTGTATAATGTTTGGATAAAATACAAAGACTTTTTAGAAAGAAAGACGCCCAGATGGCTTTCACCAATGGAGGCAAAGGCCCAGAAAAAATTAAATATGGATACCAAATGGTTGAGATATTATGACTTTATTAATAGAGGAAGAGGAAGGCTATAAATTAAGACCATTTGAGCAAATTAAAGATAAGCTAAATTGGCTACATTACCACCAGATTAACGAATTGTATAAACTGGATAAGAAAAATGGTTTTGCCTTGGAAAAATCTAAGTTGGAGATGGAGTTGTTAGATACTGAAGGTAAAAACTTATCTAAAATGTACAAGCTTTTGCTGGACTGGCATACGAAAGATGAACAAGTTAAATCGTTGATGATAGACTGGGCAAGAGATTTAGGACATAACATAATGTTTGAGGACTGGGAAAGATTGTGGAAGAAAGGGGTGAAGTTCACCGCATGTACTTTGTTAAAGGAAAATATTATGAAAATGATGTATAGATGGTATTTGACACCTGTAAAATTAGCAAAGATGTAGCATAATTGTGATAATACATGTTGGAAATGTAAAGAAAAGGAAGGAACATTCTTTCATATGTGGTGGACCTGCTCCAAGGTGAAAGACTTCTGGGAAAAGATTTATAATGAATTGAAAAAAATGTTGAAATATACATTTATAAAGAAACCAGAGGCCTTTCTTCTTGGAATAACAGGTTCAGAATTGCCCAAGAAAGATGTTAATCTATTTTTGTATGCCACAACTGCGGCTTGTATTTTGTTAGCTAAAAAGTGGAAAACTCAAGAATTACCAACAGTAGAAGAATGGCAGATGAAGATGATGGATTGTATGGAGCTAGCCGATCTAACCGGAAGAGTCCGCGACCAGAAGGAGGAGGAACATCACGAAGAATGGAAGAAATTTAATGATTATTTAGTTAAATTTGTTAAGCTAAAATAACTGGAAATAGCGTCCAGACACTTAAAGGGCTTAGGATTGTATCTATGTTAACTGATAAAATAATATGTTTAATACAAGAAGGAGGATTTAAAGATGTTAATGTTTAATTTAAAGGGTATTAAAATTGGGATTTGGAAAACCGTTATAAGGATATGCAATGAAATTCAACTAAGGGGAAACGAGGAAGTCGTTTTACAAAGTAAATAACTGTTATTTTCAATAAGGTTATGATTTATGTCTGTTATGTTTTGTTTGTTTTATGTTTTTGTTTGTCACTGATATTGTAAAAACTAATAAAATTTTTGCAAAAAATAATAATAATAATAATAATAAATACCATCCTTCATCCAAAGATCACGAGGCAGTTTGCAGCATAACGCTACCAAATGAAAGCACAAAATACCTATCATAATAAGAACAAAACCAAAAACCAATAACCCCCTCCCACAAACCTCACTAGTGAAGTACTATGGACCTCATTTTTCAAAAACCAAGCCATGGACCCCCTAACTTTTGAAAAATTGCCATGTTAAATCAAGATGGCAGACTGAAACTTTCAAAACTGCAGTTGTGGGATATTCCCCCCACTCATTTGACTTCCTGAGCAAAGCCCAGCACTTACTGCGGGCATATATTATAATAATAATATAATAATTTATTATTCGTACGCCACCCATCTGGCTGGGTTTCCCCAGCCATTCTGGGCAGCTTCCAACAAAGATTAACAATACATTAAAATGTCGCACATTAAAAACTTCCCTAAACATATATATATATGCCCCCAATCCTGTGGATTTTGTTCTGAGGAAAAATATTACACAAATAGCAAACCAGTTTCCAGAAGCTTTCAGCTATGCTGGCAGGTCTTAATCCCAGGTAAATGGATGGAGCCCAAAGATGCTGTTCTTGATGTACAAGATACAAAGTTAATACTCACTTTAAAGTGAGGATTATTTCAAAACAAAGCACAAGTATTTGATTAATGTAAAGGGTTACTTCTAAATACGCCATCTGTTATGCAATGGGTTTGCACGGCCTCCCCACAGGATTCAGGTCACAAAAGATTTACTCGATTCCCAGCTCTGTTCTCCTTACGTTCAAAGCGAAATACATACCAACTCAAGCGAACGTGTGTTTAAAACTAGGGAGGCAAGAGTAAATCAACACAGCTATCTAATCATTTCAGCTGCAATATCTGCCTTTTAAATAGGGCTGCCAACCTTTGATCCACCACTGTAACAGTTTTAATACTGCCTTAATGTGCAGGCATCAGTGTGCTAATGTTTATCTTTGAAGTGGGGGGAAGACACCTGACAATTTATGCACATCAAACTGCTTTGAAAGACAGGAGAGTAAGCCAGACTAGGTATTTTCTGGTCAGCTGGCAACCTTCTTAAAATAGGCTGCTTCTTATTGAACCTCACAAATCAAAGGTTGAAATGGTGCCTGAAATCCAAGCCACAAGTCCGATAAAATGGAATATTTGGATAAACTCTACTTAACTCCTCATAAGGAACATATTTATTTACATTCATTGAGGAATATTCAAACGACAAATAAAACTGCAAAACAAACAAACAAGCAAACAAAAAACCCTAAACTTTTTATACATTCTAGGCTATCCAGTGCAGAAATTACCTATAACAGTAAACAGCGTCTCCTCAGACTTCACAGACAGTAATAATCTTTCAGAATATGTTTTTTTTAAAAAATATATCTGAAAGCCATGACATTCATTTTCTCAAGAGTCAATACCACTGCAAGATTTCACCTAAACATTTGGAGAAGCTTCTTTAGGTTCAGAAGTGGAACAGAGTTCATCAGGGTGCTTTGCTGGAGATCTTTAAGTGATGCCTGGATGGTCATGTTTTAGGGGAAGCTTTTAGTTGCAAGATTCCCAGACCGGCAAGGATCAGAGGGTCTATCTGCCCCCTTCCAGCTCTATAAAGTCTGTTGATTCTAGTACAACTTCCTAGAGCCAATATGGTAAATACTGCTCCTCTTACTTTGCAGTTAGAAATACAGAATCGCAAAGTTGGAAGGCACCCAATGGTCATCTAGTCCAACCTCCTGCAATGCAGGAATTTCAACACAGAGTCCCCCATCCAATTTGAAACCATACTGAACCCCGCTTAGCTTTGCAAATATGCTAGCAGCTTTACTGCTGCACCATAAGCAAAGTGTCATTTTTTTAGGACCCTACCTTTTCATTTTTATGGTTGTAAATTGCTTTTAATATAGTGCTTTACTACTGTAAGCCGCTCTGGGTTAAGGATGAAGGATCATCAATCATTTGATAATAATTTCAGCAGAACTTCCAAATTGGGGCACTTAACTTGGGGAGGGGGCAACAAGATTATATCTAACTAGATTAACATATAATTACACTGCAACGAGATGGGGGGGCGGAGGCAATTATAAATGATTTAAAAAGAGAGAGAGAAAAGTTGTGCCTTTAAAAGAGGCGATCCTTTCTTGGTAAATTTCCTGCATCCTCTCTCCCCTACTCTGAAGCACTCCCAGCGGCTTCATTCAGCCAGATGGGAGAAAACCCTCCACCTACAAGCCACTCGGCTTCCAGGCAGCCCTGGCTAGGCTTTTCCAAGGGACACCGCAGAGTGGATCCCGCCCGCCCCCCCGACATGGAATATTATTTCTTCTCTGGCTGCGCTTTTTCTAGCGACAACCAAGCGTAGATTTCCCCCTTTCTTTTGGCTACAGGGAATATTGTTCTTATTCCCGCCCTGCCTGCGTTTTTTTTCAAGGGTCAACCGAGAGTGGATTTCCCTCTTTTTATTGTTTTGGCTGCTGGGAATATTGTTATTATTCCCGCCCTGCCTGCGTTTTTTTCAAGGGTCAACTGAGAGTGGATTTCCCCCTTTTCCTTTCTTTTTGGCTGCTGGCAATATTGTTGTTATTCCCTGCCTGCCTGCGGTTTTTTTTTTCAAGGGACAACCGAGCGTGGATTTCCCTTGATCTGCAGCAGGGAATATTGCTGTTTTATTCCCTCCCACGGCCGGGCTATTGCAGGGACCGAGGGATACTCACACCACAGCAGCTCCTGCAGAGAGATGCTCCTGCGGGCTCAGCGCCTGCCCTGCTGCAACTGCTGCCGCTGATCAGACACCTCCCCCGCTACCTGCAAAAGCGACGCCAAGGACTTTGCTTTGTTGCAACCTTCGAGCCTGGGAGCGGGGGGGGGGAGGGGGGCGGACAAACCTCAACGCGCTCCCAGGCTGACTAATCAATCCCCCGCACGCTGATTGATGGCAGGGGAAAGAGGCGAGCTGGCTGCAGGCTTCCCCGCTTGCGTTTGCTGCGGGCAGCGTTGCCTAAGGCGAGAGCGTGCCATTATCAGCTGCTGCTGGCCAGGCCATGGGCGCCTGTGAGGTTGCAGACTCTCATTCCTTGGAGCTTTTAAAGCAGT
Organism: Podarcis filfolensis; assembly: GCF_964270895.1. Classification (NCBI taxonomy): domain Eukaryota; kingdom Metazoa; phylum Chordata; class Lepidosauria; order Squamata; family Lacertidae; genus Podarcis; species Podarcis filfolensis. The sequence continues at coordinate 78,975,086 of NC_139608.1, forward strand.
GGTTGGATCACAATATGTCATGGATGCTTTAGCTGAGATTCTGTGTCCAGGGCAGCTGTCTACCAGCTCCATCTGGTACGCAGGCTGATGTCGCAGGAAACCCCCCCCCCCAATCATTCAGTTTGTACAAACTTGACACACTCGCACACTACATACGCTACACTTCTGTTATAAATTCATAGAAAATCAACCATACATCGGATCTCTACCGTTCCACTTTTATTTTACTCCATGAAGGAAGGACTACAAAATGGGGAAGGTTTGATACAGGCAAGCCATAATCCCTTGAGCATACCAGCACATACACAGGAGGCCCTGCCCAGTTGCTATGCCAACCCTGATGGCCCTAGACAGAAGACCATCAAGGTCACAAAGAACTTGCATATAGGAGTGGATTCAAGACGGACTGGAACAAAGGACTATGATCAGCTCTTCCCCCTGGGGCAGGAAACTGCAAACTCCCCTTTGTCACCTGGAAAGTATTCATGGGGAGGGGGGAGAGGAGGAACCAGCCAGGTGACAAGATACTCAGGTTACCTCAACTAGTTGTGATGTAGCTGTGATGTAGTCTTAGGGGTGTACCGTATTTTTCGCTCTATAAGACGCACCAGACCACAAGACACACCTAGTTTTTGGAGGAGGAAAACAAGAAAAAAAATATTCTGAATCTCAGAAGCCAGAACAGCAAGAGGGATCGCTACGCAGTGAAAGCAGCAATCCCTCTTGCTGTTCTGGCTTCTGGGATAGCTGTGCAGCCTCCATTCGCTGCATAAGCCGCACACACATTTCCCCTTACTTTTTAGGAGGGAAAAAGTGAGTCTTATAGAGCAAAAAATACGGTAGTTTGGGGAATTAGTAACTAATAAAAGTTGGGGTCTTCTTTTGTTCTGCACTTCCATTTTGCTTCATCTTGTTGCGGGTGGAAGACCTGTCGCGACAGTATCCAATAAAGGCCAAGCCTACAGGCTGCTGTTTTGCTCCAAGTTATCCTGGTTGGTGTCTTTGTTTTTGTCCAAGGGAGCCCTCTGATTTCTCCATTAACACTGAGGCCCTACCTGCCCACAGACTGTCTTGCCACAGTGATGCATGCTCTGGTTATCTCCCGCTTGGACTATTGCAATACGCTCTACGTGGGGCTACCTTTGAAGGTGACCCGGAAACAACAACTAATCCAGAATGTGGCAGCTAGACTGGTGACTTGGGAGTGGACGGCGAGACCGCATAACACCAGTCCTGAAAGACCTACATTGGGTCCCAGTACGTTTCCAGGCACAATTCAAAGCCCTGGTGCTGACCTTTAAAGCCCTAATCCAGGGGTCAACAAACTTTTTCAGCAAGGGCCGGTCCACTGTCCCTCAGACCTTGTGGGGGGCCAGACTGTATTTTTTGGGGGGAAATGAACAAATTCCTATGCCCCACAAATAACCCAGAGATGCATTTTAAATAAAAGCACACATTCTACTCATGTAAAAACACCAGGCAGGCCCCAGAAATATCCCAGAGATGCATTTTAAATAACAGGACACGTTCTACTCATGTAAAAACATGCTGATTCCGGGACTGTCCGTGGACCAGATTTAGAAGGCGATTGGGCCAGATCCGGCCCCCGGGCCTTAGTTTGCCTACCCATGCCCTAAACGGCCTCGGCCCAGTACAGTTGTACCTCGGGTTACAGACGCTTCAGGTTACAGACACTTCAGGTTACAGACTCCGCTAACCCAGAAAAAGTACCTCGGGTTAAGAACTTTGCTTCAGGATGAGAACAGAAATTGTGCTGCGGCAGCACGAGGCCCCACTAGCTAAAGTGGTACCTCAGGTTAAGAACAGTTTCAGGTTAAGAACGGACCTCCAGAACGAATTAAGTTCTTAACCCGAGGTACCACTGTATAGCTGAAGGAGCATCTCCACCCCCATCTTTCTGCCTGGACGCTGAGGTCCAGCGCCGAGGGCCTTCTGGCGGTTCCCTCACTGCGAGAAGCCAAGTTACAGGGAACCACGCAGAGGGCCTTCTCTGTAGTGGCACCCGCCCTGTGGAACACCCTCCCATCAGATGTCAAAGAAATAAACAACCATCTGACTTTTAGAAGACATCTGAAGGCAGCCCTGTTAAGGAAGTTTTTAGTGTTTGAAGTTTTATTCTGTTTTTAATGCTCTGTTGAAAGCGGCCCAGAGTGGATGGAAGCCCAGCCAGATGGGCGGGGTATAAATAATAAATTATTATAGGGGACTTCCGGGTTGGTGCCACTGTTTAATGGCGGATTCCCTCCGAGCTCCGGAGGGAATCGGCTCCGTAGTGTCTGGGTCTGGCCGCTGCGGCGAAGCGGGGACCCTTAAAATCACAGGCGCGGATGCCTGTGAACACAGAGACTCGGCGGGCACCATTTGCGTCCCCCCAATCCGCGACGGAGCCTTTTTAAAGGCTTCGGAACGGAGGCAGGGTAAGGCGTGGTGCTGAGAGTACTCCCTCGTCTACGGAGTGAAGCCGCAAGCCATTGACAGAGAGCGCCAACTTCTTCTAAGAGTGATTGGATCCTAAAACATCAACCCGTGAGTAATACGGAGATTGGAACTTTAAAAAATTTCTTATCTTGGATTTGGAACGAGCGGGAAGGGGCTAAAAAGGAAGTCCACCCCCCCCCTCTTTGTAAACAACTTAAAGCAAAGGACTGGGCAGCTAAGGTCGAGAGAATCTGTTTCTTGCTTTTTTTAACAAAAGATCCTGACCTCACGGTTTGGACATTATAAGAAGATATTCTGGAGGATAAAAAGAATTTTGGGAGCTGAAATTACACCCCCCCCTAGACCCGGGAACGTCCGATGAGAAAGCCTGTTGCATGGAAGATTTTGACAGCTGTCAAGTGAGCTGCTAGTCAGCTAGTTGTCAGCTGGAAAAAGAGAACATTGTTTCTGCTGTTTTTGCTGGTTTATTCGGGATAACTTGTTGAAAATAAGGTTGATACAAAATAACTGGACTTTTGGTTTTTGAGCTGAAAGGAAGATCAAGGAATTAAATCCCCCTAGAGGGGTAACAAGGATACTACATTACAAAAATGGCTGGAGTGTCTAAATTCCAAGCAGAATTGGGCAGAGCACTGGTTCTCTTGGGAAACTTACAAGATGAGCACGATGCTTTGTCTACAGAGGTATTGCTATTACACCGGACAGTAAACAACAGCTTGGAGTCTGATAAGGATTTGAAACAGGAAGCCTATTCAACTGAACAAATAAATGAAACCGAAAGCGTAGACACGATGGAGCAATATGTTCTTTATGAAGAAAATGAAGGAGGAGATGGAGGTATGCAGGAGTCAAAGGAGAGCTACAATATGAGGCCTGACATGATGATAAAAAAGGACAATAAAAACTGGATGCGGAAAGCCTGGTTTGATTGGGAATTTGGAAAATGGAGAGATCCTCTTTGGAGGAGATCTGAAGACCTGAGGATTATAAATTTGTTGAAGGTGGAAGCTGGAGCTGTGGGGACATTTGGATTTGAAAGAAATTTGAAACAAGAGTTGGAATACCCCATAGGCTTTGCTTTTGTTTTTAAGTATGGAGGACTGGCTAGAAGCAACACTGATTCTGTTGGGCCGGAGCCCCTCCGAGACCTGGGGCTTAACATCAAGGTCTATCAAAGAGACCGGCAGAAAGGAACTGAGAGAGACATAAGGGCCTCGGACCTGAGATCTCCAGGCTAAATAAATAATATAAAGACTGATGGATATTGGTTGGGGACTGGAACCGGGAGAAGGGTGGGTGGAGGTTGGGAATCCAAAGGGTACATAAGGATAGTTTGCATTGCTTTGTTTGTTTTATATTTTGTTAGTGGTAAGGAAATTGGGTAAACCGTGGAAGGGAAATTTTGGTCGACCTTAGGAAAAAGGTTTAAGAATAAATTAATGAGGTATAAGTATTGATGTGTAATTTTAATAAGGTGAAATTGGTTTTTTTTTTTCGTTTTTTTTAAATTAAGTGAAAATAAGGCTGTTAAAAATAAATGGAGGAAATGGAAAAAAGAAGTAAAGTAAAATAACAGTATGTTAGAATAAATGTTTAAGTTAAGGTGAAGAAATAAGTTAAGGACTTGCTGAATTGACAATTTAAATTGGAATACAAGAAGGGGAGGTGTGAGGAGGTCTGAGAAATAAGGTTGAGGAAAATAAGTATCAGAAACTGTATGTGTTTTTTCTATTTTTTTGTTTAGTTTCGAATATGTTTTTTTGTGTTGTTTTTATTTTGTTTATTTTTTTTTTGTATTTGTTTGTTGTGTGTTTTTTTGAAAATACCAATAAATATTTAATAAAAAAAAAATAATAATAATAAATTATTATAATATCATCATTATTATTATTATTCCTGCATTTCAAGATGACCCTTGGTGTCCCTGCCAACTGCATGATCCTATGATTTCATAAATAAAACCATCTACCACTTGAAACTTGTGCTCACCCATGCTGATGCACTGAGTGCTGTGAGAAGCAGCTTGACTCCCAGCTGCTTCACATCCAGCTGCACTCCCTCTTTCTAGGCAGTTGGCAACTCTGATGTGCTTTTGCCAAATGCACCCTGCAAAAGAGCTCCAAGGATCTCTGGGATCCTCTCAGTAATGGAGCAAATGCCACATGACAAGCAGCACAATGTCTGTGGGCTTTACATTCACCACCCATGCGCCATTAGCTCCCACTGCGCATGCATGAGCACACAAATGCAACCGTCTTTGCACTGTACGTAGCACCATGCACATGCAGCAAGGGCACAATGATCAAGGGTCAGATCAAGGATCCAGCTGGCTCAGCATCAGATTCCTGAAAGTGACAGACCAGAAGATGCTTCTAGGTACCTTGGGAGCAGAAAAGTCCATTTATGTATGCGACCACGGCTGCACGGATGTTATTGGCCCAGAGATGGAAAGAAGATAAAGTTCCTACCAGAGAATAATGGCAGATGAAGTTGATGGACTATGCTGAAATTGCTAAAATGACCAGAAGAATCAGAAATTAGGAAGACCAAAATTTTAATAAGGAATGGGGGAAATTTATAACATATCTTAAAGGTAAAGGGACCCCTGACAGTTAGGTCCAGTCGTGACCGACTCTGGGGCTGCGGCGCTCATCTCGCTTTATTGGCCAAGGGAGCCGGCGTACAGCTTCCAGCTCATGTGGCCAGCATTACTAAGCCACTTCTGGCGAACCAGAGCAGCACACGGAAACATCGCTTACCTTCCCACCAGAGCGGTACCTATTTATCTACTTGCACTTTGTGCTTTCGAACTGCTAAGTTGGCAGAAGCTGGGACCGAGCAATGGGAGCTCACCCCGTTGCGGGGATTCGAACCGTCAACCTTCTGATCGGCAAGTCCTAGGCTCTGTGGTTTAACCCACAGCGCCACCTGCATCCCTCTAACATATCTTAGACCATTGTAAACACTTAAAATCATTAGGATTGGAATATCACTTGTAGTTTAAGGGTGAATTCTGGACACAATGGAGATGTAAAAGATTTTGATCATCATAAAAGATGCAAGAGGAAGTTATTTATAAAGGCGGGTGGAAGTACAGGAGATTCCTTGGAATCTTGTTTTTATGATTTTTAATCTTGTTTTTATGATTTTTTTGATAAAGCTCTGTAAAATTTTAATTTGAAAATTTAATTTGAAAAAAAAAAATTTAAAAGAAACAAACAGGGATGCACAGCTACATCTCTCCCTGATTCAAGAGGTGCACCATCTCCAAACAGGTTCAGAACGGCTCCATTTGATTCCCCACCCCGAAACTTGTGCATTCTCCATTTCTGGTCAACGGCCAAGAGGGTAACCTTTTAAGACTTCATAGGAAGGTGTTTTTCATCTGTAGACAGTTTCCAAGATTAAGTGTCCACGGTTCTTATTTTTAACGAGATAACATTTCTCTAATTACTTCTCCACCCACAGCAGGAATGTCTCCACAACACAAAGGCTGCGCACTGACCCCTCGCGCCCTCCGGAGGTACCAATTAAAAACAGAGAGAAATGAATTATTTTTCCTTACAGCAGTAATCACGATGTGCCATACAGCAAACTTGCTTTGTGTGACTAATAACATTGCCATAAGTCTTAGTTGATGCAGGTGTCAACTTTTATTCTTCCGGAACAGGAAAAAGCAAGAAGTATTTATTTATTTATTAGGTTTACATGCCACATTTTCCTCTAAGGAGCTCCCAACAGCATACACAGTTCTCCCCCTCCTCATTTAATCTCCACAACCCTGTGAGGTAGGTTGGGCTGACAGGCAGTGACTGGCCCAAGGTCACCACCTAGAGTTTCATGGCTAAGAAGGATTCGAAACTTGGTTTCCCAGCTCCTAGTCCAGTGCTCCAATCACGACACAACACTGGCTTTTTAGAGCATAAAATTGTAATTCTTTGTTCTTGCTGTGCCATTTTGTAACTGCCCAATCGTGCCAGGAGCCTCCATGAATAGAGCAGGCTCCTAGCTTCAAAACTCATTTGTTGTTTATTTAGAGACATTTACAGCACACCTTTCACCATGCAGTCCCAGGACCTGTTGCATACAGCTCAATATAATCCAACTGTGTAATATGCTCTACCCCTCAAAGAGGCCTGTATTGGAAGGTACATTGATCTACCTTCAGAACATATAGTGACAGACTTCAACACCAGGTGTTTGTGGAAGGAGGTGTTTTAGACATCTGGGAGTCAAGTCAGTGATTTCAAAACAGAAGAACCTTGAATTGGGCTCAGAAGCATGCTGGCAACCAGTGCAGGTTTAAGGACTAGTGTAAACGCACCCAGTCAATAGTGCCCATCCGCACCCTGGCTTTTACATCCTGTATCAATTGCAGCTTCCAAACAGTCTCCAAAGGCAGCCTCATGAAGAGCGCATGACAATATAAAAGCTGCACCTAAGAACTGAGCTAAGTGCATGACCCCACACAACCCTTTTCGCCGCACTTGCCCTCTTTATGTGAGCAATGCCTGAAGAAGGCTAATATGTAAGAATGTCTGGGTTTGAGCTGCTATGGCTTTCTCATGCCCCTTAACGATGGCAAATTAAAACAGGCACAAGGGTGCAATCTAAAAATAAGTTCTGTCAGCAAGTCTAATCTAAGGTTACCAGATTTTTTCCAATGAATCCGGGGACAGTTTTCAACTTCAATGGATTTTGTATGGGGACTGATTTGTAAATCCGGGGACGTCTGGTAACCTTAGTCTAATCCCTGCTTCTCGCTGAACAAAACCGTAGAACAGCATCATCAAGGGAGGTGTTCACAACCACCACTTCCTCTAGCCAAGCTTCCTCTGGCTGCTTTTAGGAGCCAGGATGGTCAAGCGTCAACTCAACACATGGATGGCCACGAAACTCCAAGCAACTGGTCTACAATAGGCTGAGTAACCTGAAAGCCAGCCATCAAAATAGGACAAGTAGTTGGAGGGGACATTCCTATCCATGTTCACACTGTACTGTAATATTTACCCATCCTTAGATTTACTTGAAGCCCCTGTCAAACTAGGGGCCTGTCAAACTAGTTTTACAGGTCTCTAAAGCATTTCAGGCAGTACCTGGGTAGAGCCTAAACTGGATGCCAGAATCACACTCAACATTTTAAAAGTGTTTATTGCTGGCCCAGGTATTTATTGGTCACTCTTCCCCACTTCCCTGTCACAGATTCTTTAAATTCTGGTGCTGTCAGTTGATAATATAGACTTACGTTTCGGTGGAGATGCAATCAGGCAACTTTCTAGAGAAATATGATTGTTAAATTATAGACTATAGTATTTAGATACCTTACGTGTATTATTGGTTATATTAAAGATCAGCTTCAAAATTGTTAAGCAAGGAGTAAGGCAAGGAAAACAGCCTCCCCTTCAGATCAGTTTTGGATGTTTGTAACCAGCAAACCAGACATTGGGGCAAAACAAGAGAAGAGCATTTCCTTCTAGCCTACCTTGTATGTTTCCCAGAGGACATCTGGCTGGCCAGCAAGACAGAAGGATGCATTAGATGGGTCTTTCGATTGGATCTAGCAAGGCAAGTCTTATCTGTTGACATACTTCCACTTCAAGTAATTCACATGAAGCTCAAAGGTTTAACATGAACAGCACAAATGGGATTTCTAAGAACCCCAAAGGCATTTCCAATAGGCATACATATCCTAGACAGAGCCTATCAAATCAGAAAAGGTACAAGTAGCTAGAGTATCATCAACTCTTTGAGACATTTAAACAAGATAAAAACAGTTTCACCACTGAGCCCTCTAAATTGGAAAGAAAATTATTAAATAATAAAACTAAGATAATTTCAAATATGTACCGACTCCTCCTTAACTGGGAAGTCAAGGAGGAGGAGGTGAAGGGAGGGATGATTAAATGGGCACAGGACATCGGACATACCATTCCGATGAGTGAGTGGGAAACTCTTTGGAAAACAAATATGAATTTTACAGCATGCTATACCATCAAAGAAAACCTAATGAAGATGCAGTTTAGATGATATCTTACTCCATCATAGCTTTTGAAGATGTAAAAAATGTTTCGAACATATGCTGGTGGTGTGGGGAAAGTGAAGGAAATATGTATCATACCTGTATGTGGTGGACATGCAGGAAAATTAAAGAGTTTTGGAATCTCATTTACGGTGAGATGAAAAAGATATTTAAATTAACATTCTTTTAAAAATCCAGAAGCTTTCCTGCTTGGAATTCTAGGTAGAGATATACCAAAAAATGTAAAAGAAATTTTCTTATATGCAATGGCCGCCACCCGAATGTTAATTGCAATGAACTGGAAAGGGGAAAAGGTTCTAACCCTATTGGAATGGCAGAATAAATTACTAGAATATGGAGAAATGGCACAACTGACTAACAGGCTGAGAGGTAATACAAAACAGTTATTTATTCAAAAATGGGATATGTTTGATAGCGTATTTACAAAAACACAATAGCAGTATGGCATCTCTGAAAGCATTTCAATTTACCCCTGTGTAAATTAACTACAAAGAAATAAGGAAAACTGGTACGATATGTTGTAAGAAAGTATTAGAAAATATAGAAAGATTAAGGTAATAATTGTAAGTACATTCGATATTAGAAATGTTAAATACATCGGGAGATGATGGGAAGTCAATATACTTTTCTAAGAATGCAGAGTGAAAGAGACTATAAGACTGAATTTATATTTGTAAATTTATATAAGATTACTTACACAGGATTGTCTTTTTTTGTTCGTTTAAGATTGTTTTTGTTATCTATGAATTTCAATAAAGTATGGGTTTAAAAGATAGAGAGAAAGAGAGAGAAGGTACAAGTAGCAGCAACATGCATGGATACCCAAGTTCTAATTCAGGGCTGTTAAACCCATTGCACAGCAGCAAATCTGAGTTTGACACACACACCCCTATCTAGTAACTGACTACCTAATTTTACTGGGGCAAGGGGTAAGGAGCTGCAAAGGCATTATTCATTAAATTTATACACTGTCCTTCAAAGATCACAAGGCAATTCAAAACATAAAAACACAAAATACATAAATAAAAGGACCGTAACAACCCCTAACACATTTAAAAAGTCATAGTCTAATCAACCAAATAACTAATGTGAGAGTAATGTTTTTGCCTGTAATGAAGGCACTGGGCAAGCCTCTCAAGGGAAAGCATTCCACAAATGGAGAGCCACCACAAAAAAGGCCCGTTATCGTGTTGCCACCCTCCAAACTACTTGCTGAGGAGGCACGTGACGAAGGGCCTCAGATGATCACAGGGTCCTGGTTACTTCATATAAAGTCCTTGAGATTAAATCTAGTTCTTCGCACAGACCATATCCAGTGCTGTTTTTCTAGAAAAAGAGGTGCCAGAACTCACCATGAACGACTCCCTTGTTCTCTTATAATGGCAGTGGCACCCACCTGAGAGGCGCCGGAACTGAGTTCCTGCGAGTTAAGGCTGAAAAAAAGCCCTGATCATGTATCAATTACAACCTAGTACAGCACAGAAAAGCTGAAAATAGCACTGTAAAGGGGTGGAGACAGATTGAAAGAAATGGGGGGTGGGGAGAGCCATCACAAATGCTTGAGAATCCCTTTCCTCCAATGAAGTATTTTAAGTGAGACTCCAATTCCTCTAAAGGAAAAAGCACAGTGCTTTTCCTATGTGAACTGAAATTTAAAATACGCAGACCCAGCCTTCTGATGCAGGACAATCCAGCAAAAAAGGCATCAGCAAGATTGTGCACTTCAGAAGGTAGTAATATATTTTTGTTTCAAGAGGAAGTTGAATAGTTCTTACAACACTATAAGAAACAATTATGGGAGCCAACTTCAACATCTGATAGCTGGCAGGCAATTTCATTGTATTCTTTTCCATGCATGCTAAATACATTCTTATTTACATAAGCCTACCCAAATGTTTATAAAGTTTTAGTAAGTTTTAATTTGTTTTAGTCTAGTCTATTGTGGTTTGGACTTTCTATATGTTTTAAATTATGGTTGTATATTTTTTTTAGTGATAATCATATTGTTTTATCTTTTTTGTAAATGCTTTGAAGGCTTTTCCTGCAATTAAACAGCATATAAAAGGCATGTCCAACAGAAAGATTGTGATCTACTAGTAGATCATTGGCTTCCCCCAAAGAAGCTGAACAACTGCGGCTCCCCTAAAAAAAGCTCAACAATTTATCTCCTCCCTGAAAAAACCCCCAACATCTTTGACCTGAACCCCCCTAAAATGGGCCTTCTTCCTTTAAAAAAAAAAAGCAAAAGCTCAGTAACTTCAACCTAAACCCCCCCAAAGGGGGTAGATCACTGCCAGCTTTTAACTCTGTGAGTAGATTGCAGTCTCTTGGGAGTTGGCCACCCCTAGTATATAAAATTTAATAAACACACACATTTCTCATGGAAAGTGCAACAAAATCAGTTCTTTCTGGAAACAAGCAATCAAGGCATAAGCCACTTCTTTCATTGATACAAACCTTTTTCTTTATTTTTCACAGCTTCATCAAGTAAAGCTGGCAAAAAGTAATTGCAAGTCTATGACCACTCACATGGGTGTAAAACCCCACTGAATTCACAACTTAATCAAGATGCAAGTCACTAAAAATACAATGAGAATAAAAATAACAGACCAAAGGGAGGCTCCCTTTGTTTTGCAAATACCAATGACTTAGTTATAAAAGTCTGAAGTATGCATACTTTTACAAAAAGTGCACTACAAGTCACAGTCTGCCACCAGGAACAACAAGCAGACATAATTTGTCACAAAACAAACTCAAGAGCAAAAAATGCAGAATAAAAAAAATAAAAGTATTTGAACTGTAACATTTATTGCCTTAAATATAAAAAATATTTAAAAATGCATTTCTGGGTCATCATTTCCACATAAGAATATCTATATAAAATTCCTTCCCATCAGCTGTCTAACAACTTGGAAACGGCTTGTTTCCTCTGTTCTGCAGTCATGTGTTCACAGGCTTCTAAGACATTTGCCACAATTAAAGTCTGTTGAATTGTTTTGGCTTTCACCCAAATTCTCCCATTCATTCCTAAAACCAGTTCAAATGGATAAAGTTGTCCCAAATCTTGGATTATTTCACACTCCGGAGCTAAGAGTCTGCAATCAAAATAAAATGTGAAGGGAAGAAAAGTCAATATATGGCTCTGGTAAACTGTTCATACTTCAAGATTAAGACCTCAATTCTTACAAAGCTACATTTTTTTCTTTAGGACCTACCCAAATCAGAGCAAGTGTTGGGATGCTTTTTTAAAAAAAGGATTTTGCTGAAAAAGTAACCTGCAATTTCACAGGCCCACTCATTTTGGGACTTGGGAGATGCCCATTATCAGGTTATATCTCACTAAGATGAGGTGGTATGAAACATTTTCATGGGACTGTCACTCTTTAGATTGCTGGTCAAGAGGGCTAGGGGCAGAGTGAGAAACTGCATGACTGACTGATAAATTAACGTATTATTTGTGCAACAAAAACATGCCAGGGAGAAAAGTTCTTCCTTGGCTTTCTTCCCAAACATTTTAGTTTTGTATATGCAAAGAATCTTCAAGAAAAACATAACCTCTCACATCTAAAGCACTAAAGTCCTGGAAGAGTACAGGACCAATACAGAAGTCTGTACTGATTAGTAGTCTTCAGTTATTACATCTTTTTTTTTTAGTTACGTCAATTTTGGCATGCAATTAAAATGCCAAAGTGATATTAATCCTAGTTCACATATAACAGTTGCACTGCCAAGCATGTAATTTGCTTTTGCAATCTAAGCTAGAACTTCCAAGCTCAAAATACTTGATTAGAAATCTGTCACACTTACTTTCTTATTAGGCCTAATGACACCTTGAATAAGAAACCATCTTGTCCAATGATTCCCATTCCATTTGCTCGGCCACTGCTGTCAATACAGACCATCTCAGGTTCCATATCTTTATTGGCAACAATGAACTGTCCATAAATAAGGTCTCCCACCTAAGAAAAAAAAATACATAAATAGATGAAATGGTTCTGAATGTGTAACTCTTATGAAAGGTATCGTGTTCAACTTTTATACATTTATATCCAGTTAGCTTCGCCACACAAGAATGTTTCTATATTCATCTGAAATGTGGGAGGGTATGTTACATTATAAATGAAGTTTTTTTTTAAAGAAATCATTTTACCAGGGATGTAGTTGCTTGCTGTTCTCATTAAACAGAGCAACAAAAGTCTGTGAGATGTGGTATTGGCACGTCGGTCAACTGACATAAAATATTGTCTAACAACAAAAGACATCCGATCTTAAGTGTCAATAGTCCAGCAGTAAAAGGAAGATGCAACATCAGACTCTTAACTGTCCAACACTGATTTTAAAAGGAACCCAAACAGGCAAAGCCTCTTCCTACTATTCTTGGTTATCTAAGCATGACAATGAGTAATTTGCTACCACATGCATATTCCAAAGATCAGGAGCTCTTGTCATAAATTGACAGATGGAGGAGCAACATGCAAAGGAATTTAAACTCTTTGCTCATGGTGTACGTGATCTCCTTCAACATGTTCACACAAGAGATGTACTGATAAAACACTGTGACTAAAGGAGAGGTATTGACTCAATATTACCATTGTGAATAATCAGCACAAGCTTAACAACATAATCCTGTCTGTTGCAGTAAATCACACTGAACTCAACGAGGCTCTCACGAAATTGTGTATAGAATGTAGCTTTAGGGAATCAATGCTGTCAGTCATGTTCAGACTCCTCACCTGCACGTTTGGCCTGTTTCTTTTGGTTGCGCCTTCAAATGCCAAGTAGGATAGAGATGCTTGCTCACTTCCCCCAACATCCACTTTGAATATGTCCCCAGCTTTGGTGGTCACTATGCCAATCACATGGTCTCCCTTGACTGGAACATACTAGTCATGAAAATAATTTGGGAGCAAGGGAGGAAAGTAATTTTAAATATGCAGATTGCTTTAGCCTTCAAAACAAGCAAGAATGTTGATATTACACAGTATGCTCCTCAAACACAATCCATCATCACAATCCACTTAGCGTAGCAGCAGAATGACCAAGAATGGGCAAAGTGGACACACTGTTCTCTGCAGGAGCCCGTATGTTTGTGCTAAACTATGGTTTACCTTGGTGCAGCATGTGATCCAAACCATTCTGCCCACATATACACACACACAAAATTTGGGCATAAGACCTTACAGTGTTGTCATAAGGTATATGGAGATGAAGTATAGGGTATTCTTAAAAGGTTCATACTACACTTCATCCAATTTCACTCTGCATCTTGAGAGAGGACAGTGAATCGCTAAAATCGTGTTTATTATACATAGTGACTAACATCATGATTAAATAAAAACACAGCAAAATGCTTGGTTTCCCACTCTCTTGGGCTGCTCTGACATGAATCAAAGGACACTGTAGCCAAAGTGGGTTCATACAGAAAACCGCTTCCAGAAAGTGCTTAATATCTGTTCTAGCTGAAAAGGGGTTCAAAGAAGTTATGCTCCAAGTTGTGGGGTATCAAGATTATACAGATCTCCTCCCTGAGGTGTTATTGGATGAGGTTAACATTTTTAATATAAAACAAAAAACAAAAAAAACAGTGCTGTGCAAAACAACAGCACCTTTTTTGGGTAAACTGCTTTGACTGTTATTGCAGTTTTACAATTCTTATGAAACAAATAACGTAGTTGTTATGAAACCAGTCCTTCTCCCCACCTTCCTTAATAATTGGGAATGTATTTATTTGGCATACCGTCCTTCACCCGTAGATCTCAGGGCGGTTCAAGACATTAATGACTGTCTGGAATCCTGTTTGCAGTGCGACTGGATAAGGCACCGTTTTTAATTAAATTTTTCAAAACCTAAAAATTCCAGTACTATACAAAAGATCTTTTTTTTTTGGTAACCCACTCTGTTGTTGTTGCTTAAAAAAGAACCATTCTACAGAATAAATAAATGAAAACGTGGCCAGAAAAAGCTCGCCTCCCTGCCTCCTCCCTGTGAAATAACGGCGTGGAATCCCCGACGGGGCGCCCGCCAACCGCCACCCCGCCACGCATGCGCTGTTTCCCAGTCCGCCACTTCCGTCGTCCCGCCCCGCCTTACCCGCCTCTGCTGAGAGTCCACCCAATAGGTTCCCCCGGAGCCACTTCCGCCGCCGCGGTAGCGCAGCAGCCCGCACTTGGCGACCAGAAGCCCGTCCCCGCCGCGCCTCAGCCCGGGCCCGCAAACCAGTCGCCCTTTCTGAGGGCCTCCGGTGGCCAAGCACAGCCTCTCGCTGTCCGCCTCGGCGTGGCCCGGCAGGAACAAGGCGTCCCCCGGCAGCACCACCTGCCCTACAAGCTCCTCAGCCGAGCGTGCCATGACGCCACAAAACAGCCCGCTTGCTCCTGCTTTTCCTGCGCATGCGGGAACAAGGGCCTTCTCGCGCATGCGCAGGCGATTCCCTCCGCCGTCTCTCTCTGCCCTTCATCCTTTGCCAGGATCGCCGATGGACTCCTGCCACTATAGAGATAGAATGGGTCAGAGAGGCACTCGCTTCCTGGCATCCTTTCCCACGGGATCATCGAATTTTAGACTTGGAAGGGATCCCCGCTGGTCATCCAGTCGAACCCCCTGCAATGCAGGAATCTCAACTAAAGCATTCATGGCAGGTGGCCACCCGGTCGTCACAGAATTATAGAGTTGGAAGGGACCCCGAAGGTCATCTACAAAATTGAGCTACTGTTTCTCCTTTGTTGATTAGGAAGGGATCCCCCAGGGTCATCTAGTCCAACCCCGTTGCAATGCAGGAATTTCAACGGAAGCATCAAGGGCACATGGTCGTTTTGCAGTGTAGGAAGAGTGAGAGTGCCATGTGACTGACTGCATGCATGCATGCATGCATGCAAAAGAAGCAAAACTGGGGGGTGGTATTTGTGTGTGGGATGTCTCTTAGGCACAACACTTGCTGATTTGCTATCAGGCCCTGTTCGAGGTGTTGCTGTTAGCATGCAAAGCCCTTAACAACTTGGGATCAGTTTAGCTGTGAGTTCGTCGTACGCTCACTCAACCGCTTCAGTTTGTGGAACTGGCGCTGCTACAAGTGGTGCCATATAATACCTGTTCTGCACTGGTAAGAAATCCATCTTCTAATATGGCAGCACCTATGCTATGGAACTCACTGCCTATTGACACCAGGCAGGCACTTTCACTGTACCCTTTTGGGCACCTACTAAAAACGTTTTGTTTAGACAAGCATCCGCTGTATGTAAAGTATTGATGTGTGTTTTAATCTAGTTTTAATTTATCACTGATCTTGTCTCAGATATTTTAATTACCTCTGTAAATATTCCTTTCTAGCTTCAACTTTCTAATTTAACAGCGAATGAGATAAAAGACCACAATGATTCGTCTCCTGGTTTCCAAAGCTATGGCGACACCATCTGGTAGTTAGTGAAGACACAAAGATATATGACAACCGCCATTGAGTTTTCAAGAAGCACAGTAAAGTAGCTGAGTAAGTCCATCATGTACATCTCAAGAGTAATAAAGTCTTGAAAAAGTGTCATCAAAACTGACAGATCTAGACCTGAAGTTTATTTGCATGACCTTTTCCCTAATATGAAAATGTCAAAGTTTAAAGGACTCTTGCGGTTTAGTTCTACTGAAATCAACAACTGTAGTAGAAACACCTTGATCATCCACCCCAGAACACTGCAAGTTAGAGAAAGGGAAGAATCTAAACCAACTCAGAAGCTGCTGCTTTCATTTTTTGGTCACAGTCCTATGCACAACATCTTGTGAGAAAGTCCTGCTGAACTCAGTGGGACTTAATTCTGAGTAAACATGGTTAGGATTGCACTGTTACTCCAAATTCAGCTCTTGACTGGATTTGGATTCCTCATCTGGAGTGGCTTCTTCATCTTCCGTGTCATCTTCTGTTTCTGTATCATGTTCATTCTGATTTACTTCATCATGTTCCAACCGGCTTTCACCTCCGTCATCCATCATCTCCTGCGGAATCCAATTAAAATCTTCATCCATGGTTATCTCTGTCAAGCCTGCCTGGAGAGTTGTGCTCGTATTCTCTTCCCCAGGTGTCTCACCCAATTCAGCCTTTACAACACTGATGTAACCTTGATCCAATTTGTCTTCTAAGGTTTCTTTCTTTGACTCAGCAGTAGTTTCATGTTTTTCTGGAATCCTCACATCCTTCTCTTCTGTTCTCTTCTGTTAATACAAATCAACATCATATACATGAGCACAGGGACATACAACACCATGAAAATTCTCCTTTTGAAATCAGTTATAATAATTTATCATTTATACCCCGCCCATCTGGCTGGGTTTCCCTAGCCACTCTCGGGGACTTCCAAGAAAATATTAAAAATACAATTTATTATTTTGTAACAAAAATATTTAATAAATAATAAAATGTTCATAATAACTCAACTTCAGCCAAGGTAGTCTTTGGCCATAAGGATCTTCACTGAGTCCTCAAGCCAGCGTGGCATATGCTGGACTGTTTGGGCAAGGAAGAATGCCTTCCCAGAGAGGCAGTACTTTTTTACAACCCAATAAAGAATACTCTCTTATAAATAAAGTAAGAAAACAAAGTTCTTATCTAGTGAACCTTCTGTTCTTCTGAATACAGGCATTCCACCCACCCACTGACTCAAATGTTCACTTCCTCTCTCCTTATATTGGTGGTTCTCCCGCTGATGATTGATTTCACACTTATAGTTTCCATTTGTTTTTGTTTTTCCTGTTTCAGGGTGATCCAACAGTGTTGTTGCATTTCTGCGTATGTTGCAGATGTTTCCATTTTTAAGTTAAGTTGGAGATCAATAGGTAGCTACTCCCACTTTACAGGAAGTGGCCTTTCAACCTTGCCTTTCCAACCCCCAAGGTCGGACCTTACCCAAAATGGAACAGCCTATCTGCAAAAACAAAAGTACACTAGATGAGAGCTTTGGTTATTTTTCCCTCCTGAACTGTACCTCTTCAGACTGCAGTTAGCAAGACTGCATGTTTGAATGTCTCTAATAAAATTACCCTCCTGGCATGTCAAACGCTACAACATTGGGGAGAATATGTGCAGGGTGCTTGGTATATACAGTGGTAAACTCTCCTTTAGGGAAGCAACATCATGAGGCCACAGTGGCTTTTTTTCTCTCCTTCAGGGAGGCAACATCATCATGAGGTCACAGTGGCTTTTTTCTCTCCTTCAGGGAGGCAGCATCATCATGAGGTCACAGTGGCCAGCCTCTCTCCTTCCGGGAGGCAGCATCATCATGAGGTCACAGTGGCCAGCCTCCCTCCTTCCAGGAGGCAGCATCATCATCAGGTCACAATGGCTAGCCTCTCTCCTTTAAGGAGGAAACATCATCATCAGGTCACAGTGGCTTTTTTCTCTCCTTCAGGAAGACAGCATCATCATGAGGTCACAGCGTCTTTTTTTCTCCTTCAGCGAGGCAGCATCAGCATGAGGTCACAGGGTGAAGGAGAGAGGCGAGTGGAGCATAGTCTGGAGAGGAGACTTTAATTTCAAGACCTACATCTCTCCTCATCCAAAACTAATGTTATTCTTCATTATGATATTTTAAACTATTAGGATCTTGACGCACCAATTAATTCCCTCTCTCTTCCAGTTTATTTTATTCATCTGATTTCATGCATTGACCACAGCTTTAGATTTTAGACTCACACAATATGCTCAGATTCTTCCCTTTGACCCAAGGTTCCCAGATGGAAGTGAAAAATGTCCATAAAAAAATAATGGAGAAATTGATGATTTCATTAGAGCTATAACTGGCAAGCCACACAACACCTGACTCCAAGCAATCGAAATAGGAAAGACAAAGGAGCTCCTGTCTTAAGTGTTCACCGAGAATCCAGAATTTCTTTCCCCAGCAATTAGTTACTCTGTTTTCTTATCTCGGTTCCCACATTTTTGAAAGGTCACAGTTCGTGGAAGATCATAGAGCAGTTATTTTATTTAAAAAGAAAGGTTTTTCATTTACACCCTTTTATACTTCTGCATACCTGGGTATATAGAAACTACTCCCTTATTTTTTGGTGGCCTCATTTTACTCTTAGACTGAAAAACTCAACCACCCAATTTCATTATTAAAAGGCAATTCTGAGACAATAAACCCACATACGTGTTGTTACTCACTTCATTTATATGATTTTTGTCAGTTTCTTCAATACTCTGCAGAATTGGTACTCCATCCTTCCCAGATAACTCTGCAATTGTCTTCTTGGATTGCTGCTCTTTAATGATCTTTATAAAAAAAAATATGTGATTTAGCTAATTAAAACAAATGACTGATGGTGTCTCAGCCACTCATCATTTAAAACCCAATAGCCATTCACTACAATGGTATTACTGGCTTATTTTGGGCCCTCTGCTGTCATTACAGATCATCTCACCTATTCATATGGTAAACTTAGAAAAGGGTTTCAGACCTGCTGCTGTTTTTCAAATTTCTTGGCAACCAGGAGCTCTTCTGCTTTTAGCTTTTCTATCCTCTTCGCTTCTGCAAGGGCTTCTTCATGCTCACGTTCCAGCTTGGCCCTCTCTACCCTCCTCTAAAAAAAGCACAAAGTATTGGGGAAATGCACAAAGGATTAATGGAAACCCTGTCTGCTTGATGCTAACTTTCTTCAGTGTTTTCTTTTAAATTAAGAAGAGATGCATTACCTTTTCTTCTTCATTTAATCTGTTCTTGTAGTTGTAAATAAAGTGTGCCAGGAAATCGATTGGGTCCGCAGGCCGACGGTCCGCTGCTTCCGCAAGTCCCTCAGCCAAACATCTTCCTATGCGTTCCTTGAGGTATTTGACATCCATCCCCATCTTCTGCCAAGCTCTGCATGGATATGGTACATTGGGTGAACTCTTGCCAGATCACATCCCTTCCTTCCAAGTTAATAAAATCAATGTTCCGGAAATAATCCCCAAGATCCTGCACTCTAATCACGTTTCTTTACCTTCTGCCTTTGCCAACGTCCTCCCTGCACTTTCTTACATCTCAGCTGTATTTCCAAAGCATACTTTGCTTTCTGCAGCGAATGAAAACATTTTTATTATTTATTAAAATTGTAATATATATATGGGTATAGATAGTTAGCAGGGACAAGGGTGGCGCTGTGGGTTAAACCACAGAGCCTAGGACTTGCCGATCAGAAGGTCGGCGGTTCGAATCCCCGCGACGGGGTGAACTCCCGTTGCTCAGTCCCTGCTCCTGCCAACCTAGCAGTTTGAAAGCACATCAAAGTGCAAGTAGATAAATAGGTATCGCTCCGTCGGGAAGGTAAACGGCGTTTCTGTGCGCTGCTCTGGTTCGCCAGAAGCAGCTTAGTCATGCTGGCCACATGACCTGGAAGCTGTACGCCGCTCCCTCGGCCAATAAAGTGAGATGAGCGCCGCAACCCCAGAGTCGGCCACGACTGGACCTAATGGTCTGGGGTCCCTTTACCTTTATAGATAGTTACTGGAGCTAAACCAGTTGGATCATTTACATACACCATTAGGGACAAGCAACTGCCCTGCCGATGCACCTCTGCATGCACAGGAGGGATGCCAGAAGGGGCCTCCCACAAATCCAATGGGAGATAAATACAGTGGTACCTCGGGTTAAGTACTTAATTCGTTCTGGAGGTCCGTTCTTAACCTGAAACTGTTTTTAACCTGAGGTACCACTTTAGCTAATGGGGCCTCCTGCTGCCGCTGCACCGCCGGAACACAATTTCTGTTCTCATCCTGAAGCAAAGTTCTTAACCCGAGGTACTATTTCTGGATTAGTGGAGTCTGTAACCTGAAGTGTCTGTGACCCGAGGTACCACTGTATATGCAAAGGGAGCAGGAAAAAGAGAAAAGACCAGTTACTTAATATTTGCATAGCACAATGATCACATCATCTTGGCGATCCTGACAGCCCTTCACAGGAACTATGGCTACACTCATTTGGTGGCGCATGCGACTCTTAATCTCAGGGCTGTGGGTTCGAGCCCCACCTTGGGCAAAAGATTCCTGCATTGCAGGGGGGTGGATTAGATGACCTTCGGGGCCCCTTCCAACTCCATGATTGAGTCTGTGATTCTATTAACACCCCTGATCATTCCTTTTCCAAAGACTCGGTAAGAAACAGCGATTGCTAGCTGGTGGGTGCCCCAAAGATTGGGGCACGCCGAACAAAGCCTTACCTTTTACGGGACCAAAGTGAGCAAAAGTTTTAAAACTTTGCAAGGAAGCCTTTTGCAACCCAGCCAATTAAATAAACCCTTTATATTAAAAGTCTACTTAAAAATTAATAAAGAAAAAAAATGTGTCCCAGGTACAGAATTTTTTAATTTTTTAGGTAGCTTTATAAATGACATTTATACTACTACCCCCTCCAAAGTAAATAAATAAATATGCACCGTACCACTAGCCAGCCAAGCGCCCCCTGCGAATCCGCTTAAGTTTCGCCGGTCTGCACTCTGCCTTATGGGGCCCGATCGCGGGGGTTCGGGTTCTCCGTCGCCTAGCAACCAGGACGCCTTACTCGGCACAGCCCTGCCCACGAGGCGGCGCAGTACGTCCACAAGCGTCTCGGCTGCGCGCGCACGTGCTGCTGCTGCCGCCTCATTGGCTTAATCGCCGTACGCCTACTGTTTCCGTCTCCCGGCATCACAAGAGATAGGAAAGGGAGGTTAAAAAGAAGAGAAGCCCGGCTGCTGTCGTCTTCAGGGTCCCGTTACGTCTCCCTGCCTGCAGCAGAGAGATAGGAAAGGAGAGAGAGAGAGAATCTCTTGCTGCTCTTGTCGGGATATCCTGTTTTGTGCATTATTACCGTGGAAACAGAAAAGCACATTAGCTGGTTGTACATGAGAGGGACATAGGAGGAGATAGCAGAGCCCAATTCTCCAGGACTGGAAGGCGCTGCTGTGCAAGAAGAGTTCGAGCTTGAACCCAACTGCGCAGCACGATTTTTGAAATGGTTAATTTTTTAATAACATTTTTGGTTCTTGAAAGTATTTACGACTCGCTCTTCATTCAAAAGTGCCAGGGTGGAAATGTACACAGTGTAAATTTGACTTTATATATATATATATATATATATATATATATATATATATATATATATAAAACACAGCCAAAAACTTAAAACAAAATATAGACTTCAGTTACAAATAAAACCAGCACCCGCAGCAGAAATTCAAATGCCAATACATCTTACCCATTCCCAGATGCCTGGGTTGTAAGCCAGAAGGCATTGTCTGTGTACTATTTCAGTCTATAGCTTTTACGTATTAGAATCAGAATTGTAGAGTCAGAAGGGACCCTGAGGATCATCTAGTCCAACCCCCTGCTATGTAGTAATATGCAGCTGTGCCATTCAAGGATCGAACCTGCAACCTCAGCGTTATCAGCACTAACCAGCTGAGTTACACATTGAGAACCTGAATTGAAAAGTAACTAACAGATAATTCAGGGCTTTTTTCTGGGGGGGAGTAGGGGGACACATACCCCTAAACAGTTTGTGAATCTAAGTTTGGCTTCATTGATGGGCAGTATTCCAATATGAGTAGGAAAATGAGAGTACCCTTAAACATTTTTTTTAGGGGAAAAATCACTGACTAAATACAATGTGCAATTACCCTGAATTGAGCTCCAGTGTATCCATTTAGGGCTTACTCCATGGTATGTTAAACTTGCAACTTAAGGCAGCAGCCTTATGTGCATACACTTGTAAACAGCATTGGATAAAGTTGTGTTTATCGCTCAGTAACCATGCACAGGATTGGGCTGTAACGTTTGAGGCCAGGGACATTTAATGCAAAATAGTGATTAAAAGCATTTGGCCCAGCTCCACTTGAGAGTAATCACTATTCTAGGATTTCTAAAGAAGAGTGCAGTACAAAAGCCTGCACAAACTTGCATGAGAAAGAAATGTGGTGGTAGAACACTCCTCACAGATTGCTGTGGAAGTCCACCAGCTATTTCTGAACATCTGTATTTGTGAACACTTGGTGTGCCCAGCAGAAGTTGTATCACTTCTGTATGTGTCCCCTTCCTTCTTTGGTGTTGTTGCATGTCACTCCAGTCTTCGAGCAGTGCAAGATAACAGGTGTTCCCCCGGGGTTCATGTTTCCTTTTGGAATGAAGCACAGCAGAGACTATGGTGTCTTTATGATATATGGGTTTTTCACACTGAGCCTACAATCCCAGCCTCATCACCCTTTTTTCTCCCATAACTGCAGCCTTGGACTCAAACAGACATCAAACAGTGCTCTCTGACACTTTCTCCACCTTGCTGCCTTACTTCTAGGTCCTATCACTGCTCTGAAACTTTCTACTCTAAACCCTGACTTTATCTGTTGAGAGAAGGACCCCTACCCACCTGCTGTCTTGCACCAAACCCCTTAATCCCCCTTAATGGCTTGTCACACAGGCTATCACCCTCACTAGGAGGCTAGCTTGGCTATTCCATGAATTGGAAGCCTTGATTAAATTCTAGCACTTGGATCCAGGGATTAGAGGGGTCTGGTACCCAGTTTAACAGCCTAAACAGTGTGTATGATTCCTACCTTTTTGTTGTAGCTGCTAATTGGCTAAGGGAACCACCTAGCTGTATAAACTGGAAGCTGAAATTAGCATTAATTTTTTGATAGATGCTTGTATAATGTGGGTCAAAACAAGTACGTGTCATTTCTTGTTCCAAGTGGAATACTGATGTGTTTACCTTAGTGGAAAGGAAAGGAATAAAAGGGTTTTTTAACCTGTCTTTCAAAGGTGGAGGTTTGTTTTTAAAAGCATTCCTTTTCTGAATACAGTAATGTTCAAGCTTATAAATTACCCACATTAATACAGATATCCAAATATAAAGTAATGCAGTGTAAACATTTCAACTTCATATATTCCTTTTTCCAATTGATAACAATAAAAAACACAAAGAAATACTATCTATCCAAGAAGGAAGGAGATACAGAATCTTCAGGGAGATAGCAGCATAGGGCTAGAACACTGGTCCGTTGCTAGGATACCAAACAGCAGCATCCAGACTTAACTGTTTCCATCTTTGGATACACACAGAGCTTATTCTTCTAGACAAGAGTGAAGAAAATACCAGTAAGGGTTTGGTCACCCTTGCATCAGGAACAAAGTTCTCCTCTTCATATGAGTGTGAGTTGTCTTTTAGTAAGTACTCTTTCCATGTTCTTAAGTAGTAGATATCAAATGGCAGTTTAGTACCTACTTAGTTTGAATAGGCTCTGGAATCTGCATTGAGCTAATTCAACTGAAGGTCAGTTTACACATCAGTGTGGTTGGATTACCTACCATGGGCCTGATCCATCCCAAAGTCTGGCTTCTGTTCTGTTCTGTGGCTCCTGTTCATTTTCACGGGGCTTATGCAGAAGGATTTCAGGGGTGGATAGCACTAACCTGAAACAAACTCTTAGGAATTGCAGCCTTTAAGTTCTACAGAGCAAGCCTTTAATCATAGATTTCCACCCAGGTCAAAGCTAGCTATTAATATATTGGTTTCTTTAAATATCTTGGCAACTTTTAAAACTGGTAAAGGTTGTCAAAGCAGCTTACATTTCTGTTTGTTAAATTACTGTAATGTACATCTATTATTCAAAATGTTTTCCTCCTCCTCCCACTGCTTGCCACCATTTTTAGATCCAAAAGGACTAATTGCCGTCACAGATACTTGGAGAACTGAAAATGGAGACTGCATATCTCAAAAAATGCCTAGGCAGATGCTTGGCAGAGGGCCTTGCCGAGGTGGCAGAACGTCGGCCAGCAGACCCAATCCTGTACTTGGCATGGTGGATTTATAAATATCGAAAAAATATGGATGATGCACTTCACGTGAGTCCTCTGCTTCTACACTTAATATTGTCAGGCTCTTCAAATATTAAATGCTAATGCTGGTTATTATATTAGGGGAACAATCTTGTGTGTGTTAAGTGAAAACACAAGTATCGGCTTTGCATCATTTGATGCTTGCTGAATGGCCAGTTGATAATCCTAGAGCCATGAATGAGATAACACATACTTTCAGGGCAGGAGCTAAAATTACTTCGTTCCCATTCCTTGTCCTGGCATTCCTGTTATTAAATTAAAGGTGTTCACTACTGCCATTGTTAATAACGCTTGAGCAGAGCTTTACACCATAGAGATGTCAATGCCCCTTTCTGCAGCTAGAGAGAGTCCTAAACAAGCAAAATTTTCAATTTCTTAAATTTTAATTTATTAATATTATTATTAGGCTAGGAACTGCACTCCTGCTTGCTCTGCTTGCATATTTGTAAGCAGACAAGATATTACTGTAAAGTCCAGATACTTTTGCTTAGCAATAGATCTGAGCCTCTCATTTTCTGTCGCCTGAACTTTTTGCTGCTCAGAGATGTGAAACTCCGTATCTCCTTTTCTGTTTTCTCTTATGCTGCCTTTTTAAAAAAAAAACCCAATCATTTCCAGAGGAAACTGGAAAGGGAAGATCTGGAGCGAGAGCGTGAGGAGGCCAAAAGAGAACTGGAAATGATCGAAAGAATGAAGGAAGAAGAACTTTTGTTTCAGCAGAAGCTTGAAGAAGAGCGGCAGGTAGGGTAGAGCAACCAAACAAACAGAGAAACAGTCAAAAAGCCCAAGCTGTGTGTGAGTGCTTCCAGAAGGGGGCATTATTATAAAGATCTGATTCCCCCCCCCCACATTCCTGAGGACCAGGGGGTAACCGGATCCTTCCATTGCATGAACAGAAGAGCATTGTGCCTGCAACAAGGGATTCTTTTGAATGTTCTGAGGTCATACATTGATAATTTTTGAGAGTTCATATATCTCAGAGATGAATTAAAAGACACCAGCAGGGTTTGTAATGTTTGGGCAGAAATGCACTTTTGCACTAGCCAATGCAATTTCATTTAATACACCTGTATAAGTCTGCTGAGAAGTAAATTTGGCTGAGTTCGGTAGGCTTTACTTCGCAGTACCTGTGTATAGGATTGCAGCCTTTGTGTGCACCATGTGTGGATGGGCGGATATTTTTCCTTTGGCTGATCTCTAATCTCAACCCACAATTCATAAAGCAAAGCCAACTGGTCCTTTTTAAATGATATAAACTATTTATTCATACATAGGTGTGGGGAACTACATATTCATACATAGGTGTGGGGGGAACTTTTGATTAAACATGGAACAAAGGCATAAGATTTTAAATTTTTCTGTGACCATAAAGCAAGGAAGTGCAAAATTATATGATTTCTACTTTCATTGAGCAATCTAAACTGAACACCAGGGAAGTTGGCTCAATTTGCACACAATGCTAAGTTGGCTGGTGGGTCTCATTTTTTTTTTAATGCCACCCCCCCACCTTCCATGCAAAAACTCCCTGCAAATCAAGAAGAAAGAAAGAAAAAGACTAGCACATCAAGGGAGAAATTCCTTTTCACCAACTTGTACTTTTGCATGATATGGCTGCAGGCACAAATGGAACGAGAACGGGAAGAACAAGAGAGATTAGAGAGAGAAAGAGAAGAAGAGCTTCTATTGGAGCAGAAACTACAAGCAGAGTTGGAGGTAGGATAAAATGTCATTGATGATCATTTCTATTTTGCATGCCAACACTCATCAAATAGCCGTCTCCCAAATTATGTTCCAGCAGCTTTGAATGGCTTGTTTCTCCTGTGATCTGGGTCCCCCCCCCAAGTGTTCTTGCTTCCTGCATTTGAAGTTTGGTGAGCATCTAGGTTAGGAGAGCCAAGCAAACCATGGTCAAGGATGAGTTTGCACATAAAGCCAAGCCATAGTTGTTTTCCCATCCTTTAAAACAGGACATGTGCAATAAGAATAAGGGCTGATAGCTGCTGGGCAGTGGAGCAGGGGGAAGTTACATGTCGCCAATTTATTTAAATTATTTCCGAAGAAGACATTTTTAGGCTTTCGTTGAAAAACAAGCAACCATCTAATCAGTCAGAATTGGCCTCTGCTGACTATGGTGGCTCGTTGTCTTAGTCACATTGCTCAGAGATTAGAGGGAGAAATTAAGTGGGTCTCAAGTGCTGCTGTGTGTCTCAAACAGGTCCCATTGGTTTCAATGAAATTTTTGTGCACAGGAGATACTACCCATTCAGCTCAATGGTCTGGGAAAGGAGCTGGGGAATGGCTTGCGCCTTGGTTTTCGTGTGCTTACATATTTACGGCTTCATTCAGCTGAATACATTGTAAAATCGCTTGGATTCGCCGTGGTATTGAAAATGGAATTTGCATTGTAGGCAAAGGCAGCTGCTGAGAAAGAGACACCGTCGAAAACCTTAGCTGAGCTGACCGACAAATATGGGGCTCCTCATCTGAGCAGAGTTGACGAGATAGATGAAATTGAACAATCTGACGTAAGTACGGCCAGATTCCTCTAAGGAGGCTACTAGCAGGACACGAAGGCAGGAGCCCTTTCCTGTTGCTCCTCTCCAGCAACTGGTTTGCATTGATATTTTACCTCTGAATATAGAAATCCCTTGGCGTTGTTGGTTTCATATGACCAACAGTCTTATTATCCTCTGTGAATTTTCCTAATCCCCTTTTACAGCTACTTAAGTAGTGACCACCATCTCCATATCCTCTGGAAGGAAGTTCTCATTCCCAGTGCATGATTCCATTGAGACCGTGAGCTACTGGTGTGACACTCATGCCAGGGTTTCTGGAATACTAGAGTGTGGGCAGAAAGCAAGGAGAGTGGTGCTGCTCACCTCTGCTCCTCTTCTGGGGCAGTGATTTTCAAGCATTTTGCCTCCGGAGGACCAATACTTGCACATGGTCTGGGTGAGTGGAGGGAGGAGATAACCTCAGTCTCATCCCTCCTGAAGTGGCAAAATGCAAGGATCCAGTAATGAGAGAATACTCTCTGGTGCCCGGGTTATTATAGGGCCAAACTAGATATGATGGCAGAAAATCTGCCACAAACACAACAAAAAAGCAAGGGGCATTATCTAGCTTTAATAATAAAGGGAGTGGTTGAATAAAGAGTATAGAGAGCTCTCCCCCTATCTGATGCTTACCTCCCTGAAATATACTCAGAGTCCTGCAGTGATTTCATGCTCTTTATTGCAGTTTGTAAAACAGTGATTGAATTGCCCCCCAAACCTCAGGCTTTTATATACATTATTTACGCAATGAGTCCCATCTGATTGGCTGATTCTGCTTCCTTCCTGGAGCCTGATTGGTCTTCTCCTGCAAGCCAATCAGTTGTTGTATTCTAGGATCCTACCTGCCTATTGTTCTAGGATCCAAACTTAGTACATAACATTCCCTGCAACGATCTCTCTAGGCAACTTTTCCCCAGTTGAACTCATTTCTGATATTAGAATAATGGAATCATAGAACTGGGAGGGACCCCAAGTGTCATCTGATAAATTCTAAGAAACACCCCCCTGAAATATTTGGGTTGAGTTTTTGTTCACTGAGTAGTCTGACAGCCATTTAAACACTTTTTTTTTTTTTTTGCTTTTTTCACAGATCATTTTAAAAGTTCCAGCAAGTGATAACTTTCTCTCTTTCTCCTCCTCTCTATTTTCTTGACTTCTAGCATGCACTGACTACAGTAGCTGAGACAGAGGAAGGAGAAGAGTCTCCTGTTTGAGAGATATCTTTCTCACCTGCAGCTGTTTATTCCAGAAACTTCAAGGGCTGTTACAGGTGTGGATGGCTGGTATCTGTTTTAGGGCTACTGATACAATGAATTAATGCAGCTAAAGAGCAAACTCCCACCACCAAGATATAAAATAAAAGCAAGTTGTATAAGGTAGTCCCTATTTACTTACTGGATGAGGTGGTGCCTTCATGTACAATATAACCCAATCACTAGTTGGGAATAAACAGAACTAAGAGCCCAACAGCAAGACCTGGTTCAAGTTAGGATGGTCCTCTCTGTTGTATTGGCAGTGAGCTTGTGCCCAAGGTTGCCATGTCATAGACTTCCAAACACTGCCTCTCTGGGGAAGACCAGAGAGAGCAGAAGCAGAGCGGATTCTAATAGGTCAGGAGTCATGACTGGCACTGACAGAATCTACATCAGGCATCCCCAAACTCGGCCCTCCAAATGCTTTTGGGACTACATTTCCCATCATCCCTGACCACTGGTCCTGTTAGCTAGGGATGATGGCAGTTGTAGTCCCAAAACATCTGGAGGGCTGAGTTTGGGGATGCCTGAATTCCACATGGTCACTCATGGGTGGAATAAGACAGGTTTGTGGGTGGAATCAATAACAACAAACGTTGACTAGAGACACTCTGAAATTCATCTCTTAACACAGGCATCAGCATAAAGCCATGTTTTTATCATATTTTGTGCCATTTGGACCCCAACATTTCAGGTGTGCACCTGGGGAATTTGCATTCCCTAATGGGACTCCAGTTGGCTTCCTTTGCTGTGAAATTCTGAAATAAAACAAGACACATGTACACAGAAGACACCAAAAACAGAAGAGTTGCCCCTTTTATATTAGTAACAAAATAGGTGGAGTATGGTTTTTATTTTTATTTTAGGATTATATGATTATATTGGGATGAAGTGGTGTTGCTGTTTGAAAAATATGTCCAGATATGTGGATTTCTCCCTCTCCCTCCCCCTCAAATGGTTCTTGCAGGTTTATTTAGCTAAACCTGAGACCCCTTACGCAGGCACTGAAAGAATGCGTTGATAGTAATACGCTCCTCACAGCTGTTGCCATCCTACTAGTCAGGATGAAAACAGATATGAGGCCCAAAATAAGGTCAAACTGAATTAAGCAGTGTAACTAGATGGGCTCCTCTCAAAGCTGGAATTCTCTGTGTGCGTATCCACACACTAAATGGAAGTTACACATAAACTTGTTCTTTATTAAGAGCCTGCATTGCAGAAGCATATGTGTATCGAGCAAACCTTAGCCAATGCAGTTGTGACTTTCTTTCCCATGTGTTGAACACTTAGGATTTTATTTGCACCGCAGTTAAATAATAGGCCACTTTTCCTACCTTGGGCAAGTGGCTGCCATCAACGCAGAGTGGGGTAGTAAGGTTAGCCCTTTGCCCAGCTCACATCCATATAATTGGATGCTACATGTAATACCAGGCATGGGGAATTTACCAGGTTTCATGTTATGGGCATGTGAATATTGAGCTTTATAAACCTACACGTAAGTTAGACATTCTGTCCGACCCATGGAGGTGAGGTGAACCTAGGGAGTGAGGCAGGCATGTCCCAAAGCAAAACAGGCAGACAGGATTCGGCTGCCCCTTAGTACCGCGATTCTACCCACTTTGCAGACATGTGCAAAGAGCTACAGTACAACCACAATGAAGCAAATGGCCTGAGAATATCCAAATGCAGTTGGCTAACCAAATAATGCATCAACACAGATTATGTTTATTTGTATGTCATATTTCCATTATAGTAAAGGTAAAGGGACCCCTGACCATTAGGTCCAGTTGTGACCGACTTTGGGGTTGCGGCGCTCATCTCGCTTTATTGGGCGAGGGAGCCAGCGTACAGCTTCTGGGTCATGTGGCCAGCATGACTAAGCTGCTTCTGGCAAGCCAGAGCAGCACACGGAAACGCCGTTTACCTTCCCGCCGGAGTGGTACCTATTTATCTACTTGCACTTTTGATGTGCTTTTGAACTGCTAGGTTGGCAGGAGCAGGGACCGAGCAACGGGCGCTCACCCCGTCGCGGGGATTCGAACCGCCGACCTTCTGATCGGCAAGTCCTAGGCTCTGTGGTTTAACCCACAGTGCCACCCGGGTCCATTATATTATGCCCCAAATAGCTCACATATTCATAATCATCATACCAGTGAGTGCAACAAAAATCTATTCATAAAACATTGCGCGGAGCAATACAAGCTAACCTAATCAAACAGCTGTAGATGTAGAACAAGTACTTCCTAGTTTATCTGTGCAAGGAAACGATGAACCAAATGTGTTTTTTGGGATCGGTGCCATTTTGAATTAAACTTCCTAATATGTCAATACAGTGGTACCTCGGGTTAAGTAATTAATTCGATCCGGACGTCTGTTCTTAACCTGAAACTGTTCTTAACCTGAAGCACCACTTTAGCTAATGGGGCTTCCTTCTCCTGCTGCTGCTGCACCGCCGGAGCACGATTTCTGTTCTCATCCTGAAGCAAAGTTCTTAACCCAAGGTACTATTTCTGGGTTAGCGGAGTCTGTAACCTAAAGCGTATGTAACCTGAAGCGTCTGTAACCTGAGGTACCACTGTATAGAGAAATCTGGATAACGTAGACGGAAAAAAGACCTCGTTGCTACAGCTACACAATGGCTCCAATTGTGTATTTTTCATGTTTGATGGAGAGTCCGGAGTTACCAACTTTTGACTTCAAAAAATTTGGGCCTGGGGCAGAACAGGCAAAGCCAGGACAGAACCTGATGGGGCAGAGCCAATGCACAGCTGAGTCTGGAAAGTCGGGGCGGAGGCACGATGGGTTCTGGTGCATTGTACAATCATAGAATTGTAGCGTTGGAAGAGACCACAAGCGCCGTCTCATCCAACCCTCTACAATGCAGGAATATTGTTACCCAATGTGGGGATTGAACCCATGACCCTGTAGTTAAGAGTCTCATGCTCTACTGACTGAGCGGAACCCAGCATAATTAGGTAAGCCACGGACCAGAGTCAGGCACGGTTGTTGCAGAATCCCAGTTTACTAATTTTCCAGACTTCTCCTGTTCCAGTTAGCTGGCCCAGAACCCTTAATGGCTGGCCCAGAAAAGTGTGGGCTTGCTGGCAACCCTACACACGCATACCCAGGGACTAATGATTCGCTGAGGCTCCAAGGTTTGTTTCCACCACATCTTTCCCTATGGACCTTGCCTTTTGAAACGCTTCACAGAAGCTGTGGGCAACATCCTGTGCAAATGCAGTGACCCGTCGCTTCTTGTAAGGAGTGATGCAAATTTCCATGTGAGCAATAGTAGATTACAAGGTGTCACTTAACAACTATTTTGGAGTACTAGTTAAAGGAAGCCTGTTACCTGCTGTCAGAAAAAATGAAGAAATGCACCAGTATTATTGCGCTTCCTGAGATTTGCCCAAGGCCGTATGATGTATCGGTGACGTGAATATGGCAGGGACTTGAATGTGGGTTTCCTGTGCTGGGCAACCAACGCTTGACAACTGGCTCATAATGATCTAAGAGCCATTGTGAGTTCATCACACAACTTCAGGGAACAGGCTGGTTCATACACTGTGTCTGTAGGGTGTCCATGCACCAATGTATAGAAATAATGCTAGAGGTTTGTATGCACTTGCCCACTGCTGCTAAAAAGTTTACTGCAAGCCACACTGGTCATATGATCCATCCACCTTGTTTTGATGATGGACAAAAAGCTAGGGTAGATATGTGCATCTCACAGGCATTTAAGCTCATAAACTTAAATTCACATTCAATATTTTGTAGCAGGTTCGAATCCCCGCGACGGGGTGAGCTCCTGTTGCTTGGTCCCTGCTCCTGCCCACCTAGCAGTTCAGAAGCATGTCAAAGTGCAAGTAGATAAATAGGTACCGCTCCAGCGAGAAGGTAAACAGCGTTTCTGTGCGCTGCTCTGGTTCGCCAGAAGCGGCTTAGTCATGCTGGCCACATGACCCAGAAGCTGTACGCCGGCTCCCTCGGCCAATAAAGCGAGATGAGCGCCGCAACCCCAGAGTCGGCCACGACTGGACCTAATGGTCAGGGGTCCCTTTACCTTTGCCTTTACCTTTAAAGTTCATTGACTCACATGCCTCAGTAACCATATATAGGTATATATTAGACACCGGATTTGTGCATGACCTGGGAAGCTGTTTGTACACTCCCATGATAATCTTATCCGATTGTGGGAAAAGATTTTGCTTTCTTCTCAGATAAAATGCACTTCTTCAGTCCTTCACTAGGCAATGTGTTTGTGGTTAAATGCAAGAGGCTTGATTGATAATAGGATCTGCAGGGGAAGAAACCGCAGGATGAAAGTGAGAGGAGTCAAGTAGCAAACGCAGACCCAGATCACAGAAATAAATCACATTCTGTGACATCAAACAACTCCAGTTCCCTGCAGCTGTGTCTCAGATGAGTTTCTGGGTGTGTGGGAAGAAACCGGCCAATCGTTCCTTTGTGTTTTCACCCCACCTCCCAAACAGGCTCTTGAACACTGGCTATTGGCTGCATTGCAGCACACCTCTTGGTTCATTATTATCTCAAACAATGTTGTTTTTGCTATTTGTACATGGATCAGAAGGAGAGACAGAGGCAAAAAGGGGGTGGGAAGTGGGTGGATTTATTTATTTAGCTGATAACTGTAAACTTGTGAAGAAACCAGCACTGGTGACCGGTTATGAGCATAGCGTGCTTTGCAGAGCGTTCATTTGTAACAGCAAACATGGAAGTTAAATGGAAGGAATTCAATTAAATTTAACAGCACTTGGAAGTGAGTACTGATGCAGTTGGTGAAACTGGCTTTGTTAACTCTCCTTATTTTGGAATATTGGAATACTGAAACATTTGAAATATTGGACACCTCCCCTTCCCAGGCCAAATATTTAATAGGGCCCACAACTCATCATGGTTGGAAAGGGATACCCAAGAGAAGAAAGAAGGCTTCTTCTTCCTGCACCCCCATATCTCCCACATTTCTTGCAAAGGGGCAAAGCAATAGGATGTATCCTAACTTTTGCTCTTCCTCCCTCTCCCCTGTCTTTTAAGAGATACAGGTGGTATGGTTTGGGGAAGGAACATCTTCTGCCATCTGCGTAGAAGTGGAGGTTGGCACAGCCGGAGCTTTATTAGATCTCCAGCCCCAACAAAGTCAATCACAGGGGCTTGCATGAGGTTTAGTGGGCGAAAGCCCTGGTAGGATACACTCTTCCCCTGAGCCCAGCTCAGCCACAGCCCCCTATGATCACTTTGGGAATGAGTGTGAGCTGGACCTCCACTTTGCTGACTCCACAGTTTGCGGCTTCACTCATCCACACACAGGTGGGTTGCACTGACAGATACAAATACAACATTTAAAAGATAGGCTTTTAAAAAATAAAGCTCTCCCTGGAGATGCGGATGTCATGGACTGGTTGGACACAGAGGAATAGTGGGAGGACCAGCTGGGGAACCCCCAAGGGAAGACTGCTCAGAGCCCGGGGAGTGCTGGTGGGATGACGATCAGAGGGACAAGACAAAAAAGACTTGGAGAAGGAGGTGTCAGAAGCTGAAGATGTAACAGGGCTTAGTGAGTGGGGAGAGTTGTGACAGAGGAAAGTCCAGAATCAGAGGCAGAAGCTGAAGCAGGTGGGTGGGAGGAGAGAGGCCAAGAGGCAGAGATGAGTCAGGTTGGTGAAGATCATGGGTATCTCTTTCTCTTGCTGCGACAAGCTCCAACCCTCCCTGGTCTCCCAGAACCAGAAGAGGCACAAAAGTATCGAAGGAGATATTGACGATGAACAGATGCAGTCTCTGTGTTATGTACTGAGTTGAATAGGCTCCAAACTGCAGCAGTCTGATTGGTCCTAGAACAATAGGATCCAAAAGGCAGCAGTCTGATTGGTCCTAGAACAATAGGATTCAGAATGCAGCAGTCTGAGTGGTCCTAGAACAATGCAGCAGTATGATTGGTTGGCAGGAACCACCCAATCATGCTCCAGATAGAAGTGAATCCACAACCTGATTGGCTTACAGTAGAATTCCGGAATTAGCCAATCATGTGCAGCCCATTGTGTAAATAATGTATATAAAGCAGATACTTTGAGGGGACTTCCATTCATTCCTCCTCACCACTATGAGCTGAATAAAGAGCATGAAATCACTTTGCGACTCTGAGTATATTTCACTCTGGTTGCTTGGGAAAAGCCCTGATGAGAAGGGGACTTAGATGGCTGTGAGGAGGCAGGGACTATCAGTTTCAGCAACTGATTTCCATGGAGTAAGACCACCAGGAATGAGCTGTTCTGCTCATTAGGCCAGACACTCAGCCAAGTCTGTGGATATCGTGTTTTTTGCTAATAAAGCGTTAACTCCAACTTTGAACAGTATGATTGCTAACCAGCATGCTCTGTGACAGCGGAGAATTGAACCAAGGACCTTCTGTATTCAAAGCAGAGAACCCACCAATGAGCTATGGTGGTTCCCAATACAGCAGGGCAAAGTAATACCATTATGTCACCTCGTCAAAGTCTTCCATTTTACCTCTGTCACTGCTGCTGATCTTCATGCCCTGAACTTTTTCTTTTTAAGTTGCATCATACAAATGGACAAAAGTTGCTCATTTTGTTCTCTGTTTACGGTCCCTCACTTTTCAGTATCTGCCCGTATCCTCGGCACTTTCACTCAGTTCAGTGAGCAGCAGAACTGGCACACCCATTCCGCCTATGTTGATTTACGTTATGTGTCACCTGGTTTTCAAGGTAACTGAACGAGGATCAAAATAAAAGATACAGTGAGGGAGAGGCACTTGGGATATGGCTTTCCAAAAGGCTTGCAAGAAAGCATGTTGCGGGGAAACCAATGCAACCTTATCTATAGAAGAAATAATTCAAATCAGCTTCATAATAAAACATCAGTATCAAAATGTCAGAGCAGTGAATCAACAATCCCATTATCAGCAAGAATAAGGGGAAATACGCTCTGGCCCATGTGGCAGCAGAAAAACAGGAGTGTGTGCACACTTAAAAATATTTCAGAGGAGGGCAAGGCTGTTCAGGTCTTAGTAGGAACAGAGTGAAACACCTGGCAGCCTGGATGGTAAGCAGCAAATTACCAAATTCCCTCACAGACAACCTGGGGTGGGTGGGTGTGCTGTATACCTGTGGCAGGTGGGGCCTGGAGCAAAAGTGAGTGGAGCAACATTACTGAGCACATAGGTTTCCACACACAACCACACCTCACATTTCTGTATTCTCCATCCATCCAGGCAGGCAAGAGCCAGACAAACACACCTGAGAGCACAGATCAGGGCCTTTGAGGGTTGTGGCCTGAGGACAGGGAACGCAGACTGGGAAGGGCATACCCTCCAATGTTTCTCCGATGAAAATAGGGATGCCCTATTCAGTAATAATAATAATGCCCCACCCACTTCTAATATATATTAAAACATAATTAAACATTAAAAAACCTCCCTATACAGGGCTCCGTTCAGATTTCTTCTAAAGGCTTAAGGGTTACATAACTCCATACCCTCCAACATTGCTCTGATGAAAATAGGGACGTCCTAAGGAAAAGCTGGAAATTCCGGGATCAAGTCAGAAACCGGGATGGCTTCTGTACATCTGGGACTATCCTTGGAAAATAGGGACACTTGGAGGATCTGGAAGGTGTGTGTCCTTTGGCTCTGGGGGCCAAACACCTCGGGCTTCCAGGCATGTGCTGGGATCAGAGAGCAGTGTTTTGCTTTAATGCTTGCACAGTCACTGTTGAGTTCAATGCCCCTACATTCAATTCCAAGGACTCCCTGTCAGCAAGCGACATGGTCAATAATAGGAATATTATCAATATAAAAGCAACAGCGAACATCTGCCAGATGTAGGATCCTTCCTTGTTTTTACTTCATTTGCACACCAGCCCCTTTAAAGTTCACCTTGTCCAGAACAAGTTGCACAGGTCATTTGAGCAAAGTAAATGTCTAAAGTCCCTCAACTCCCGTAAACTGTTTTGATCTGTTTGACAAGCGGCTTTCTCCTTCTTCTAATGTTTTAAATTTCTGGCTTTGTTACCAGTTGGTGGAATTGCTTCAAAAGAAAGTTGGAACAAGTTGGATCCTTTGAAGTAGCTACAAAATAAATCTATTTGGGTGGTGGGCAGAGGGTTGTAGTCATACTCTGTTAGGAAAAATTGCATACAAAGATGTGTACCGTATATCAGGAGAAAGTCACACTAAGATGCTTCTCAGGTGTGTTACTGCAATTCTGCTGCTGTTAATGGCCCATATGGATATGCAGCTCTGTATGACAGCATCATAAGCTGCTCTCTTATACATCCGAAAGAGCATAGTTGGATACATGGTATCTCTGGAGGTCCTTCATGGGCTTGGGGTTCCTCCAGCGCTTAACAAGCATTCATCCTGATTTGCTTGCAAAAAGCTGACACAGGAGGTTAGACTTTGTTTTTTTATTGCACATTTGTTCCAATATGTTGATGGGGAGGTTGATTGCAGCGTATTTGCTGCAACAGAGCGCTTTAATGCAAATCTAAATTTCGCGTAGGTACCTGAATCCCTCCCGCAGAATTCTGACAATCTGGAGGTGGACTTAGATAAGTGTCCATGGTCAGAACAGCATCCTCCATGCTATCTTACTTGGTAATGTTTCAACGGAAGTTGCAGGGTCAGCTTTTTGCATGGTCATTCAATGGACACCTGGTGCTTTTGTAATACAGGTCTGTTTACAAGTTGAGCACAGAGGAATAGGCTAGCAACCAGGCACATTGCTAATCATTAAACAGGATGAGCATGCATTAACCAAACCCTCCCAGTGTAGCTGCTTTTTGCCAGCTGTGAAGTCTTCAAGCTCTTTCAGGACAACCAAGCTGTCCTTAACCTAATCAGACCCAAGCAGATGGAATATGTGAAATAAATGGCAGCCACCAGCCATCAGTACTCATTAAGCTAAGGTTACCAGACGTCTCTGTTTCCCGGGGACAGTCCCCAGATTTACAAATCAGCCCCTGACAAAATCCATTCATTCCGGCTGAATTCATTGAAAAAAATCTGGTAACCTTACATTAAGCAAGCATGGTCTAGCCATCAATGTTAATTACCGGTACCCATCTTCAGAGGGCTCTCACTTGATAGCCACCATTTCCAACAAGCGGCATTTAGAGGGACCCATCCAAACTACAGGTGGATCAACAGCAAAACAGAGTCCCCTGTACACATCTCCACCCAAGCAACCAGCATGTGGTCACTGCAGATTCTGGAAAGGTGGAGAGTAGATCCAGAAATGCTGGGTTATTCAAACAGGTTTTCAGCATACAATCAGAATACAAGGCTTTCAAGTATAGATTTATAGATGACAGAATACTGAAAATCTGGATTTTGTGAATCTATGTAGATGGGCCCTTAGTTAGGCCCACCAATCTTGTTATCCCCCAACGATTCCCTGACAGGTTTGGTCTGACTGCATTCCAGAGCAGTCCAAGGCTTGACCCGCAAAGATTTCTTAGAGACGGTCTAGGTCCTTTTTAGAAGAATGGTAACATTTCCCAGATACTTATCACACACAAAAAAAAATTACTAGTGTCAGTTCACATCTACCCACTTTTGGGGGGAACAGTGCAGAAGGCACAGAAACTGTGAGATCTGCTTTAATGATCAAAGACAGAGGGAAAACCTGGAAAACCTGAAAAAGCAGAATTGCAATTATGCACACATTTAATTAATTCTGGCTGCATTCATGTGCGTTCCTTTCAGTGCAGGCCTAAGGGCTGAGTCGCATTTACTGGCAGTAGCAGAGGAGCATTTTGTACTCTGTAGTTTCTCTCAACGCTGCTCCAGTCATGCAGATGTGAAGGAGGAACCTGGGGGGAGAAGGGGGGAGACGGTTGCCAATTTTGAGTGGAATTCAGTCACAGACTAGCAAATGTACATCACACAATTATAGTTGATCAGGACCTGCATAACAAACCTGCTTCTGCCAAAGACTAGGCTTTTAGTGATAAGGAAAGTAATGGGAAAAAGAACTCAAAAGCTTGCTTTGATGCAGCTTCACCTAACCTCCCCACAGATGTGTCAGAAGGAATACTCAATAAGCAGGTCATGTGAAATTGCCCAGAACCATAAGCATTTCAGCCACACAGCTGGTTTATCAACTACATCCTCATCTCAGAAATAGTTTTTGGCCACTTCAGTCACCTCCAGATTAGAGTACAGAAATGCACCCTATATAGAGCTGGCTTGGGGAAATGTTCAGAAGTTGTATTCGGTGCAGAACAGTGGCCTTCCTAAACTGAAAAACAAAACACAGTTGGGGGACATTTTCCTACCCCAAGGCAAATTCCATCATATATCTCCAGGTACTAAAAGGTCTCAAAACATATTCATGTGTGAGGTATATGAGGAAGGACACTTAAACCTGTTCTCCTGTAATTTTTTTTTAATGTGGCCCATTTTTTACCCCAACATTTTCTCCTAGCTAGGGCTGCGAATTGTGCCATGCCATAACATTTGTTAGCTTTCAAGGTGCTGCAACACTTGCAACATACTAACATGGTTACACAACTGAAATTCAGAGAACAAGCATAGCAGATGACTTTTCTATAGTGGAAAGTATTTTCTCTTTAATTCAAAAGCACAAAGCCACCCAACGAATGGTGAAAGGTTCGTGACAGACAAAAGGAAGTACTTATTCACAAGCGCATAGTTAAACTATGGAATGTGTTGATGGCCACCAACGTGATAAAGGAGGATATTAGACAAATTCATGGAGGATAAAGCTATCAGTGGCAGCTATGTCACATCCACTATCAGAAGCAATATGCTTCTGCATAGCAGCCAACTTCTGGGGACTGAAATTCCTTCCCCCCCCCCGAAATATTTTAGGGGGTTGCCTCTCCCCACCAAGTCGAAGGGTATTGCCATTCAAATGGTGCACGTTTGCCATATCTTGTGATCAATTTTGTGGAGAGGGGCTTACCTGCCCCCCCCTCAACAACATTTTATTCAAGTTGGCCTCCTTGTGCCTCTGGATACCAGATGCTGGAGAAAAAATTGCTGTTGTGCTCATATCCAGCTCCTAAGTTATCTGGCTGAACACAGTGAGAACAGGACAGTCCTTGTGAACCAGCTCCAGAGCAATGTTTCAGTTCTTTTTCATCCACACATATTACAAGACCTGATGCCAGCATCGCAGTCCAGTGCCAGCTGCAGCCTGGGTTTGGGGCCCTAACACCACACCATAGTGAGACTATAGTTCGAAGTTGCCCAAAATTTCAGGGTGTCTTGAAAACACACACAAAAAACCCTCTTTCTCCTCCCTTCCACTGGGGTAAAAATGCCCCTGAGACGGAAGATTATAGTTTCAGGAGATAGCAGGGGAATCGTCGAAGAGGGAGAAAGGAAAGTTACATAACTGGGCACAACCGCTCCGAATAT
The DNA here is from genome assembly GCF_964270895.1 of Podarcis filfolensis. Taxonomy (NCBI): domain Eukaryota; kingdom Metazoa; phylum Chordata; class Lepidosauria; order Squamata; family Lacertidae; genus Podarcis; species Podarcis filfolensis. The sequence continues at coordinate 79,014,642 of NC_139608.1, forward strand.
TGCATCATCTCAGACCAATCCATCTCCCATCGCTTCCTGCAAAGAGCCAAGCCAGTTTCCCCGACCCTTGCCATTTCTGTTACGCAACCGCGAAGCGCGCAAACTTCGGCAAACTTTCCTCTGCATTCCTCCCCCCGAAAGAAAATGAGGAGAGAGAGAGAGAGCAGCCCTTTTAGGAGCGGCTGAGATCCGCAGGGGGGCGCAGACAAAGGCATTCTCCTGATCCGTGCGAGAGATCTTCCCTGCGCGCGCACACTTTTTTTTCCTTTTTGGAGCGTGCTTTCCCCCTCTCCCCTGCGAGGAAATGGGCTCTCCCGATCTCCTCACATGATCGCCGAGGCACTTTCGCTTTTCCATATATTGGAGGCGGGCGGGGTGACAGCTCTAGCCAGGGGGAGACCCGCCGTTTCCGTCGCGTGTGCGTCTCCGGCGCGCCCTCGGGGAGCCTGCGCTTTACGCACTGGGAGGTGTAATCCGAAGCCGCCGGTTTAAATAAAGCGCAGCCTTGCTGCCTTTTTCCAAGGGAGAGGTTGCCAACGTCAGATCTCTTGCGCTGCTCTTTTCCGAGGAGATTTCTTCTTCCCTACGCAGAGGAAAGCGTTAACAGGAAGGAGGGAGAAAAGAGAGCAAAAATGATGAATGGGACGCTGGATAGCCTGTGCGACCACACACTGAATGAAGACGAAGGGACGTTCATGTTTACATCGGAATCGGTAGGGGAAGGACACCCAGGTAAGGACTTGGCGCAGGGGATTGCAGCTCGTTTTGAAAGGTTGCAAGGAGATCCTGTAGTATTTTATTTTTTTTAGCGCGCTGGGGCGGGGAGGCATACCGCGTGCGTGTGTCTATAAAGTACATTTAACGTATGTCCCCCTCACCCCCCAAAATCTGGGAACTGTAGTTCACGCCGAGCTACAGTTCTTAGCACCCGCAACAAACTACTATTCCCAGCGTTCTGTGGGGCGGAGGAAGTGCTTTAAACGTGCTTTAAATTGATGGTATGCACGCAGCCGAAGTTTTGGGCTTCTTTTCACCTGCTGTTGACTCATGTGAGAGGTAAAAGCAGCCTCTCCGGGGATGCCATTGCAGACCCTGATTCATTCCCCAGGGGGCATAGCTTCGAAAACCACTGCTAGCCACTGCAGTTCTTTCTGTATTGCGATTTGACCGTGCACCTTTCAGAACAATCCCATCAGGAATGTCCATGCCACAGCTTTGATAGCTCCAGATCTGGCACTGATGGACACGATCCAGCCAAAGTTACATGCTTCTAAAGGCTCGCTGGTGTTAATGACACACAGTGTATTCTGTGCAGTTTTCTAGGATGCAAATCCTGGCGAGTTCTGCCAAGCCTACTTCCAAGTAAAGGGGCATAGGATTGCAGCCAGTTTGAAATCAATGGGATTTAAAATACTGAACGTCTGTGTCTGTTGCAGTGAGACGCCCAGAGAACAAGAGTTGGGTGTGCACACACTTTTAAAAAATTGTTAAGATAGTGTATTTTATTAGGCCTGTTCCTCTTGGTTTGTGTGTACATATTTTGGAGTTATGCAGAAGAGCTCGTAAGCCAAATGATTCACCCTCCCAGTTAAAACTTCTGTGTAACTATTAAAAATAAATAGATCTGTATGTTCCTACACTGACAGAACTTAGTCCCTTTAGCTGGGGGCTGCATTAATCTGATATTTCAGTGGACCTTGTGGAATTCTCCCACATGCTTGCTATATCATTAAACTGTAAATCATTGCCCATAGCAGCTGGGCATGATGGTAGGACATATTATCCGGCCTCCTCCTCTCTATACACAAAGCGACCGGTTCCTCACACCTCTTTCTTAATTATTGTAAAAGCAAGGCAAATTGAAACTTTTTTTTAAAGAAAAGGGAATAGACATTATCTGTGCCAACATTCCAGCTCAAGTTTGTTTTATCTGGCAAGTCTGAGACTTGCGACGTGCTTGCAGCAAATACAAACAGATAAATGATCTTTTGGACAAGGCCGGTGTATGTATGTGCATGCATGCGCGCGTATTAGAGCTGTTTGAGGTACTCAGATGTGTATTTGGCACTGTATATCTTTCAGCATGATTCAGGCCTTTCCTTCTGATTATGTAACAGTCAGCGGAATTGAAATATACTCAGAGTCGCAAAGTGATTTCATGCTCTTTATTCAGCTCATAGTGGTGAGGAGGAATGAATGAAAGTCCCCTCAAAGCATCTGCTTTATATACATTATTTACACAATGGGCTGCACATGATTGGCTAATTCCGGAATTCTACTGTAAGCCAATCAGGTTGTGGATTCACTTCTATCTGGAGCATGATTGGGTGGTTCCTGCCAACCAATCATACTGCTGCATTGTTCTAGGACCAATCAGACTGCTGCATTCTGAATCCTATTGTTCTAGGACCAATCAGACTGCTGCCTTTTGGATCCTATTGTTCTAGGACCAATCAAACTGCTGCAGTTTGGATCCTATTCAACTCAGTACATAACACCCCTCCCCTCTAAGTTCCAGTCCTGCCCGGGAGGTCGCATTCATAGTCCTCAAGGTACGCCGGCGGCCTACGTGTGCGTTGCGGCCTGGGGTGCTCCCTGGTCCGGGGTTCAGGTTCTGGTTCGTGTTCCAAGGATGCTGGCTGTGATGGGGCTGTTTGGTCTGGCACAACCGGCTCGCTCAGTCGTGGTTCTGGTTCCGGTGTCCTTTCGGCCTCATGGGTCCTCTCTGTATTTACTGATTCTGCCTCTCCTGCTTGCCCCTGCTGCTCTATGGGCCTAACTGCCCCACTGTTCCCTTGGGACTCCTCTGACCTGTCCTCCTCCTCCTGGTTTTCTCCCGGGAATCGTCGCCGTATCTGGTCGCAGTGGCGGCGCCAGCATTGCCCCCCATCTGTTAGCACCTCATACGACACGGGGCCAGTGACCCTGGTGACTGTGGCGGGTACCCATGCAGGGCCTGCCCCAAAATTCTTTTTGTACACTGGGTCCTGGGCCTCGAAGGTCTGGGGGTTCCTGCCTTCCCCCACCACTACCTCATCCTGAGCTCTATCGGGGTGAAGGCGGTCCAATCTGATTGCAAGGCACCGACCCATTAGTAGTTCAGCGGGGCTCCAGCCAGTCATTGAGCTGGGGGTGCTGTGCTGTGCTAGAAGGAATGTGGCAAGGCAGTATTCCCAATCCCCTTGCATCATGCGGCGAAGGGTGTCCTTGGTGGTCCGCACCATGCGTTCTGCTTGGCCATTGGTGGCAGGGTGGAATGGCGCCGAACGGATGTGGCGGATGGTGTTCTGCGCTGTGAAGGTTTGGAATTCTCCTGACGTAAATGCAGTCCCGTTGTCTGAGACGAGAGTGTCAGGGAGCCCGTGGGTTGCAAACAGCCTGCGTAGTACTCGGATGGCTGCGGACGTAGAAGTGGACAGTACCAGTGTGACTTCCAGCCATTTGGTGTAGGAGTCCACCACTATGAAGAATGTTTTCCCCTGAAAGGGGCCAGCGAAGTCCACATGCAGGCGTGACCATGGTGCTCGGGCGGACTCCCAGGACTGGACTGGGGCCCTTGGGGGATCTGGGCGGGATTCTTGGCAGGCCTGGCAGTGTTTGACCCAGGCCTCTATCTCTCCATCGATCCCCGGCCACCACACATAACTCCTGGCAAGGGCCTTCATTCTTACTACCCCTGAGTGTGTCTCGTGTAGGGCTGTGAGGACCCTTTTGCGGAGGGGCTGGGGAACAACGACCCTGCTTCCCCATAACAGGCACCCCTTGTGGGCCGACAGTTCATGTTTGCAGGTTGTGTAGCCGGTGAATTCTGGCCCGGGGCTGCTGCTGGGCCATCCCCTCCACACCCAGTCCAGGACCCGGGAGATGACCCTTTCTTTCTTGGAATGGTGTGCAACTTCTTGTGCCTGAATGGGGCGGTCGGGAAGCAGCTCCAGGCTCATAACCTCTTGTGCAGGTGCTGGGTCGGGGCCTGTTTCCCGTAGTGGTAGCCTGCTGAGGGCGTCCGCATGGCCCATCACCTTCCCAGGGCGGTGAATCAGTGCATACTGGTAGCTGGCAAGGAAAATTGACCACCTGAGGACACGAGGAGACAGCATTTGGGGGGTCTGCTTTTCGGGGGCAAACAAGCCAAGCAACGGCTTGTGGTCAGTCACCACGGTGAAGTCCCGGAGGGTGAATGGGGCCGGCCTGAGCTTGGGACCCCCAGTAGGACACAGTTTCCTTAAGGTCCTTGCCGAGATTATGGATAGAGTTGAACCCGTGTCAAGCTCCATGCGGCATGGGGCCCCCTCTATCTGTACCTCTACATAAATTTTCTCTATGTTGGGGTGGGGCAACTGGTATACCTGGAAGTCCGTGAGCTCCATCGAGTTGCCTTGGTGCGTTGGGCCCCGGGACCTGGGGCTCTTGGATTGGTCATCTGATGCCTGGCGTCGGGTGGGCCGAGCCCGACACACCCGGGCGATGTGTCCCAATTTTCTGCACTGCCTGCACTCTGCGTTACGGAAACGGCAGGTCCTCCTCTCGTGACTTTCTCCACAGCTTGCGCAGTTCCCTCCTTCTCGTCGAGGCAGCTGTGGTATGTGGGCTGCTTGAGTGCGCTGCTGTACTCGGTGCACCTCCTCCCGGTTGGATCCTGAGTCGTCGGTGAGGTCTTCGTGGTGGACCCTCGGTTGGGACGGCTGGCTCGGCCGTGCCTCTTGCGTCGAGCTCTCGGCAGCTTCCGTTGCCAGGGCCTCCTCCAGAGCGACCTGGAACGTTAGGTTCTTCTTAGCGTAGAGGCGTCGTTACAGCTTCTCATCCTTCAGGCCACTGACGAGGCGGTCACGAAGCATGTTCTCCAATTCTGAGAAGTTGCAGAACCGGGCGGCTTGGCGGAGAGAGGTCACAAACCCAGTTATGGTTTCCCCAGGGGCTTGCCGCTTTGCGTAGAAGGCATTTCGACGAGCCACCACTGAGGGCTGTGGCGAAAAGTGCCCCTTCAGCTGTTCCATTATTGTTTTATATGGAACAGTAGCAACGTCTTCAGGCGCAAGGAGAGCCCGGGCGATTTCAAACGTCTCCTCTCCGCAGACGCTGAAGAATATTGCCCTCTTCTTGGCGTCTTCTTCCTCGGTGACCCCTTTGGCTTCTAGGAGGAAGGTGAAAGCTACTGTAAGCCAATCAGGTTGTGGATTCACTTTTATCTGGAGCATGATTGGGTGGTTCCTGCCAACCAATCATACTGCTGCATTGTTCTAGGACCAATCAGACTGCTGCATTCTGAATCCTATTGTTCTAGAACCAATCAGACTGCTGCCTTTTGGATCCTATTGTTCTAGGACCAATCAGACTGCTGCAGTTTGGATCCTATTCAACTCAGTACATAACAGGAATTAAAACAAAACAGAAGAACTCGTTTAGTTATTAGCATTCAGTTGGATGGGGGAGAGGTCGCACCAGAGTTTGCTCCCCCTCTCGATGCATTAACTGGATATCTTGTGCCAACTTCTTATCTGGCATGTAACAACCTCTGGCGACTGCGGGAGAATTCTGCCACTCCACAACACCGAGGAGACATTTTTTGTCCAGTTAATGGGGCTGCCAGCACCTTAGGCTTCCATCAGTTTTTTCCTTAAGTGGCAGTGATGCCAAGACGCTGGCTGATCCTGTTTCTTACATTATATTTATAGACACTAAGAATGACATTTGAACTTTTACGTTAAGGGAGGGGAACCTGAAGCCCTTCAGTTCTTGGTAGACTATAGTTCCCCATCATCCCTGACTGCTGGCCATACTGAATAGAAAACTTGACAAAGGTTTCTGTGGTATCAGTGGTCTCAGATTTGTGAAGGTCCATTCACACATGTAAGTCAATAAGTGATGGCTATGAAATGTATGAACCAACCAACCTTGATTCTTCTATTTGTAAGGCCAGGTTTTTGTTCCCTTTTGCCAGAGTGCACTGGTCTATTTTGAGATCCAGTTCCCTCTCTAGAATCCCCAAGCTGTCTTTCTCTGCTTAATGGTACGTCCAAACCTTGAACTCTCAAATTAAAGCATGTTTAGATAGGGAAGTTAAACATATGCCCAGTTCTCTCCCACTGAAATAAACAGGATTATTTAAAGTTTACTGCTTAGGCTGAGTTGTTTTTTTTTAAAGAAGAAGCTTTGTCTAGATTCTTGGAGGCTTCCAAGATTGTCAGTGGATCTTCTGATAACTGGAGTTCAATGGGATTATTTGGCCTTCTGGTCACCCCCCCCCTTTCAGATCCTGAGTGATGTGTGCATGAAAGACTGTAATGCTCTAGGGAGAACACTGATGCTCCAGAAATCCAAAGAAGGTATAATTTGGCTGCAAGAGTAGGTTTAAGACAGGGTTTTGCAAACTTGGGTCTCCAGCTGTTGCTGGACTACAACTCCCATCATCCCTAGCTAGCAGGACCAATGGTTGGGGATGATGGGAATTGTAGTCCAACAACAGCTGGGTAACACTGGTTTGGGATATGCAAGAGCTGCAAGTTTATTTTATATTTGTATGCTGCTTTTCCCAACAACAAAGCTGAGCTCTGTGTGACTCACAACAATAACACATCAGAAAAAGAAGCAAACCACAGTTCCATCAATATAATCAAAATAACACAGTAGAGTTTGTTATCTGTCTGGTGTTCCCCACATACACTAATTCCCCTGTACAGTCTATGTGTCTGGATAGCCACAGTTTTGCAAGGTCCATGACTACCCTCCTTTAACCTGTCACACATGTCTCCTGTATCTGGGCCAGCTTGTACACCTCAGAGGGCAGGATTTGGCCCTGGGGTCTCCTGTCACTGATCCGTGGTGTGTGTGTGAGTCAAGTAGAGTTGTGCAAAATCTACAGTATTTTCCTTAACGAGAAATGAGCAGACAGCAGTCAACAGAAGGAATGTGCAATTGTATACTTTTCCTCTAGTGGTTATCCGCCTTCCTTAAGGGAGGGGAGGGTTGATAGTGAGCGACCAGGTGAGTGATGCAAACGAAAGACAGGCATCCCACTGGATAGTCCAGTTTCTCCTGGGTAAGACTGAAAAATGTCTACCACTTGCTTCTTCCAGATATATAAGCTGACCCATTCTGCAAGCAAACCAGATGAAAGTTCCTAGAAGTGGGGTGGGGGTGGGGAATACATTTAGGTCATCTGTGCAATTGGGGAACAATATTATATAGTGAAAAAGCGAAACTGGATGAAACAAACTGCAACCCAGCATAGCGTGAGCCACAATTAAGACTGCAGTTCTTAAATGCATGTCTGGGATTAAGTCCAACTGAACTCTGGGACTTCTGAGAAGACATGCTTAGGAATGTGCTGTTAAATCCTCTTGATTAATTACTTGCTAAATTGTGGCCTAGTCTTTACATATCACTTTCCCCAGGCAAGTAAGTATGTTTTACCCACACTTGGGACCAGGGTACAGCTTGGTTACACAAAATTTCACAGCTGTCAGATGAGGTAAATAATCACCCAGGTTTGGGGTTTTAGTTATTGCAACAGATTTCTGAGAAGTGCAGTGTCAACCTTGGAAGGCCCTTTTTGTAGCAGTGTAGCGCATGTGTCCCAGTGACGCAACATCAGAGAAAAGCACACAGTGAGTTTGGACAAACATGGCAGCTAGGACAAATGACTAGTCGGTGTCATCTCACTTAGCTCTGACAATATCAGGTTGTCACATAAAAAGAAATTTTTAAAAATCGGGCGCTGTTAATGTTTCAATGTAAACACACTGCCCCTCCTTCCAGAGTTTAACGTCTGTTTGAATTTCATCCGAAATATTCCAAGTTTCCTTTCCTAATCTAGAACAAAAACACGATGCCATGCATTTCAGTCCATTTAACCGAAACTGTAGAATAGTTGCCATGACAAATGTTATGAACTGATCATCGTGAAATACAGTGGCAGAATGAGAAAACAGTTGCCGCAAACACACACTTAGAGTAAGAATGTCTTTGCTGACCTCCCCTACGGTAGGAAAGGGAGAGAGATGCCAGGTGGGTTTCTATAGGGATGGACTTCCATTCTCTGGGGCCACCACCGAGAAGGTGGCGTCCCTTGTCCTGAAGGAGTTGGGTAAGGAGAAGAACAAAGAACAAGACCCTTTCTCATGATTTAAGGATGGAACAGTTCAACACAGTGATTTTGTCTACTGTCGGGGATCTCAGAATTGCTTTTAAGGGGGGAGGGTCAAGGGGATCCAGTATTAAAGATGGATCTTTTGAAAAGGCACAGTTCTTAAGTATTACAGAATAGCAGAGAAACTAAAAGTTCTCTCAACCTCAACTCAGTCTCCCCCTCTCCATGCTATTGATCACCGTCTCTCTCCACACCTAAACTCTGTTCCCAAGACACAGCTAGTATGGCACTGCAGGGTCCTGAAATTGCACCCCTCCCTGTCTATTATCAATTAGCCTTGGTGATATCAGCTGGGTTTTTTGTGTTTTGTTTGGTTTCTTTTGGCCATCCCTTGAGATGGGGTGGCTTGCCCTCCCAGCCAATCAGAGGTTAGCCTCTAACCCCTCCTCCTCTTCCCCCACCCCACTTGGCAGCCATTCCAGAATCCCTGCCTACCGTACAAACACTGGTTAATCATTAATGCTGTGAGGAAGTGGTACATGGCTTTGGGAAGTTCATTATCGCCATGGACCTGTTTAGAAGCTGAAAGGCCGAGCGTTCATGTCCATCCAAATAAAGCCTGATGCAATCATCACTCAGATCGCTTCTAGATTAAATGGGCCAATGTGATGGAAGCTCACATAGACGTAAGGTTGCCAACTGGCCAGGAAGAACAACTGCAAAGCCAGCTTGGTTTGTTCCTGTGCCTTTAGCAGAGCTTAGGCATAACCCACACATGGACTTCTTCATGGCATGGAGCTGAACATGATCACCTCTTTAGCTGATGCAGATCTCATTGCTGTTAAAGGCAAAGTTGACAGGGCCAGTTTGTAAGCTGACTACCCTAGTTGAACTCGGGCCGAGGAAAGCAGAGTTCAGAGCCAAATTGGGCTTTTTAAAATTAACATTAAAAGCAGCTGCTGGCAAATTGAAGGAGGATGTGGATATAGTCTAGCATCTTGTAGAGGGAGTGATTTTTAACCGGGAAAGGAATTTACTCCTTTCCCCATATACCCTATCCTAGTCAGCCGTCCATTGCTGAATTCAAGAAGTTTTAAAAGGGAAGTAAAAGGGCTGAAGGTCTAATCACAGTTCTCTCGGATCCCAAGTGCTTTGGTCTTTCGCCACAAAGCACACTGGGTGCCCTCTGCTACGTACGTCACTTTCTCCCTAATCTACTTGTAGGGATTTTAGGTTAAAATAGGGTTGTCCCCCACTATTTGGGGTGAGGACAGTCAGGATACTGGCATGAAAAGGGGGAAGGAGAAGTATTTCAGATTTACCGTTGCGGGAAACATCTAAGGGTTCAAGCTGTAAGCAGCGCTTGCTTTGAACACTTCACATTAATATTACTCTTATTTTTAATTCTTATTAACTGTCCCTCAACAAAAGTTATCAGGGAACGGGACAACTGATAATAATACAAAGTAAAAACTTCGGCAATAAAACTACAAAATAACCACAATCATAATATGCACGGTGTATAATCCCAAAACAATACACAGTGTTTGTTTACCCTCATGCGCTGAATGGAACAGATGTTTTTTCCATAGGTGATGAAAAATGATGTCAACAAGCATCAATAAGCATATATCCAACAGGAGGGAGCCATGATTGAGAAAGCCCCACCTCAAGTCGCCATGGCACATACTTTGGTTAAGGAAATACACTGCCAGTAGGGCCTTTTCCTTAGATATTGGAGCATGGCCGGCACATACCAGGAGGGGAACTTCACCATGCATACCTGAACAGCAAAAAGTACTAGCTGGACCGGCCAGAAGGCTCACGTGCATTACAAAAGCGTCCTCGCCACACTGATGTTAACCAGACATGGGCACAAAATGTCTGAAAGGCTATGTAAAGTGCAGTCCTAAACCACGTCTGCTCAGAAACAACTCCTGTTGAATTCACCGGGGCTTCCTCCCAGATAAGCAGGGTTAAGATCACAGCCTTTGTCTTTGTGTACAGAAGTGATCCGAGAAACACACGCAAAGAGTTTTAGCTGCACCACCAACACCACCAAGGACTTTGATGCCACTGATGGGGCAGAGAATCCTTGTACTTACCCCTCTGCCAGCTTGCCTGCCAGCCTGCTTGCCCACACACTGCTGAGTGTCTCTTTTTCAACATGATCCAATCTGGCTTTTTTCTGATGCACATAGATTTGCTGTTATCAAAATATCAAATTCCGCTTCTGTCCCCCCCCCCTCGGCAAGTCTAGAGCTTCTTCTCCAGTGGAAGTTTACATCCTACCTTCTAGCTAGCTTCCTTTCTGGTCCCCTTAGCAGGTCTGTTGATTTTGTAGGCATGTCCAACAGGTTGATTGCGACCCACTGGTCGATTGTGGGGTGTTCCTCGTTGATCCTTGGACCCTGAGTGATCTCTATCCCCGCCCCAAAAAACTCAACAACACTGGCTCCCTAAAAAAGCCTCAACAACTCTGGTCCATCCTCCAATGACAATGGGTAAATCACTGCCAGTTTTTTTAATACTGTGAGTAGATCGCAATCTTGGGAGTTGGATGTGCCTGTTGTAGATCATGTCACCGCTTCCAACCCGGACCCTGAGGCCCTTCTTCATGTGCCTTCTCCATGAGAGGTCTGGAGGGCGCCTACACGAGAACGGGCCTTTTCTGCGGCGGCTCCTCACTTCTGGAATGCTCTCCCCTGAGAGGCTCACCTGGCACCTTCATTACATATCTTTTGGTGCCAGGCAAAAACATTCCTCTTTTCCTAGGCCTTTGCCTTATTGAACAATCTATGGCCTTTTAAGGAAGGGATGCGGGTGGCGCCTGTGGTGTAAACCACAGAGCCTAGGGCTTGCTGATCGGAAGGTTGGAGGTTCGAATCCCCACAACGGGGTGAACTCCCATTGTTTGGTCCCTGCTCCTGCCCATCTAGCAGTTCGAAAGCACGTCAAAGTGCAAGTAGATAAATAGGTACCGCTCCGGTGGGAAGGTAAATGGCGTTTCCATGCACTGCTCTGGTTCGCCAGAAGTGGCTTAGTCATGCTGGCCACATGACCTGGAAGCTGTCTGTGGAAAAACGCCGGCTCCCTCAGCATATAGAGCGAGATGAGCGCACAACCCCAGAGTCGTTCATGACTGGACTTAACGGTCAGGGGTCCCTTTACCTTTAGCTTATGGCCTTTTAAACTGTGTGTGCAAGGAGAATGGTTTTTGTTTGTTACAATAGTATGTACAGTGGTACCTTGGTTTACGAACAGTCCTGTTTACGAACTATTCGGTTTACAAACTCCACAAAACCGGAAGTACTGTCCAGGTTTGCGAACTTTACCTCAGTCTACAAACAGAAACCAAACGGTGGAAGGGCACTGGCGGCAGGAGGCCTCGTTAGGGAAAGTGCGCCTCAGTTTAAGAATGGATTCGGTATAAGAACTGACTTCAGGAACGGATTAAGTTTGTAAACCGAGGTACCACTGTATTCTTGTGTTTTTATATTGTAAACTACCCTGTGATCCTCAGATGAATGACAGTATAAAAATTTAATTAATTAACAATGATAATAAAAATATTAAAGAAGCATTGTGTTACCCCAAGTTAAATCAGAGATTGTCATGTTTGGAATTAATCAGTCCGGTAGCAAGCAGCATGTTGGTACTGTGATCCAAGCTGGGGTGTCATGCAGTAAGTGTTCCCTGTTTCCAGCTATGAAGTCAGGATTCTGAGAAGTTGCTAGTCAGTTAATATTGGCCAACCCTCTCAAGTAACACCATCTACAATATGTTGATGAATATCTGGTGTCCCAGGTTGGCGACAGAGCAGAAAGAGGAGGCACTTCTCTCTCTTTTTTTTTATCTATGCTTTTCATATTCATACATTTCACTAATTTTACAATCATTTTTACATTTCAAAGCTTGACTTCCTTTCCCCATCTTTCTGCGGTTCCTTAAATTTATTTTTAATATCTTCTGCATTTCCAGATTAACTTAATTGCTAATTTATTCATCTACTTTAAAGATATAAAACTGCAGGTTATTACAATAATCTTGCCAATGTTCTTACCTGTTTACATTTTTTCTGCAAATATTCCATAAACCATTTCCATTGTTGTTGTTTAGTCTTGTCCGACTCTTCGTGACCCCATGGACCAGAGCACGCCAGGCACTCCTGTCTTCCACTACTTCCCGCAGTTTGGTCAGACTCATGTTTGTAGCTTTGAGAACAGTGTCCAACCATCTCGTCCTCTGTCGTCCCCTTCTCCTTGTGCCCTCCATCTTTCCCAACATCAGGGTCTTTTCCAGGGAGTCTTCTCTTCTCATGAGGTGGCCAAAGTATTGGAGCCTCAGCTTCACGATCTGTCCTTCCAGTGAGCACTCAGGGCTGATTTCCTTAAGATTGGATAGGTTTGTTCTTCTTGCAGTCCATGGGACTCTCAAGAGTCTCCTCCAGCACCATAATTCAAAAGCATCAATTCTTTGGCGATCAGCCTTCTTTATGGTCCAGCTCTCACTTCCATACATCACTACTGGGAAAACCATGGCTTTTACTATACGGACCTTTGTTGGCAAGGTCAACAACCATTTCTGTACTTTTATAAAAAGTTTGTTATCTTGGTTTCTTATTCTTCCGGTAACTTTCACCATTTCTGCATATTCCATAAGCTTTTTATCCATTCTTCCTTTGCTTGGACTTCTGCTTCTTTCCACTTTGGGGCAAGTAACATTCTTGCTGCTGTAGCATACATGAATAAGTTTCTATACAGTTTACAAAGTTCTATCCCTGTAATTCCACCCCCCCTCCAAGAAAAAGGCTTCTGGGTTTTTTTTTGTGTTTTTGTGTGTGTGTTTTTAATTATAAATGTTAGTTTAAACATCCTTTTCAATTCATTATATAGCATTACTGGGAAAGATGGGGCACTTCTTGAGCCTTTGTGACTAGCAGTTGTTTTAAGAAACTTTAAAGTCTTATATGTGTGAAGGTCTTGCTTTATACCAAGCCAGACCACTGGCAGAGGCTCTCCAGAGAATCAGACAGAGGTCCTTCCTAGGCCTCCCTGGAGATTGAGCATGGGACCGTTCGTATGCGCTCCACCGCTAATCTATGGGCCCTTCTCAGAGTCTAAAGACTGGCGTTGTTTAAGCCTTAAAAGCTGCATGTAGCCCAGCTGCAAGACAAATGTTATTGGACTCCAACTGCCACCAGCCCCAGGCAACATGACCCCACGGTCAGAGAGATCGAGTCCAGCAACACCTGGAAGGCCAGAGGTTTCCCATCCCTGCTCACTTTACTCTTCCCCCAGTGGCGTAGCGTGGGTTGTCAGCACCCGGGGCAAGGCAAGTAATTTGCGCCCCCTAACCCGTGGATTTGCGCCCCCTAACCCGTGGATTTGCGCCCCCTAACCCATGGATTTGCCCTAACCCCAGATGTTGCGCCCGGTGCGGCCCGCCCCCCCTGCACCCCCCACGCTACGCCACTGTCTTCCCCTGCATACTTCAGATGACTTCCCACTGTGAATTGGGAGGACTAGAGGATCTCAATCTGGGATAGTGGTGGTGGAATTCATTTGAGACTTGCTCTGCCGGCAGCTGTGGCTTTGCAGTATCTGATCTTTGCAGGCATATTCCCTCTGTATCTTGTTTCATTTTTGTCTCAGCCACGCTGGTCTGGTCACCGGTGGAACTGAATTCTACTCCGATCTGTCTTTGCTCCTTCAAAGCCTTAGAGCTGGGACAATCTCATGGGCAGGGTAGCTCGTCCCAATATTATGAAAAGATGCAAAATGAGAATTGGGTTGTTCACTATCTCTGTATGCTCTGTAACAGGCATATGATTAGTAGCTTTTGGGGGGCAAATTGTAGCACACAGTGTGGCTTTTTAATGGATTCAATTTGTTGAATTTTTCTTAGGTGGGGGCAGGCAGCATGCATATGATAGAGCCATAAAATGCAGAGTATCTAAACGAAACTTTCCACTTGTCAATCCCATGTGTCAAAAGCAGTGCATGTTTCTGGTTTCTTCTCTCAGTTGCCCAACTGATCTCTTTCAGATAAGATATGTGACCAGATCAGTGATGCCGTGCTCGATGCCCACCTGAGGCAAGATCCGAACGCCAAGGTTGCTTGTGGTAAGAGACCGTGTCTGAAATGATGGCTGCTCTGCAATTACCAGCCAAAAATAATTGTGATAGGTGGCGTGGAGAACCCATATATTGCAAGGACCACTAGCAGAAGTGTCAAAAGCAGGGGGGAGGTTTTGCGTTGCCCCTCCAAACTGTTTCCCAGATTGTATCTGTCTCGCTGTTCTCGCAACAGAACTCAAGGGATGCCTGCAAAATCCATACCCTGCATTCCATTCCTTGGTCATGCCAGAGTGTGACAAAGATGGAACCCAGGAACTGGCAACCATGCATATAAAAGTAGATCTCTACAAAGAAATCATTTTGGGGTGGGGCCAGAAAATGAGGTTCCTCACACCCAATTTTGCTTTCATTTCTACCCCTATGACTTTTAAGTTCTCACTTTGGTTTTTGTTGTTTAAATTATGCCAATAAAGGCTGAATGATGAACAATGAGGTTCTCACTTGAGAGGCTTTGTCTACCCCCTTGGGTAGATAGAAAGTTTGGGGAGCATATCTGTTGCTTTGTTTTTTGCTGGGTGATACTGGTCTAATTACTATTGAATGAGTTGTACAGTGGTACCTTGGTTGTTTAACGCAATCCATTCCGGAAGACCGTTCGAGTTCCGAAATGTTTGACAACCGAGGCGCAAAGGGCGGTTGGCAAAGTCAATGGAGAAAATTGAAAAACACACAGCGGAAGCTGTTCGACTTCCAAGGCGCGTTTGAAAACGGAAGCACTTACTTCCAGGTTTTCAGCGTCCAAAAACCAAAATGTTTGGCTTCTGAGATGCTCGAAAACCGAGGTACCACTGTATTCCTATCTGCCTTCGGTCCCTGGAACAATCTCATGAGAGGGGCAAGTCACTGTAGTATGATGATCAGGCGCAAAATGGGAAGCGAGTTATTCTCAGTGTGTATACAGTTGTACCTTGGTTCTCGAACGGAATCCGTTCTAGAAGTCCATTCGACTTCTGAAAACGTTCGAAAACCAAGGTGCGGCTTTTGATTGGCTGCAGGAGCTTCCTGCCCTCAATCAGAAGCTGCGTTGGACGTTTAGCTTCCCAAAAATGTTCGCAGACAGGAACACTCACTTCTGGGTTTGCGGCGTTTGGGAGCCAAAATTTTCGAGTTGCAAGGTGTTCGAGAACCAAGGTACCACTGTATACATGCTATATAGTGATAGGTACCCAAGAGCAAATAACATGCTTACTGTAAATGAATATTCGATCCAACCTAACAGAGTTTCCCACTTGTTTTTCCTTCCCCCATAGAGAGTGTGTGCAAAACAGGGATGGTGCTGCTCTGCGGGGAGATCACATCCAGAGCGGTGGTGGATTACCAGCAGATCGTCCGAGACACAATTATGAACATAGGCTATGATGATTCAGCTAAAGGTTGGTGATAAAACAATGGAATGATGCTGGGTCACTGCTCAGCCAAAAAGCTGTAGAACTAGCCCCTCTCTGCTTGCCTTCTTACCCAGGACAAGGAAGAGCCTGATGCAATTGGTGCTGTGGATTGCTTAGCTGCCACCAGGAGACAAGTTCCCAGCTCCTTTAATAAGGAACAGGAAAAACTATTTACTGGGAGGTTAAAGGTTATCTCAGGGTTGAAGTCGTGGGTGTCCTTTGCACTGGGCCACTTTGTAGCATTCCTGCTATTCATGGCATTCTTGACTTCTTGAGCCCACAAAGTTATCAGGCCTTAAACAGGCTTTAAGACTTTTTACTGAGGCCAAGATTATATTTTTACATCAACTCATGCGGTGCAATTCATCAGGAGGTGTGCTAGCTGGTGGCAGCTGGTAATATTATTCTCAATTTTTACCTGTTGCTTAACTATAGCTGATGTGGAGGATTGCCATAGTTCACTTGGAGGTGAGTTCCATGTGCAAAGTGTGGACACTTAAAAGTTATTATGGAGGGGAGGGGGAGAAATAAATGCACAGTTGGCATTTTTGGTGCCAACCACACATTTAACATTGCATGTCGTTTTGCCCGTGGCTTGTTCCCAGTGCATCAGAATGCATTGCAGTCATTTAACGCATGCAAACAAATCAAAGACGAGACAATGTAAATCTGAAATGAACAGGTCACCAATAGAGCAGCAAAGCCCAGAATACACAGGCACCTACAGGAAAGTAGACTTCCTTAAGCCAAAAAATGTAGACCTCTGTTTGTTTGTTTTTGAGCATGGGGGTATGTTCGAACTAGTCATTACCCTGGATTGAGCTGGTAGGGTTCATACCCAGAAATTATTTATTGTAGTAATTCATTTAAACCACTAGCACCTCTGTTTTATATGGTCAGTTTGGTTCTTTGGTCACATGCGAGAGAGTAGCTTCTTAAGGAAACAAATGAGACTCCCACTGAAATTGAAGTGGGAAGGATGAAATACTGCAAGGTGGCATACAAATTCTCCCTCTCTTCCTTTAATCCCCACAACAACCTTGTGAAGTAGATTAAGCCGAGAGGCAGCGACTGACCTAAGGTCACCCAGCGAGATTTGGAGTTGTGGGAATTTGAACCCGGGTCTCCCAGATATCAGTCCAACACTCTAACCACTAAACCACACTGGCTGGGATGGCTCAGTTGGTAGAGGATGAGACTCTTAATTTCAGGGTCGTGGGTTTGAATCCCACATTGGACAAAAGATGCCCTGCATTGCAGGGGGCTGGACTAAATGACTCTTCTAACTCTTCAGTTCTGTGATGAAGGAAGAGCTTGCTTCCCTGGGATGTTGGCTGCAATGTACAAATCGGCAGCAGTATCCCTTACAGGGTGTGCGGGGAATGATGGGCCTCCCAGGCAGAAGATCTACTTGTGAACATTCCCCACAGATGCAGCCAATCAGCTGCCTTGGAAAGGCTCCATTCCCCAAGCAGCTGCCCGGGGCATCTCTCTGCCCCACGAAGGGGTGCAGTAGTGTGGCTGGGGACACGGTTGAGTTTCAAGTGTCCAAAGGAGACGTGTTGCAGCCAGATCTTCTCTTGACTGAAGAACCCAGGCCTGTCAGCTCATCTGGCACGCTGGGTTGCTTACTCATGGACGGCTCTGCTGCCGTTCTACATGCCAGGAACGGAGACGGTCAGTTTCTCATTCCTGGAAAAGAATGCATGGGCACACATTAAACCTTAGTAGCCCTGTGCTTAGTAAAAGAACATTTATTCTAAGAGGAAAAATTATACCTTGTAGGGGGATGGCTGATGAGAAAGCAGCTAAGAAAAAGGGAAACTTGAGCGTTTGTTCCCTGGCTGGAGTTTCAGAACAAATTGGGGAGGGGGCTACCCTTTTGTACTTCGTAAAATATCCTTGCCGCACCCATTGGTATCATTTTTGAAACGCTGCTCTCTTTGGTCCCACTAATGAAGGGAAAGCAAGCTTCAGAGTTTTTAACAGCGCTGCAGGTCACTTTAATGATAAAAACATCCAACATTTTAATATACGAAAAGGGTTTCTGCAATCTGCATGGCTGCTCTCATGTAGTAGAACTTGCTCCTTAAGGATGAAATTATCTCTTATCCAGGGGATTTGTGATTGATTTCCCAAGTTTTTTTTTTAAAAAAACTGATATCCAAAGAAGGCTGCTGTTTAGTTTTGAGCTGATGAGATGGGGAGAAGAAGCCGCCCTGTGATGTTGCTGCTACTCAGTTCAGTACTGAGCTAGACAGGACCAACGATTTGACTTAGTATAAGACAGCATCCTACACTGGTCGCTGTTAAGTACCACTGCCACAACTTCTGCTGCTCTTAATGAGTTGGCAGTTCCCCAAGGCTGAATTTTGGGCTGTGGTTCTTTTGCTTTTTGTTTAAAGCCAGGAGAGCAATCGTGGAGGTCCCATGAAATTTGTAGCAGAGATTTGGCCTCAATGTGCTCTGCAAGAGCTAAATGAGATGTGGCGGGGGCATCATATTTCTGCCCCACCCACAAGTAAAGCGGACCTTGGGGGCCTAAATCTTTTACAGCAAATTGGCTGTCCCGGTGAGAGGACCAGAACTCTCTCTGCTGTCTTCCCTCACCTCTTTCCTCAGACCCTAGTCTCCAGTATATGCTGTCTGCAGGACTACATAAAATGACTCTGATGTTTTTGATCCAGCTCAGTCTTAGAGATCTCAAGGCATGGGACTTTGATGATTCTCCTTGGCTAGGTAATCCCCCAATTAGCGAACCTATTAAACAGCCTCTCTGCGTTTGGCAAACCTAGCTGATGGACTATGCCGAGATGACAAAACTGACTGGAAAACTCAGAAACCAAGAGGATTCAAACTTTATAAAAGAATGAGGGAAATGTATAAGTTACTTAAAGGTAAAGGTAAAGGATCCCTGACAGTTAAGTCCAGTCACGGACAACTCTGGGGTTGCACACTCATCTGGCTCTATAGGCCGAGGGAGCCGGTGTTTGTCCACAGGCAGCTTCCGGGTCATGTGGCCAGCATGACTAAGCCATTTCTGGCAAACCAGAGCAGCACATGGAAATGCCGTTTGCCTTCCCACCAGAGCGGTACCTATTTATCTACTTGCACTTGATGTGCTTTTGAACTGCTAGGTGGGCAGGAGCAGGTACCAAACAACGGGAGCTCACTCCGTCGTGGGGATTCGAACTGCCAACCTTCTGATCAGCAAGCCCTAAGCTCTGTGGTTTAGACCACAGCGCCACCTGCATCCCTTATAAGTTATTTAGGAGACCACTGTAAGCAGATGGAAACAAAAGCAGGGTTTTGATTTCACTTGTAGTGTAAAAATTACCATGGATAATATGGTTCAATATAAAAATTGGATTAGGGATGAATATGCAGTAGTGCAGATATTTAAAACAAGACCCCATGAAGGGGATGAGGGAAGTCCTGAGATTTGGAGATATTTTTTCTTATTCTTTGTACTTTGTATTTGTAAAACCAATAAAAACATTTTTTTAAAAAAAAAATGGAATGAAATACCACCATTTTTAACACTGCTCTTTCTGAGAATTCTTTAGTCTTCCCTTCCTGGAAGGCCACACCCTCTGTAGAACTAGAACCTGTCAGCCCTGCTGGGGAAGGATGTTTGCAACCTAGTAAAAACATTTCCAGCGGTCTTGTGGGACATGGCTTTGAAGGATGGAAAAGAAAGGCAATTCACGGCTTCCATTTCTCTTCCGCAGGCTTTGACTACAAGACTTGTAACGTTCTTGTTGCATTGGAGCAACAGTCGCCCGATATTGCCCAGGGCGTGCATCTGCACAGGTCAGAAGAAGAGGTTGGCGCTGGGGACCAGGTAATCATTGCGAGAACATTTAAAAAAATTTCCATCTTTATATCCGCCAGAAGCATTCATCTTGGTGAAAAGTGCCAGTAAGCAGCTGGGGGTTGATTTGCACCTTGCATTTCAGGATTCAGTCACCAGGATTATGAAAGAGAACATGTAAAATGCTTCCTCAGGACTCCCTACCACTTGAGGGAATACAAAATAGCATTTATAAAAATGAAACACTAAAGGGAGGAGCTGTATCAAGGAGGAAAGAGGAAGCTGATTCTAGAATGAAAAGGGAGAAAGAATCTTGTGAAGCGAATTCTAAAGATGTTAATACATGAAAAGTAGTCCTTGTTGTTGTCTTCTTTTTGCTGATGGAAAATAATGGCTCCTTTCCCACTGCAGGGCCTGATGTTTGGCTATGCCACCGACGAAACAGAAGAATGTATGCCCCTGACCATCATGCTTGCTCACAAACTGAATGCCAAAATGGCCGAGCTGAGGCGCAACGGGGTCCTCCCTTGGCTTAGGCCGGACTCCAAAACCCAGGTACTTTTGTGGGTTTAGCCCAGATTATTTCTCTTCTGCTCATAACTAGGGCCTATCCATTTGACCATTCTTTGGCATCGGGAGGCCTGTGCATGTTATGTTTTTGGAAGTGATTCTTGCTGTTCTGTGAGAACCATGGGTTGGAGGAACGCGAGATCTGTAAATGGAATGAAGTTCCCTCCTTTATCCAGCAGATTTCTCTAAAAGCCTCTCTGGAGGACTTTGGGACCCTCTTGAATGGTATGGGCTGGGCTATGGGGGTGCTGCCATGGGAAGAGGATGTGGCCCCCCAGTGGGCAGAGACCCCTTGGTGCAAGCAGAGTTGTCCATTTTTCTTTGTAGGGAAGCCATTCAGAGTTGGGCCAAGCCCCAAATGGGGGCACAGTTGTTGTTTTGGGGTTGGTTTGCCACTTTTGGGGTGTGCTTTTTCTCTCGCCGCCACCCTACAGTTCACAATTGCTTCCTTCACTCCCAGATCACAGTTCAGTACGTCCAGAAAGATGGCGTCGTCATCCCAGTGCGTGTCCATACTATTGTCATCTCAGTGCAGCACGACGAGAGCATCTCTCTGGACGCCATGCGCAAGGCCCTCCAGGAGCATGTCATCAAGGCTGTGGTTCCACCCAGATACTTAGATGACAATACGGTCTACCATCTTCAGCCCAGTGGCCGGTTTGTTATTGGAGGACCACAGGTAAGTATGTGTTCACTGATATGTGGGTAGATATGAGGAAATCTATTATTGCTCGTCTTAGGTTCTCCTGAAATGCATATTTATGTTATGACTGGTACTCCCCCCCCCAAATTAGATCTGGAGGCATACCCTCAAAAGGTACACGCCCAAAAGAAAACAACAACAAAAATTCCCTCCATCACAGTGGTTTTCAAGCTTTCTAATTTCAGGGTATGGCTGTGAAGTATGGACTACAGCAATATCAGGTAATTTGGATCGCCCACTTCATATGTTTCTGAGATCTCTTTCCGGTGTCCCGAGATGCGTCTCAGGTGCAGCCCTACGACTTGAGTTCGCCCAGCCCTCAATTGTAAAACGAGCATGGTGTCGAGCCATTTCCTATAGCTCCCACCTACTAGCATCGGATGCTCGAATTAGAGGTGGTTTTTCCAACCTGATCCTAAGAGATATTCATAATTCCCCTTGGAAAACTACAATCAACCTCAAACTCCGCTCTCTTTCTAATCTGAATTGCAAAACTGTTCTTAAATTAGAGTGTATCAGTCCGGCGGCCCTACCTTCAATTAAAAAGAAGTTACAGCTACTTGACTTCTCTAACACAGCTGCCGATGCAAGAGGGCCGTGTTCAGGCCTAGCCCTAGCTATTCCTCCCCCTGAAGGAATCCCTCTATACTGCTTCACAATTTCTTCGGAGGCTAAGCGAAGGGCCTTTACCTGTGCCCGTCTCAACTGTTTTCCTACAGCAGTTCTGTCGGGTCGTTATTCCAGAGTCCCCATCGCAAACAGAACATGCAACTGTAATGACTCGGCCCTGGAGACTATGGAACATGTAATGCTCTTCTGTCCCAACTGGACAGATGAAAGATCTCGGTTTTTAACTCCTCTCATGAACAAGCTTCATCTCCCAATCCAGCCCTGGATAGTGTCCCTCTTTTTGCAAGATTCTGATTGTTGGATCACCGAGATGACAGCTAACTTCCTGCTCAGTGTGATGAGGAGGAAGGCTGCACTGGCTTCTTTTTCGGCACCACAGCTGTAGTCGATACTCTGCACAGTCGGATGAGGTTCCAGGTAGCTTTGTAGTGCAAGGACGGTGGAGCTGGGACGGATCCGGGGAGCTGAAGGACCCCTTTGATGATCCTCCTCCAGCCTCGGCAGTTTTTTGTCTTTTTGTTCTTGAACTATCGGTCATTCGGTGTTTTGGATCCCCTGTTGTTTCTGTTATCTCCTTTCCCCCCCCCCTTTGGGTATTTGCCCAGGACGATGTCTGCCTTTGCCTCCCCACCCCCATTTTATGTTATGCTGTTATTTCTATGTATGTTGTGCTATGGCCACACGGCTAATGCAATAAAATCTATATATATAATTTCAGGGTACCGTTTCACATTGTCTTAGCCGTTGAGAAAAACTTGCATGTCAGCCATCGGACCCTTGTGTGTTGCAGAGAATTCTGAGGGTGCTTTTAAGGATACATATACAGTGTAAACTTGCAATTATTTTATACCATTTATTTTCACGTATATTTACTTAGGGCTACACATAGTTCCTCCTGCCAACCTAGCAGTTCGAAAGCACGTCAAAGTGCAAGTAGATAAATAGGTACCGCTCCAGCGGGAAGGTAAACGGTGTTTCCATGCACTACTCTGGTTCGCCAGAAGCGGCTTAGTCATGCTGGCCACATGACCCCGGAAGCCGTACGCCGACTCCCTCGGCCAGTAAAGCGAGATGAGCTCCGCAACCCCAGAGTCGGTCACGACTGGACCTAATGGTCACGGGTCCCTTTACCTTTACACATAGTTCACCGTAGTAGACAGGATTTTAAGTCCTAAGACGAAGTGTTTCTCAAACTTGGGTTCCCCTGCTGTTGTTGAACTACAATTCCCATCATCCCTAGCTAGCAGAACCAGTGGTCAGGGATGATGGGAATTGTTGTCCAACAACAGCTGAGAAACACAGGGCTAAAGAGAGGAAATATGTGGCAGTTTTCTGGGACATTTTCTTCCGAGGCCTCTTGATAGGTTGTTGTTGTTGTTGTAGCATTTGCCGCTTTTCCATCTCATTAAGATTTAGAAGTGACGCTTGCCATTGCAATATTGCAGGGGGACGCTGGAGTTACTGGACGGAAGATCATTGTGGATACTTACGGCGGATGGGGAGCCCATGGGGGTGGGGCTTTTTCGGGCAAAGACTACACAAAGGTAGATCGGTCAGCAGCATACGCAGCCCGGTGGGTTGCCAAATCCTTGGTGAAAGCTGGGCTTTGCCGCCGTGTCTTGGTCCAGGTGAGTTCTGGTTTTGTCCTCTTCTGCCCTTTTCTCACCTAGCAGCCGTCAGCGGAAATGAAGCGTTGTGGCAGATTCGTGGCTGCCTGCTGCTGAAGCCATCAAGCCCACATTTCCTCCTCCTCCATTCCTCCATTCCTCCTGCTGCAGGGTCTGAAGTACAAACTGCACCGTATCACGGCTGAACGTTACCAGGCAGAGAGCGGAAGCAAAGTGTGTGGCTGCTGTTTCTGGGGGTAGTTGTAGCCCTGCAACAGCTACTTCCTGCTTGAGATACGTGGCTTCCTGTGGGGAACTGCTATATTAAAGATATCATTGAGGCAGTTGTATCTGATAGGTTCATTATATAAGAATCGGCTGTATGCAGAGGCAGGTCCGTAGCCCCTCTAGCCCTCTACTTACCTGAACTCCTTTTCTTACCTGAATTCTTTTAAGGACAGAGAATGTAACAGTTATCTTAGCAGTCTTTGAAACAATTCTATAGGGAAGTTCAGTACTGCATTTTCGAGGTTCAGCTCCCCTTCAATTTGGGTCTCCAGCTGTTGCTGGACTACAACTCCCATCATCCCTAGCTAGCAGGACTGGTGCTCAGGGATGATGGGAGTTGTAGTCCAACAATAACCAGGGACCCAGGTTGGAGAAACACCATTTAGAGTCTGGACTGAATGGAACGTAGGAAGTTGCTTTACACCAAGTCATGCAATTAGTCCGTCTAGCTTAGTAGCATCTACACTGATTGGCAGTGACTTTGCGGGAATTTCAGGTAGGAATCTTCCCAGCCCTACCTAGAGCTGCTGGTGATTGAACCCAGGAGCCTCTGCCTGTTTAGCAGATGCTCTGCTGTTGATTTGTAGCCTTTCTTCCAGTGCCCTTAGGGTGGGCTTGCTCTGGGCTTAATGCTCTCATAGGCAATCCACTCATCAGATGGCAATGTGTAGTGTGGTTCACTGCTCTACAATGTGGTCCTGCAGTCCTGCTGCATTTCTCTACCAAAGCCCTTCTGTGACAGCACCACTTGAGGCCCTGCTTCGCTTCAGCTTTTAAAACCAGACGCAGGCGCACTGCACACCAGTGTTTCTCAAACATGGCTCCTCGGCTGTTGTTGTTTTACTACAGCAGCTTCCATTATCCTTAGCTAGCAGGACCGGTGGTCTGGGATGATGGGGGTTGTAGTCCATCAACAGCTGGGGCCCAACAGCTGGAAAACACTGCTCTACACAACTGATGGAGTTTTATGTTTTATATGCGTAAGTCTGTCACCACCAAATGTTGTTGTGCCTTCGCAAGAATGGATTTCTTTAAGCAAGTCTTCACCCATTGCTTCAGCAATCAGTTGCCACATACACACAGAGAGGTCTAATTGTTGGCCTTTTTCATCCATAGGTTGCCTATGCCATTGGCGTGGCTGAGCCACTCTCCATCTCGCTGTTCACGTATGGTACCTCCACAAAGCCCGAACAAGAGCTGCTAAACATCGTACACCAGAATTTCGACCTCCGGCCAGGCGCTATCGTGAAGTAAGCACTTTTACAAGGGGCTTTCCCTGTCGAAGGAACAAATTTACTGCAGCGCCCCTGCCACACTGAAGATATAAAGCAACCAGAAGTATTGACTACTGAATTTCAAACGCCGAGAAAGCAAAATAGCAAATGCACTTTATCAGGTGTACCAGCTTTCTCCACTCTGGTTGCTTCCAACTAAATCCTGTTCCAGGATAGTGCAACATTCCAGTGGAGATCTAGTTCTCCTTATTTATTAGGATTGAGCTGCTGCTCTTAATGGGCTCAGAGTTGCACACCCAAAGAACAGCAGCAATACAACAAATGAGTAATGCAGTTCAAGGCAGTATCATAACATTTTAAGCAGTCATGGCTTCTCCAAAGCACCTTGGTAACTGTAGTCCGCTAAGGATGCTGGGAGTTGTTACTTGCAGCACTACAATTCCCAGAGTTCCCTGGGAGCAGGGCTTGGCTGTCTAACCATGCTGAGAATTTTTTATTTTATTTATATACGGACATCATTGCAAGATCTCAGGGCGGTTCATGGGATGTAGATCGGGGAGGAGAACAGGGGTCTCCTTACAACTCAGAGCACCCTTAACAAACTACAGTTCCCAAGATTCCTTGGGGGAAAGCCGTGGCTGTTTAAAGTGGTATGATACCTGCTTTAAATGTATGATGTAAATGGGACCTTAGATTTGCTGCTTGGGAAGGCTCTAGCTCCATGTTTCCCAAATTTGGGTCTCTAGCTGTTTTTGGACTATAGTTCCCTTCACCCCTGACCACTGGTCCTGCTAGCTAGGGATGATGGGAGTTGTAGTCCAAAAACAGCTGGACACCCAAGTTTGGGAAGCACTGCTCTAGGCTCTTCCTTCTCTGAAAGGTCTGCTGCAGGTTGTACAGTTCTTCCAGCTAGGGAAGGGAGACCTGGCTTCAGATGTTAGAGAATCCCAGTATTGCCATTGCTGACTGGCAGGGCTTTCAGGTGCTTCAGGCAGGAGTCCTTCTCATCGCTAGATGGAGATGCAGGGGATTGAACATGAGGTATGTTGTCTACCACTCGGCTACTGTCATAGACTGGCTGGATGTAGAGGAGTGAAGGTAGGCACCATCTGCGGAGCCCTCAAGGGAAGAAGGCTCAGAGTCCAGGGATTGGTGATGGGTGGTCAGAGGGAGAAGACTGGGAGGAGGAGGAGAAGGTGTCAGAAGCTGAAGAGGTAACAGGGCTTAGTGAGCAGGGAGAGTCTGTGGCAGAGAGAAGTCCAGAAGCAAGAAGAGAGGCCAAGGGGCTGCGCTGAGTCCAGCCGGCAAAGAGGCATGGATGTCTTCCCCTTCTGCTGTGACAAGCTTCCCTCCCTGCTGGTCTCCCAGGACCAGGAGGGGTGTGAAGTGGGAGGAGCAAAGGCAGGCATGCCAACGCAGTCTCAGATTGCTGGGGGAAAGAACGTAAGGCAGGTGTGGGAAGGCAGGGACCTTCAGTCTCAGCAGCTGCTTCACAGGGGCGAGATTTACCAGAGATGAGTTGCTGTGCTCATTAAGCCTGGACACTCCTGTGCAGATCCTGGTTTTTCTAGACTTAACTTACTTTGTGTGATTTGCTGCTGGCCCACTCCTGTCACCTACGGCCCATCTTTAAAGAGGCCCTGTTCCTTCAACAAAGCCAGAATGGGCCATGAAGTGAATGACACTAGGTGTATCTAGGATACATCACAGAAAGTAAACAGATGCTAATGTAACCAGAGAGAAAGGGGGGAACTCTCTCTCTCTGTGTGTGTGAACGGGCACACACACATTTACGCCATATCCATGGCAGCTGCTCTGCCCAACACATATGTGGCCAGTAGCTCACTAAATAGGCATCCCAGGCTTTTAAAACAGCTGTTCTTTGCAGCTGCTATTACCTATTACGCGTCTCTGGTATTTTGGGCAGCCGCCGTTCCATGCGGGGAAAATTAGCGTGCCCGTTATCCAGCTGTACTTAATGACTTCTTCTTTCTCTCTTTGAATAAACCAGGGATCTGGATTTGAAGAAGCCCATCTATCAGAGGACCGCCTGTTATGGCCACTTTGGGAGAAGCGAATTCTCTTGGGAAGTACCTAAGAAACTGGCCTTTTAACGATCACGGTCCCGACCCCTGAGCTTAAGGGGAGAGGACTCTATTATGAAAGGTGCTTCCACTGACCATCTTCGAAAATAGAAAAAAGTTGTTTTCATGGAAATCGACGCTGTTTGTACTCTTGACATCTCACCACACGCACATACAAAAGATGTTTCCTATTGCTGCTATTTTTGTTTCGTTCCGCTTAGAAAAGGCGCAACATAGGACTTCGACCCACAATCAAAACGATGGAATACCAGCCTTCAGCCCAACTTCTCTCCATTCTTCTGTTCAAATGGGAAGAAAAGATTCCCTCAGGTTCCATAAGCTTCCTTACTACAACTGGACAATTAGAAATTATGGGGTCTAATTTCCTTTCTGCAAATATTTGGTACTGCAAATATTCCCTGGACTCTTGGTGTGGAAGAGGATTTTGGGGCCTATATTCGACACATATTACCCAAAAGGGTTCTGTCAGCTTTTCTTTCATCTTTCTGCTATTCTCTTTCTTCTTCTTCGTTTTTAAAAAAGGAAACTCTTTTCTCTTTTATAACAGTCTTGTGACAAAACATTTTAGATGGGTACATGGCCAATGCTGTTTATCTATGAGCTTACATATTGGTAAAGTTGCCTCAGCCCATTCTAGGCAGGGCTGTTTTATATACAAAATGTTAGACTATTGCTTACAAGCCACACCCCTCACCCCATTGGCTGAGCTGCTGTGATTTCAGGGAATGCTTTAGCAGGTCAGGGGAGGAACATTCGGCTAAGATGGGATGCAAAAGCCAAGCGGGAAGGAGTTCCAGATGGGAGATAGCTGACCAAAATAAGGAATACTAGGTCAGCAAGCCTTTTTCAAAAACCCTCCAACTGCTAGAAGGATGTTATGAGGATTAAAGCAAGCCTTTAGCAGCAAGGGAGTACCCTAGACCAAAAAGGAAAGGGAACAGGGCCGGCCCCGTGTTGCGATGGGGAAGTGTCATCCTTCACTGTGTGGAGAGGTGTAAATGAAGACAGGAGTTGTTGGCCAGGCAGTATGGCCAATAGGGGAATAGATTTGGGATCCTCTTCAGGCAGGAAAATGTCTAGTGCTGAATGGAAGATGGGGTGGGACCTCAGTTGAGGAAGTGCAACAGATAAGAATGCTTTGGGTTTTAGAAAGCTACGTATTGAGTGAGGTAGGTGGGCAAGTGGTGGGGCTGAATTTAGCATTGATAAGAGCCAATCATCCAGGCTGGATGCCCATAGTTTTGCCTTTCATGGTGCCATTGAAATAAGGGGGTTCAGAAAGTGCAGTTCCCCCTGCACCTCAGCATTACCCACTTGTACCAGAATAGCCTTCTGTCCGGATTCTTGACAGAACAGCAGCCCTCTCTGGAATGGGATCTGGCACTTCTCATGCATCAGCAGTTCAGGATCTTAATCTCAGTATTTCACTGTGTAAAGCATCATGTACACTGATGGTGCTATATAAAATTAATTATAACTGTAATTTAATAATAATTAATGGCTGGCACTTAACCCGATCTCCGCATCCTCATGTGCACAGTTTTCTAGAAATGCTGTTTTTTCAACATTGGAAAAACTTGATATCCTATCTGTGCCTTTGTACAGGCCTCTCTTTACATCCAATTTGAGTTGTTCTTCCCCCCAATATATACACTTTCCCTCTCCCAAGCGATAGCCGCAACAATTTGTATGTCAAAATGAAATGCATTAAAGCGTTCTGCCCCTTGAAGAACATTTAGGCTTGAAGAACATTTGAGCGCAATAGCAGGCACTGGGTTATCATAGTTTGGATATGAAACAGGCAGACGGACTTAATCCTATTTTTTTCAAAGTGTTTTGAGAAGTTCTGAGGAGAAACTGCAACCCCAGTGTGGAGGCAATGGTTGAGACACCCACTAGATGGCATTGTAACCCATATTAGATGCATCACATTCTGCAGAACAACCCAGTTCAATGGTGGATTGTTTCCTCTTCATTATTGGCAATGTTAAGAAACACCAGCAGCTTAAAATGACAAGGCAGCAGGTTTCGCAAAAGGCGGATTCTTTAGTCTGTCAGCAATAGCAGAAGAATGAGCCTTAAGTAGAACGTTGCTTTTAAAGAAAAGATAGAGGTTTTCCGCTGAGGTAAATTTATCACCATTCATCTCACTATTTTCCACACACCTCAACTGGCAGAAATCACTATTCTTTCCTAGAAGAAGGAAAAGCTTTAGTTTTCAGATCTGGCAACAAGATTTTGGAAAGCTTATTATTCGGGCCCCACAGGGCAACCCTCTTGTCAACAGAGAAAAAGGAAAGCACACCTTCAGGCTGCAGTTTGAAATTGGTTTCATTGTGATCTCTTCTCCTGGGGGAAATGTACTTTAGACCACAAAGGAGCAAGCAATCTCTTAAGCAAAATTGTCGGCACCCTCAGCAAGGCTTCGTTGAGGTGGGAGTTGAGGAAGCAGCCATGGCAATTATACAAACAAAAGCAGTTTTGTACTGGCAGGGTCCAGCCAACTCTCCACACCTTGGTTCTGTGCCCCTTTAGCCATCATTGCATGTCTCCACAAAGAATTGTAGGAAACTGCCCTTACATTAAAGTCAGGTGTTTGGTTCACTTAGCTCAGTACTGGGAATACTCCATTGCAAATCCCTAGTCCCTTCTTCCCATCCACAAGCCAATTTCCCGGTTCCCTAGAAGACAGTCTTAAGGCTGCTATCAGCCCACATACCTGGGAGCAACCTCCCCAAACACAGTGGGACTTTCTAGTAAACATTCATGGGACTACAACCCTGCTCACAGTATACACCATTGTTTTCAGCAGGGTTTGCTTCTGAGTAGATAGGCCTTGTATTGCATTGCAGACCTCAAGATTCATTCTAGGAGGCTAGTGCTTGCATACATGCCAACGCATTTAAGAAGAGTTTGGATTTGATATCCCGCTTTATCACTACCCGAAGGAGTCTCAAAGCAGCTAACATTCTCCTTTCCCTTCCTCCCCCACAACAAACACTCTGCGAGGTGAGTGGGGCTGAGAGACTTCGGAGAAGTGTGACTAGCCCAAGGTCACCCAGCAGCTGCACGTGGAAGAGCGGAGACGCGAACCCTACACCACACTGGCTCTCTTTTTAAGACACATTTTTCTTTCATTTCCGCATATTTCCTTTCCAGCCACTTGCTGATCCAAATATAATCTTCCCTATACCCACGAGGATCGTCCTTCAGGAGAAAGCAAAACAAATGTTGAATTTGCAGAAGTGTTTCTACTTAATGCCTCTTCCGTGTTTTATGCAATGTGCTGAATGCAAGGGGATCAAGGGAGGGGGTGGTAAGAGAAAGAACTCAGGAGGAAATATCAAATAGCCGCTTTCCAGAACTGTGAAGTATCTTGATTCTGCCAAAGCTCACCAACTCAAAAAACCGATAAACACTGCAAACGTTTAGGCAGAATCTTGCTAACATCACTGCTTGGTTTAAGAAATTATCACCTTGTTCTAAGAAAGTATATTCACTTCCCTTTGCAAACTGCAGAGGGAGCTTGTGCCTTTCAAAAAGGGAGAGAAAACTAAAAGTCCTCTTAATTCCTTTACATATATTCTTTTGGTTCCCCCCACCCAAAGCTTCTACCCACTCTGCTCATACTCCATTCATAGAAGTCCCTGCTACCAGCCATGAGAGCTAAAGAGAACACCTATGGTCAAAGGCAGTATATCTTTGAATGCTGGTTGATGGGGACAAACGAGGAATCTGTTGATCTCATGCCCTACTTTGAAGCTTTGCAGAGACACTTGGTTGAGCACAATTGAAAACCAAATGCTCTGAGAGACAAATGACTTGCCCAAAGGTAAATACAAAGGATGGGTGGTGCCTGCTCCCCCAAACTCGGGCCACCCCTTTCCCCCTAGTATTTGTTACTGCACTGTAACATCCATTTCGCAAATGAGAAATTAGCAGCTTACTGGAGACCACAAACTGGATCCAAAAAACAGGTGGGGTGTTAGGTCCCTCCATAATTCCTCTTTTAGTTAATTCCCCCCCACAGCATCCAAATCCCATTCAGTCTTACAACATTAAGTTTCGAACCAGACCCCAGAAATCTATATTTTCAACCCTCATTTTGTATCTGCACCCTTCCAAAGGATTTCACTTTCCAAAAATTAATCCTTAATTGCTCCCTGTTTTCCCTTCTCCAAATACAAAACTTATCCACCAGCCCTGTTTCTGTTCACTAATCTTCTTTAGATTCACACAGTCTGCTTCATTTCCCCTTCAATTTTCTTCTCTGTTCAGGAGGACCTCTCCTTTTCACATCAGTCACCCCATGCCATTGCGGCACCTGTGACATGCTCAACAAACAGGAACACATGCTATGTCAAAATGAACATAAGGAGAGATCCGCTGGATCAAACCAGTGGCCCATCTAGTCCAGCATCAGATTCTCATGGGGGTTGACCAGATCCCCATGTGAAGCCTGCAAGCGGGGGAACACAAACCTCCCTCCTCCTGAACCGAATAAGGCAGGATGCAAGCACTGGATAAGGAGTTGCAACTGTCAATCAAGTTTTGTGGCTCAGATCTGCCTAAGGCTTGAGAAACTTCCCAGCCTTGCAGCTCCCAGAGTAAATAAAGGCATTTTGGGCGGGATGTTCGACTGTCAGACCAACACATTGCGCCAGCAGCAATGTGGCCAAAGCTTTCTTTAAAAAACAAATTGTATACCCTATTTGTTTGCATCACCAGTCTTTCCTTTCTGAAGTCTTTCTGGAGCATATCCCTAGTTAAATACACTGTTATTTGCCAGACCACACGTCAGGCAAAAGGCTGATTGTGTGCTTTACGCTTCCGTTAACTTAAATCAAGCAGATGCTGATAAAATCAATTATGCCGCTATGTTTCATTCTCAGCATTGAAATAGTGCAGGCTGAGCAAATACAGCCACAGAACCTGCCACTCAGTTATTTGATGCTCTGTCAAGTTTTGGTTTCTCAGTTTACCTGTTTAAGTTCCGTTCACAATCATTCATCAGTTTGCATTAAAAAAAAAAAGTCCTCACAAAAATTTGTCCGCGTTTCAGCATTTTCCCCACATTTTTGTATGCAATATTCCTCGGTACACATTTTCTCTCTCCATTTTTATATGTAATTTCCTGTCAAATGTGAGCTAATATGAACACTGCAATAGCAAGAGGGGACAGGCAGCTGACTAGAGCCATCTTGTGAAAGCGACCCCTGCAAAATCAATATTAATGTCCACTCTCAGATATAAGCTAAAGCCAGCTAACCCAATCTGCAAAGCAGGTGCTTTCCATTCACCTGTTTTCCAAATTGAAGCTAAAAACATGATGCATAAGCACAAGGTGGCAGTGAGAAAGAGGGTTAGAAGTTGCAAGTAGGGAAATG
The DNA here is from genome assembly GCF_964270895.1 of Podarcis filfolensis. Classification (NCBI taxonomy): domain Eukaryota; kingdom Metazoa; phylum Chordata; class Lepidosauria; order Squamata; family Lacertidae; genus Podarcis; species Podarcis filfolensis. Next base: position 79,046,595 of record NC_139608.1, read on the forward strand.
AAGTTTTGCCTCTCCCAACACAATGTCCCATGTCTCTCTTTGAATCCTATGTGGTGTCAGAATGGATACGAGAGAGAGACATTGCACATACCTTTGTAAATCAAGAAAATCTTTAATAAAAATACATTAAAAAAAAGAGAATGAAGATTAACTGCAGGAGAACACCTGGTTTCATTTTCCGGGAAGTGAAAATCCATGCCACATTTTGTAAGGGTGTCACAGAAGACTGACATTCAAAGTTAGAAAATGTAACAAAACTAGAAACTGGCAAATATTGAATAAATAATTAAGAAAACAAGATTGGCCATTGTCTTCATTGAACTGTCAAACATTGACTCATATTCCAAATGCACATTTGTACGACATGAATGCAAGAACTATGAATATCTGATTTCAGTATAGTGCCTCGCCACCATTAATAAGTTAAATGTAACAATTCTCTTTTTCAATACTGTTTGCAAGCAAAGTACCATGAGCAATAAAGGCATTATATGTGCAGAGTTAACAGGGACCATATGCCTTTTCTTTCCCTCTGTATCTTTTCATCCACTGATATTCTCAAAGAGAAAATGGAACAAAGCAGAGAGGATAGTTAATTGGGCATCAAAAGTCTCAGATGTTGTTTTATATCCAGGATCCTGAATATCAGCATCCGTTGTTTTGCATATATCAGAGGAGGCAAAGCTTGCTCCGCATTTACGATGGAGCTTCTCAAGCATCATCAAGTCCCCATGCTCACGCAGTCATCTTCAATGAGGCTGGCTATACGGCTCCCTCCAAAGAGATCTGTGACAAGGTCTTCCTCCTGCAGATCAAGACAACAGCTGGAGGGAGGAACATCAGAAAGCTCATCACGAACACTGTGGCAAAGATGACCAAGACAATTGTCCACGGTGCCAAGATGGTTTCCACCATGGCTTTCTACTCAGCCGTCTTGGCTCAAACACGTACCTAAGGGAGAGGGGGGGGGGGGAACAAAACAACCACAAACCTCACATGAGTTTTCAAGACAGCTCCAGCAGCAATACCGGCTAACACCTCCAAAAATGATGTGAAAAAGGAATAAGTCTGAATTGAGCCTTTTCAAAAGGTTGCCTGTTGAGCTGTCAATTCACCTATGGCGTGATCTATAAAGGAAGCCCTTCCTAGCCAGCCCACAACAGGAGGAATTTGCAGATCTGGGGAGCAGAGGAAGGAGTAGATCACTATCCATGCACCAGCCTCACGTTGTGAATAGTAGTTTCTGTGACCTGTGCTTGCCTGAGGACAGGGATGAGGAGCCTTGTGCAATCCGAGGGCCGCAACCAAATGTGGGTGGAGCAGAGACAATGTACATTTTGCCTTTCTGCACACACTCACACACCCTCCTCTTATCCTCCATCCAGTCGAGCGAAAGGCATGATCAGAATGCAAGGGCAACATTCCAGCCAGGCAAAATTATTCAAGGAGGTTGTTGTTTAAGCAAGGCCAGTGAGGGCTGTCACCTGGGGAGGTGTGTGGCTAGGGAAGCAGTCTAGCTTGGGGAGAGTCCCATGGGTCAGACTAGGACCAGCCCACGCATGAGGCAGAGTGAAGCAGCCAAGTCGGCACCCTTGTGGGCTCCCTGCCCACCCCACTGCCAATTTCTGGCAAGATCTCACCAGAAATGGGCTCTGGTGCCTGAGCCGCTTCTCCATGGGTGCCGTGGAGGTGGGGGCAGCACTTTGTGTTTCACTTCAAGCAACAAAATGTGACACGCTGGTCCTGGATCAGACTGAGAGGCCTTTGGTCTCTGCATGTGAGGTTTCTCACTCCTGCTTAATGGTCTGCTGGCCAGGAGAAAGGACAAAAGAAGAGGACTCTGTTGAAGGCTGTATCCCTCCCATGTTTTTTTGTGGACTGCAAGAAGATCAAACCTATTCATTCTTAAGGAAATCAGCCCTGAGTGCTCACTGGAAGGACAGATCCTGAGGCTGAGACTCCAATGCTTTGGCCACCTCATGAGAAGAGAAGACTCCCTGGAAAAGACCCTGATGTTGGGAAAGATGGAGGGCACAAGGAGAAGGGGACGAGATGGTTGGACAGTGTTCTCGAAGCTACTAACATGAGTTTGACCAAGCTGTGGGAGGCAGTAGAAGACAGGAGTGCCTGGTGTGCTCTGGTCCATGGGGTCATGAAGAGTCGGAAATGACTAAACGACTAAACAACAACAACCCTGGAATAAGCATGAGGAAGTGTCCTTGGATGATTTTTAAAACAATGAGGCATGACAATCAAAGCCAAAGAGAACTATATAGCGGAAGAAAACAAATTCATTCTTCTGTCAACTAAAATGGTGGCTCAACACAAAAAGTTGCGGTGATATGTGAAGGAAAGAGAACACCAGAACATTAAGAAAACAATCTCTTGGCTTTTTTTTTTTTTTAAAGCAACTTTCTTGGTTACCTAAGAAACATTGACAGGATTTGGGGAGCAGGGCAACTTAGATGCACTCTCAGAGCTTTCAGCCAGAAAACAAGAAGCAAAAGAATTGTTTTCAAAATGGACAAACTCTGAACCTTGCTCAATGTGTAAATACTTAGAATGATTCATTCCTTCTCATTAATGACTTTTGTGTAGAGAATTCTGATACCACCATGTTTCTGTGGTCCATAAAAACAGATCCTGTTTGCTTTCCACTTGAAGATCCGTTTCTTTGTGCACATTGCCCTCGGAAACCTCTTCTTCCTTATTGTTGTACCTGCTGAGTGTCCCCACTGGCAAATTGTGCAAGATTATGCTTGAGAAGGGGAAAAGTCCTTCCTGGAGATCAATTTGCACTTGGAACATACATGCAAATGATATGTTGCTAAGTATGCAGGCATAATGAATTCTATGGCTTTGGAATGCTGCTAGTCAATGTGGGTTTTCTTTTTCTGCACCACACCATCATTATATAACTTTTAAATCACATGAAATCTTTTAATTGTGTAGCTCAGTGGTTGAGACTGCTGGCCTAATTTGTACGACCTGCTACGATGGTGGCACCATTTTTCTTCCCAGGGCCTTAATCTTTCAGAGTGTAGTCACATGGATGATGCCAGTCAGTTGGTGAGCGTGTCATGATTGAGATGATTTCACAACAGTACACAGCCAATTAGAACTGGCTATGTGCTGATGTAGCTGTGGACAAGGAAATGTCAGGTTCTTCACTTAGATAGGAAGCAGCAGCTGTACAAATATAAGACAGGGGACACCTGCCTTGTCAGTAGTACACGTGAAAAAGATCTAGGGGTCTTAGTGGACCAAAAACTCAACAGTGTGATGCAGCAGCAAAAAATGGTAATGCTATTCTAGGCTGCATCAAAGAAGTATCATGTTCTGATCAAGAGAAGTCATAGTACCGCTCTATTCTGCCTTGGTCAGACCACGCCTGGAGTACTGTGTCCAGTTCTGGGCACCAAAATTTAAGAAGGATATTGACAAGCTGGAATGTGTGCAGAGGAGGGCAACCAAGATGATCAAGGGTCTGCAACCCAAGCCCTATGAGGAACTGTTGAGGAAGTTGGGTATGTTTATCCTGGAAAGAGGAGACTGAGAGGAGAAATGCTAGCAATCTTCAAATATCTGAAGAGCTGTCACATGGAAGGTGAAGCAAGCTCGTTTCTCATGCTCTGGAGGCTAGAACTCAAACCAATGGATCCAAGTTACAAGAAAGGAGATTCCGACTAAACACCAGGAAGAACTTCCTGACAGTTAGAGCTGTTTGACAGTGGAACAGACTCCCTCAGAAGGTGGTGGACTCTCCTTCCTGGGAGGTTTGTAAGCAGAGCTTGGATGGCCATCTGTCTTGAATGCTTTAGTTGAGATTCCTGCACTGCAAGGGGTTGGGCTAGATGACTCTCAGGATCCCTTCCAGATCTGCAGTGACATATTCCATTCTATTTCATTCTCCCACCCCCTAACAATCTCATCCCACTGATAATGCTTAGTTCTCACTGAGCTGTTTTGGGTTTCCTCCCCTTTAGGGATACAGATATAGATATAGATAAGATACATGTATATATAAAACCTCCTTCTGGTGCTTGGAAGTACCATTCAGAGAATCAGATTACTGTAGAAGTGTTGGGCGCAGATGAAATTTGGTTGCCCGCATTGTGCAAAGGGAGCAGACACCATGCAACATCATGTGGACTCTGAGAAAATTGAGGCTTTTGCCGTTCAGTTTCCGGCAGTGAAAAATATATATCCCTAAACTGGTTTTCTAAAAGAGGCTGTAATATTCTATAAATGTATGCTTTTGCCCAATCACTCCATATTTATGCAACTTGTTTCATAATCCATTGTTAAACTTCAAAGGACTATTTTTGGAGTCGTCTAAAGGTCACTTGGTTCACTTTGCTATTGACTATGATAGCCTCAAGCTGGGCACAAGGCAGAAGGCTCTCATGGATCCTCTTGTAAAATATGTTTGATGAACCGATGATTTTCATGATCATATTATATTATAATCATAAATATGTGTGACTTACAGAATCGGTTTTAGGAAAAAAAGACCTTTGTAGGATCACTCTCTTGGACATCCTTATTAGCAAACTAAATATGTAGGGTTTAACGATAGTTGAGAAGCTGAGCTTAAGAGTCAACCGTCTGTAAAACACAACACAGTTCTTTCTTACTCTCATACTCTCAGAGCAAACAGTGAGTTTCAGTTCCTTGTTTAAGTTTTCTGGTTGTTGTTTTTTGGGGGAGGGGGTTATTGCTGGAGCACAATTGCTTTATCTTTGAAGGACTCCAATGGAAATATTTTTCAGGTAACAGCTGATGGGGGGGGGGGAGAGAAAGAGCTAAGCATCTCCCTTCTGTCTGCTACTTCTCTGCTGAGAATTCCACCGATTTCCGAAGTAGCTTGTCAGCTAAGGGCCAAAGACTATGACAGTGAGAGCCCTGAATGGATCTCCCGATATATTTCTATTTCAATAAAAACAGCTGTTGGGGTCATGGGCTGATTTGGTTTATGGCCATTGCATGATCTTCAACTGCCCTGAAAATGCCGGGACCGTCACAAAAACCATTAAGCCATCACGGCTTCTCCCTATGTCATGCAGAGTCCCAAATTCCCATCTTTGTTGAGGTATGCTAACTGGAAATGGCTTCACACTGGGGGAAGTAGTAGGAATAGAGGATTGCCAACTGAGGCCTCCCCCTCCACCACTATCACCTCCTTTGCCACCACTCCTGGGAGTCGGAGAAGGTGAGGTGGGGAGAGACTTTTGCTGGATCCGAGAGAGGGACCAGGTTGGCCTGTGGAATAGCAGCAGTAGCAGGAAGGGGAGCAGGAAGGAAGCACGAGGCAATGGGGATTCTGCCACCTTCCCCGCTGTGGGAGGCTACAACACCCCAGCCTGGCAGGCCCCATAACCACCCATAAAGGTAAAGGCAAAGGGACCCCTGACCATTAGGTCCAGTCGTGACTGACTCCGGGGTTGCGGCGCTCATCTCGCTTTACTGGCCAAGGAAGCCGGCATGCAGCTTCTGGGTCATGTGGCCAGCATGACTAAGCCGCTTCTGGCGAACCAGAGCAGCGCACGGAAACACAGTTTACCTTCCCGCCAGAGTGGTACCTATTTATCTACTTGCACTTTGATGTGCTTCCGAACTGCTAGGTTGGCAGGAGCTGGGACCCAGCGACAGGGGCTCACCTCATCATGGGGATTCGAACCACCGACCTTCTGATCGGCAAGTCCTAGGCTCTGTGGTTTACCCACAGCACCACCCACGTCCCGTAACCACCCATACAGCTGGCCAAATAAAAAGGAGAAAGAGAGCCAGGTCAGGCCTGAAAAGAAGGTGGTGACTGGAGGAGACCCTGGGCAGCAGCAGGTCGTGGGGTGATGGGGAAGGTTCTGGTGGGTGGGGTGCAGGCAAGCCTGTGGGGGACTGGAGTTTGAGGGGTGTGGGGAGGCAACTGGGTTATAGGGGCCAAGAGTGGGGGCAGGAGCTAGCTGGGCTTCAGGTGGTGGTGGTTTGTATCATGGAAAACTTTAATAAAGATGTTAACATGCAAAAAAATGAATAAATCAGAAAATTAAAATTAAAAGCTTCCCTCAGCAGTGATACTGATGTAGAATAGAATGTACCAACTTTCATATGAGGAATGTTGGAGGGTATGCCATTGTACGTGGGGTGGGGGTGGGGTTAAGTCAGTTGTTTTGCTGATTTAACTAGCTCCTTCTGTTAATTTCGCGGCAATGGGGAAGGGTACATTCCAGACAGATTGCACAAACCATGTCAAGCTTGGCCCCACACATTTCTGTTAAATAAATCCCTGCAGCACTTACGTTAGACCAGACGTAGCTAAGATGGTGCCCTCCAGTCAGAAGCTGTTGGACTACAACTCCTATCATTCCCTCAGTCATTGAACATTCTGACGGGGGATGATGGGAGCTGGCAGCCAACTACACCGAGAAAGCGCACCATTTGCTTTCCCTGAGATAGACCCTTCCTTGGGAGTAATCCCCACTGAAATGAGAGCAACTTCCACCTAGGCAGGTAGGACTGAAGTGCAGAAGCACTGACTTCTGCCCAGAATAATTGTGCCCATTGTCAATATGGCAGGCTGGTTTCCAGAATGCATTTGTTCATTGCTCTTTTGAGGGGGCCTTGAAGAACACTGTTATCTATTTCAATCAGAAACCATTTTGTGTGCTACGCTTTCTTTTCCTCTTTTCGTTTGAATAGCTATTCATCTCGGCAAGGAGAAACAATGCCTCGTCTATATTTCATTTGTGAATGTGATAAGATAAAAATGGTACAAAGAAGCAGAAAACCCCCTCTGTATTTCCATGGTTAATGTGCTAAGATAAAAATAGTACAAAGAAGCAGAAATACAGATTGAGTACCCAAGAATACTCATGCGTTTAACATATTCATTAACAATTATTATAGCTGTGCACAGAAAAATATTAGCCTGAGAATCTACCTCGTTGTCTCAAATAGGACATTGCCTCAGCTTAGCTGCTCAGATCGACCTCACATTTCACCTCATATCCATGGCATATGATTCATTGCCTTGCTTTCCAAAGTCTGAAATTGACTACAATGGAACTATATATAGATGCCTATAACCAATGCCATTTTTCTAGAAAAAGAGGTGCTGGAACTCACCATGAACACCTCCCTTGCTCTCTTACGATGGCAATGCCGCTTACCTGAGAAGTGCTGGAACTGAGTTCTGACAAATTCCAGCTGAAAAAAAAGCCCTGCCTATAGACTTTAATTTTTTTTGGCATAAGTGGGTGAAGTTTGCTGTCAAAGTAACCTATTCTGAGAGGTTAGAAATGTTGCGTTTCAGTGCAAATAGGCTCAGGGGTCCTTGGCTACACACAGTTAAAAGACTTTTTTTTAATAAAAAGGTTTAAGGACCTTCCCTGTGGTTTATGCTTTCAGTAAGGAGGGTAGGTGCAAGGGTTAAGAAGCCATAGACAAAATAAATAAATAAATAGAACAGGATTCAGCACTTAAAAAAACAAAACAAAACACCACTCATTTTGTTCCAAAGTCACTGTCTTTCTGCATCCCTCCCCAAACCACTGTGACAGGAAGTAAAAAGGTAAAGGAATTCACAGACTGAAATATAGTGTTGTCAGTCAAATACCTACATCAATGTAGATGCCTGACAAGCATCTCAGAGGAGGGCATTCTGGTGGGGAAAGGCCAACGCAGAAAGGTTCTCTCATTGGTTGAGACCTTCCAAATTTCAGGAAGCAGGTGTTGGACAATTATTTTAGTGAAGGGTGGGGCAGAGGCAGATTTAGGGCAGTGTGTGGAGCGTAGAGGTGCTACAGGGCATTTTAAGCAAAGGCGAATTTCAAGCACAGTGGTACCTTAGTTTGCAACTATTTTGGATTACAACCGTTTTGGATTACAAACACGTCAAACCCTGAAGTGTGTGTCCCTTTTTTTGGATTACAACCCCTTTTTATTTTAATTACAACCAATTTTTTTCTTTGGAGGCCCTATTGGCGAAAGCACAACTTGGGTTACAACCTGTTTTGGTTTACAACTGGACCACCGGAACGGATTATGGTTGTAAACCAAGGTATCACTGTATTAAAAACCACTTCACACTTACCGTTCCACTGCAACAAAGCACTTCGCCCTATTCTTAGAACAGCCCTGTGAGGTAGGTACACACATTTATCCAAATGTTGCAGACAAAGGCTGAGAAAACTCTAGGTCTCATGAAGAAATTCTGTTACGTGGATGGGAAAGCAAAATGCATACCAGAGTTGATAATCTTCCTGGCTCATTTCTTACTCGGTTAGCCACTCCATTGTGCTAAATTAATCGTTTTATGATGCTGCACTAGGAAATGCACTAGGTTTGTTTTTATGTGTGTGTGTGTGTGTTTTGCTTCATAGACATAATCAATACCATAACCATCCTGCAAGAATGACAGATGGGAGGATAATTTTGGCAGGTTGACTATTAATGATACTATTTAAAACCGTGAATTGTTCATGTGCCATTAGGATGACCAGATTCAAAGGAGAAGACAGATCCAGTTCTTTTAACAGCTGTGCAGACAGAACAATGCTGGTCAGCTTTGCATGCAAAGTTGAACCTACCCAAACTGCATCTTCTGCACCACTGTTAAAAACATTGGAATCCTACCTTGAGCTGTGCTGATCAATTTCTTTGGGGCCATTTGTTGTGTAGAATTAAAACCAAGCTCTCCTGAAGAGTGGGACGTGGGTGGCGCTGTGGGTTAAACCACAGAGCCTAGCGCTTGTTGATCAGAAGGTCGGCGGTTCGAATCCCCGCAACGGGGTGAGCTCCTGTTGTTTCGGTCCCTGCTCCTGCCAACCTAGCAGTTCGAAGGCACGTCAAAGTGCAAGTAGAAAGTAGGTACTGCTCCGGCGGGAAGGTAAACGGTATTTCTGTGCACTGCTCTGGTTCGCCAGAAGCGGCTTAGTCATGCTGGCCACATGACCTGGAAGCTATATGCAGACTCCCTTGGCCAGTAAAGCGAGATGAGCACCACAACCCCAGAGTCGTCTGCGACTGGACCTAACGGTCAGGGGTCCCTTTACCTTTACCTCCTGAAGAGTATTTTTTTGTGGGTAGAAGTTTCTCTGAAATTGCCTTGAGAGCAACACTGCATCATGTCGCATCCCTCCCAAGGCATTCTGGGAAGTGTGGCCAAAAGAAGCAGGGTCTTTTCACAAGGGTCTTTCCACAGCTTCCCACTAGGCATATTTTGGTCAGAAGCCCACTCTGGTTAGGCAACAATTCCCTCCTCAAAATTTCAGATTATTCTCTTCAAGAAAAAACACCAGAAATATCAGCCCCTGTTTTCTCAGGATAATAATATTTTCAGGCAAACGTGAGGAGGAGTCTATCAGAATAGGTCACCAAACATTTATTTTAAACCTAACCTTTTAGGAAAAGCAAGGCTTCCATCACAGTGCGACACTAGGCTGCATTTATTGTAGTCAAGAGAGACAGTTTACCACACACAACACACACACAGTATAATTTAGAGGTCTGGTCTTTCCGGTCTTACCTGCTTTTATAAAATATTTTTGCCTCCACGTCCCTTTGATCTCGACTCAAGTTGCTCTTTGTTGTAGGTTTTTATTCAGAGTTGCCAAACTGAAGTAAAGCACATTTTCTTCCTGCAAAAGCTTCCAGCTGTTTAATGAAGCTGTCAAAAGCAAGGGAGACTAGCAATCTCTAGGACACCAGGGATCAGGCAATAGCTGGTATTACAGTAGAAATAGACAACTATTTGGAGTAGGGTGCCTGTATCACCTCCCACCTGCTTGCTCTTAAAGCAACACTGTCCATTTAGGGAAATTTCCACGCAGCTTTCCATCTGCTCCTGCTCTGTTTGCTTCCCACAGTTTGGGTGAAATACAAACCGGACAAGGTGGCTTTGCACCCCTCAGAGGTTTTATGAGAAGGACAAATGAGTCACTGGTACATTCTCATTAAAGCCATTTACATTGGAGGTGGCGGGGATGCTGCTATAATTGATGTCGTGCTGTGTACGCCGAGCCAATTACTTTTCAGGAGCTGTAAAGACAACTGCTGAATTTGCTGGACCCTGGATTTGCCTGTGATTCGGTTTCAGATTTCTAACTGAAAATTGCATGCATCTTTAACATTTCCAACTTTTCAACTGATTACTGTTTTATTGATTTCCAGTATTACAAAAGCAGGGAGAAACAAAAACAAAATGCCAACTTACTCCCCTCCTCCCTCTGGCACGGATCAGTCTATTTAAGCTTGCCAAAGTCCAGTCTTTAACTGCATCTTGAAATGTAGACATTTAGCTGGTGATCATGTTTATTATTGTGTTGGGAAAAGCTTCGCCTGCTGATTTCTGTACACCATACTGCTCCTAAGGGTACGAGAGCAAGCACTAGTCGTTCAGTTAATCTGCATATTAATTTGGCTGATGTAGAAATTCAATCTCTTCACTGCTTTGAAGGACATCTTTAGGAGAGGAAAAGGCTAAGGAGCAAACCCTACACAAATTCGGAGTAGAGTCCCTAAGATGGTTGGATGGTGCTTTGCATGCCTCCTTCTGGCAACTCCTGCAGCCAAGCTGGTGCCAAACGTATTGCTCTGTTTTCCTTTGGACCACATCAGCGAGGCCAAGAAGGGGGTCTTCTTGTCTGCGCAGCTGAGGACCTCCATACATACTGCCCAGGCTTGTACCTCGGGGAAGTCACTTCACTGCAGCTAACGCAGCAAAAACAATGCAGGGGGCAGCAGTTATGCGTTGCCAGTCTCTGCAGTCACAGCAGGCGCTGTGATTCTCCAGGAGTTTGGCTTCACTCCCAGTGTGGCCATGTCTTTGGAGGAGCCTACATAAAAGCATTCCCCACCCTGCTGCTGTCATACCTAATGGGCTCTTTGGTAATCCTAGGATTTGACGGGATACTTTTATATGTGTGAAAGTAGTTTTCCACATAGTTCTAAAGGACTTAACTGCCTGATAAGCCTGCTTCAGATGGAATGCCTAGAATGAGGCAGGGAGGGAAGGAAAACCTCCTTTGTAGGGTTGTTATCGCCTGACTCAGAGGAGGTGCCTATGTATTTAAGATTCTAGTTCTGTTACAGAAATGCACTGCACCAACCCCTGCCGTATTATAATAAACAATAATAGACGTTTTTAAATAGTATCATTAATAGTCAACCTGCCTAAATTATCCTCCCATCTGTTGCCCTTACCGGATGGTTACGGTATTGATTATGTCTATGAAGCAAAAAAACCCCCCACCCTACCACATTTCCTAATTTAGCAGTGTAGTGGCTAATGCTGTGAGAAATAAGCTAGGAAGATGATGGTGATGACGATGATGAATCATTTATACCCCGCCTGACTAGGTTGCCCCAGCTCTCTGGGTGGCTTCCATCATATATAAAAACTCAATAAAACTATACATGGATGCTTTCAGATGTCCTCTAAAGGTTGTATCGTTACTTATTTCCTTGGTTCAGAGGTTGCATAACTCCATACCCTCCAACATTTCTCTGATGAAAATAGGGATGTCCTACAGAAAAGCAAGATATTCTGGAATAGACTCAGAAACTGGGATGGCTTCTGTAAACACAGGATGGAAAATAGGGACACTTGGGGCAGATCTACACTCATGGCTTTTAATATTAAGGAAGTGTTAAGGAATGGTTTTGATAACATATATATGGACACATGACATCTTACTTTTAACATTCGTAATGTGTTATTAAAATGTTACACCAGAGGGTGCAGCAGAGCAACCAGCGGCAGAGAAACAGCATTTTGATGGAAAAAACCTAAGGTAAACAAGTTTTAATTAACGAGTATGCCCTGTGACATTTTAGAACGACATATCTAATATTGTTCTAATAATGTTAAACAGGTCAGTGTAGATCCAGCCTTGGAAGGTCTGTAAGAGTCGGGTTGTCCTCTTGACCTCTGCAGGAATCAACATCCTTGGTGCCCATTCTTAGTTACATAGAATGTAAAACAATTTTGTAGAGGCAAGAAAAGGGGGGATATATGCACAGCGTTGCCAAAATTAATAATCTGAATATCTGTGCAAATACCAACACAGGTGCCAGCGTGTCCAGTCGGGGAAGTGTGCTATTCAATAACACAGCAACTACCTTGAACAAACAGTTGTAAATCCCAGGCTGAGTAAACAATTCAGGCATCAACAAAATGGAAGGGGGAGGATGATTTATGTGCCACGAAATGAAAGCAGTGTTGAATCACCCATAACAGAAATGCTTTGCCCTGGCACAGACTGAACAGGTGGAAAACACCTGCTATATGGCTTGTAGAGAAACAAATGATATTAAGATAATGTTTTCCATCACGTCCTCTTTCCCCTCACCTTGACTCACCTGTAGCTCTGATGTATTACCTTTGAAGTGCGCTTCTACCCTGCAAAGCTGTTTCACTATTTTTAAAATGTTCATTTTGAAGTAGGTTTGCCAACTGAACAAAAATATATATAGTCAGGCTTGTGCTTTTAGCAGGCATGAACTTCATGAACCCTGCAAAGTATTGCGGGGACAGGCAGAACCCCCCAACCCAGGCGACCCCCAAGTGGAATAATGACTCAAGACAACATGTTATGGGATTAAAATTGGCCACAACTTTATTAAGTTTCAGGTGGAGGGAGGCCTTGGCTCAGGCATTGGGCGTTTATCCTTCCCAGTCCCTAGCTGGGGATCTGGGAGACATCAGAGTTATCCAGAATGTGTGGGGATTGGGCTGGCTCTGGAGAACATATGTTCAAGCAGAGAGCCCACCCCCTGTTTTGCCGTCGTCGGAGGGGAGAGCAATGACAACCTTTCGGTGTGTGGCCAATGCCTCCCCTCAAGACCCCTTTAACGGGAAACCCTAGGATCACTGCCGCAAGAGGGGCGTGGATCACTGCTTCACGCCCCCCCCCCATTTAGGAAGATAGACTAAAGGATTCCGCCCAAGGCCTGAAACCGTCAAAGTTGTGACATTTTGCTATGGGAAAGGCAAAACCTGCCAATGCGGGAGAATTCCTTTCCGGCCCTTCAACAGCGACCATGACATAGCAGTGCCTGCGTACCTGTGGAGAAGAGGTTAACCTGCAAAATAAGACTTAACTGAGGGAGGGCAGGGTGGGAGAAGCTCTGGAGTCAACTGACGCTTCACAGGTAAGATTCACCTTCCGTTGTGTGGGCAGGGCAGTCCCTCCCCCTACCTAGCCGATCCCCTGGCAATGCCTCCCCAGGCGGGATTGGGCGATTGGCTGAGGCAGGCGGAGACCTCCAGGTATCCAGCCTGGGGAGGATGAAGCCAGCCCAAACTACCAGGAGCTGCACTAGGATCCAGGGGGCTGCAGGCGACCACGCAAAAGGCACCTCCCATTTGATGTGGGGAGCGGTCATTGCCACCATTTTTATAAAGTTCATTTTGAAGTAGGTTTGCAAATTGAACAAAAAAGGAACCTCACCACAGCATTACTATCTGCTCAGATCAGCTCAGATTTCCCCCTACATACCCCATGGACACACATTTCTGTATGTCTTAGTTGGATTTCCCCCCTCAGTAACGACATTAGCAACAAATTCTAATTCTTAACTGATCATCCTATTTATTATCACGTTTTCAGTCATGTCTCAGACATTCCAATTCTGCATCTAAACAAAGCTGACATTGACCCAGTTAGTTTAGCTCATCCTTTGCACTCAGAAAACATAAAAGGAAAGCAATGCATTGTGCTTTTATTGATTTCCCTTTCTGAACACAGAAAAATCACAACTTATCAAGTTACATATCTGATTAGTTGCTATAACCCTCAATTACATAGAACCTAAAAAGAACACCCAACACCCTTTATTAAGATCTGTGACAGTTCAGTTTAAAACTCACAGACAGTGAGGCGGTACACATCGCACCGTTTATCATTCCAGGTGCCATCACTGTACATTTCAACACATTTTTCTGCCCCTTTCCCTGTGGGCTCATTTTCATACCAGTTTGTATAATTCAGGGACTCCCCGTTCAGGTACTGAAATTCCCCAGGAACATGCCCCTCAGTAATGCCCAGGTAAACATATGTGTTAAAGGATTTAACAAAGCTCATAATAGCATCATTTTCCTTCTTGTTCATTGGAGAAGCAATGGTGCCATGGGCTGCTTTGCAGATTCTTACTGAATTGTTAAAATCAGCCGTTTTTTCAGTGCTGGCAAACACTTTACTGCCAACTGTTACAATCTTTCCACTCAAAGCCAAGGCTGAAAAACAAAATGGAAGACCCGGTTAGTCCTATTAGATGACAGGAGCGATCCAGCAGTAAATCACACTGTGCATGTTGAAGTTAACTCTTTATTACCAAGAACAGGATCTGCACAGGCTTGGCGGAGAGTCTGGTTTAACGAGCACAGGAAGTGATTCTCAGTAGGTCTTGCCCCATGTATCAGTTACTAAGTCTAAAGATTCCCACCTCCCCAAAGCCATCTTGCTCTCCAGAGTCCACCCCACCCTCCCAGCAATCAGAGACTGCATCTGTGTGCTTGTCTTTGCTCCTCCTGCTTCATGCCTCTTCTGGTTCTGGGAGACCAGGGAGAGAGGAGTTGGTTGCAGCAAGAGGGGATGATGCCCTTGACTGTTCACCAGCCTGACTCATCTCTGCCTCTTGGCCTCCCTCCTCCCATTCTCCTGCTTCAGTTTCTGCCTCTCATTCTGGACTCTCCTCTGCCACAGACTCTCCCAGTTCACTAAGCCCTGTCCCCCCTCACCTTACGGAAGGAAGCAATTATTTAAATAAAAAAGGTACCTCTTTCTATTATGGTGATTCTGTATTTGATTTCCTTAAGGTCATCTTGCAGTTTAGGATCCTCCGATGCAGACAGACCTGTGAACAGAAGTAACAATTATTAATTTATTTTGTTTTATCCGTTTGTATGGTACTTTGAAATTCACAAGACAAGATAACAGTTTTTTCTTAATAGCTGCCTTGAATAGGAATGGATTCTATAAAAGTGGTGTTAAAACATTAAAAATAAAAAGCGCACCAAGCATATTGGTTTTGTTTTTCATCTGAAATAAACACATTTTGCTGCAGTAAATGGACTTGTGATATATTTGTTATCCAGATTATGAACTGGTGAGAAATGTTTCTTATACATTGGAAAGAAAATGCTGGTTTTGTCTGACTATCTATTCAGGCTGCATTCCTATGCATGCTTACCTAGGAGTAAGCCCTAATGAATATACTGGGATTTACAGTTCTGAGTAAACATGCCTAGTTTGCACTTGCCAATAAAGCCCAGGAGTTTTCAGACTGCACACCTAGTATCTTTATCAGATCTTTTTAACACCAATGATGACAGAGGAGCTACTTTAAAAGACAGATTGCCCAACATAACTGTGATGTGTATTGCAGAGGGTTCTAGTATGGACTGCTGCATTCATTCAGTTAATGTGGGGCCACATAGAGACCTCAGAAGTCTGTGACATGCCTTGCACACTCTGTGTAAGATGTCTGTCCTAGGATGTTCTCCAGAATCATTATGTAAGCACATCTTTGTTGTTGTTGGCATCCGACTGTCTCAGGAGACAATGGAAGAGTGTGTCTTCAGGGGCAAAGTCTAACAATTGGAGAGTTACAGCGCCTGCTGTGGCCGTAGAGACTGATAGGGGAGAGATATGTTTTATTGCTGGTGGGTCAAATGAAGGCGTCCATTTTTGCTGCTACTGGTACACTATGGTGTTTCTTAACTCTCTGTGCTCCTCCTAGAATATATACTAATTTTGTACTCAAGGGCTGGGTTAGGGCAGCTATGGCAGCCAAAACAGGGTTACAGAGAACCAAGAGGGAATCATCAGTATATTTGGGTGTATCCCATAGTTTGCAGATGTAGAAAAAAATATATATTGTGGGGGGCATGCCTGAGAGGTAACCCAGCCTCATAGCCTGATGTGGACTGAGCATGCTCAGTGGGCACAGAATGCCTCATGGCTCATGGATAGGGGAAACTGGAGAGTGTGGGGTTGGTGGGAGGGAATATCCTGAAATAAGGCATGGCTGACATTGCATACTGAACATAGAATCATAGAATTGTAGAGATGGAAGGGACCACGAGGGTTATCTAGTCCAACCCTGCAATGTAGGAATCTTTTGTCCAACGTGGGGCTCGGACCAATGGCCCTGACATTTAGAGTCTCATGCTGTAGCGACTGAGGAGCACTCAACACTGCACCATCACCACTGATGATATTGATGATAATATAAATAACTTGTTCTCTGCAAATCCTCAGGGGTTCCTGAGAAGACAAATCGATCTGGAAAAAGAGGTTTCCTTGGTAGATAGTTTGAAAACTATTCTTCTTCTCTATCAGTTCACTGATCAAAGGGGAAGCCTGGAGGGGATAGCAACCAGCTGATGGACTGAGATTTTAAAACCAAAGAAGTGTTGTGTCTGGAGTGTTGACCTGATTCGGCCGGAAAAATTCATTTTGTTCAATTACTGTCAGCTTTGAACCCTGAATATTCTTGCGGAACGATTTTTGCAGAATGACTTTTGCAAGAGGATAGTTTGCAAGAGGATATGCTTCCCTCTAGTGGCCTGGCTATATATTATCGAGTCCAGTGGGAATTTGATGCTGAGAATATGCATTTGCACAGAACTAACGAACAGAGCTGGAATTACTTTTCTAGTTCACCAAGATTCTTGCGGGGCAGTGAAAAGAATAATTAATATTTGGTGCTTTTAGACTGATTGATGACCTTGTATTTCACAGCAGGTTTATGGTTTCACATTTATGGCCTTATTCATTGGGATTATATGTGCTTTCCCCCTGTAACTTTCCCATAAACTCATTTAGCTTGGCTGTGATTCTCAAACTCTCTCTGGAAACATTCGTTACATTTTCAGAGCACTAAACAGCTGAGCTGGAGGAGGTGAAGGTGCCCGTCAGCCCTGCCCGCCTCCCTGCTGATGAGGAACACCCCAAGTCAGCCCTGAAACAAGCATTTTGGGGCAGGGAATGTAGCAACAGACCCAATCTGGGCATCTTCCCTGCTCCTTCCGCCCTGGTTGATGGGGCTGTGGATGTGGCGGTGCCTATGCCACTCCCTTAAGCCCAGCCGCTTCCAGCCAGGGGTTTGGACCATAGCCTAAGGTACACTGTGTGGCTTAAGTGTGCTGAAGCCAAGGACAATTAAAAAAATAATAAATTTTATAAACTTCAACAGTACTGAAAGGAGTTGAAAGATTAAGGAGTGCATCCACCAGAAGGTGAGAAAATGGGGAGAGGGTTTTGTGAGTGCAGAAAATAACAAATGAATAAAAGTGAGGGGGGGGGGGAACCCACATGTCAGTTCACACCAGGCCATAGTTTAGTGCTACATTAGCAAGCTAGAAGAAGCACAAGTATTTATTTTATTTTTATCAAATTCATATACCACCCCACACCCACAGGTCTCATGTTCCTTGCTCTTTTATCTTTCCATGTGGCTGGGAGAAAGACTTCTGCAGCACTTAGGGCAGGGGTCAGCAAGGTTTATCTTGCCTGGGTCAGATCGGTCCCGCAGAGATCCCTCGATGGGCTGTATCGCACGCACAATTTTCGGCCCCACAGAAGCGAGTCCCTGTGCCACACTGCGTCGGTTTAGCGTAGCGTGAGAGCAGGAGGCTCAGTTCGGGGGTGGCTTGTGGGCCGGTCAAACAACCTCTGCGGGCCGCTTTTGGCCCATGGGCCTTAGGTTGCTGACCCTTGACTTAGGCTGTATACAAAGCCACATATTTAAAGCACCCACCCACCCAGGTACAGTGCTTTTTTTCCTAAAAAAAATGTTTCGGGGTACTCTCATTTTCCTACCCATATTGAAATACTGCCCCTCAATGAGGCCAAACTTAGATTCACGAAATGTTTTGGGGTGTTCATACCCCTGCATCCCCCCAGAAAAATGCACTGCCCAGGTATTCTGGGAATGGTAGTTTGTTAAGAGTGCTTTGAGTTGTTGCTCTGTGAGGGCCAAACAACATTTCCCAGGGTCCTTTAGGGAGGGGAAATGTGCTTTAAATGTCCAGCATCTGCCTCAGCGATTTGTAAAGTAAAGCACATAATGTCTCCCCCTTGAAATTGATGATCTCATAATAATGTGCTGCTGGTTAGTGCCCACCTTATTACTGAGACTGATCACCTATCACTGGATTTAGTTAAGGGGCAAAGTGCTTAGTGAAAACCAGAGGTGACCATCCGCATTAGGCATGGGGTTTGCCATTCTGTCATTTCATCATGTTATCCTAACTCAGTCTCAATCAGCTGTGGTTTGCATTTTGTTAAATTTGTACGATCTTGGCCTGACCTGGTGTTTTGCGAAAATAACATTATTGTTTCCAGCTCTCCTGACAGTGTTGTGAGCGTTGCTTATGTAGTGGGTATCACTATTTACTGTACTGCTTCTGTTGTTCATTGCCCATCAACAAGTAACCAGGTGCATGCCCCAGGAGTATTGTGATTTGTTTGTCTTGCAGTGTCACATTGATTCTGACATACCCTTTCTATATTTTTGGAATCTAATGGGGTTTGTGTCTGCAACTGAAGAAAATACTTTGTTTTACTATTTGCCAGTTTTAAAGTTTGCTCAGTCTTCAATTGTGTTGTTGTGCCCTATGTAGTTTTACTTTAAGCCACGGGTCAGCAAACTTTTTCAGCAGAGGGCCAGTCCACTGTCCCTCAGACCTTGTGGGGGGCCGGACTGTATTTTGAGGGGGGAAATGAATGAATTCCTTTGCCCCACAAATAACCCAGAGATGCATTTTAAATAAAAGCACACATTCTACTCATGTAAAAACACCAGGCAGGCCCCACAAATAACCCAGAGACACATTTTAAATAAAAGCACACATTCTACTCATGTAAAAGCACGCTGATTCCCAGACCGTCTGCAGGCTGGATTTAGAAGGCGATTGGGCCGGATCCGCCCCCTGGGCCTTAGTTTGCCTACCCATGCTTTAAGCCTTGTAGTGCTGTGCTCTCTTCTCCCGTCCTTATAATGCGTCCTTATCGTAACCTCATCTTGTGACTGTGAACTTTGACTGTGAACTATGCTGGATGCAACACCCAGTGTAGTAATTTACAGTATAGGCCATATTATTGCTTCCATCCACTGCCATCTCTCCTCCAGGCTCCTCCTTCTGGTTATGATACTTTTGTTCCTCGGGGCATCAATGTCTAAGCAATTTTGATTTTGCAGATTAGCGAGCCATTTCATTGGTAGGATTACCTCAGCTACTTCTGGGTGATGATCAGAGAACGATTATTTCTTTTTTAAAAAAACATTCCCCTACGTACTAGTGCCGGTGCTTTTTAAAAAGGGGATACTCAAGGGTACTCAGTACCGGCTCCTCTTTTTCATGGTTTTTCTAGGAAAAAAAAAACTTCATGGTTTTTCTAGGAAAAAAAGTACAGACTAGTACTCTTAAGCTTTACTACCTTATCCCCTCACCCCAATCATATAATATATGCAGAGAGATGGAATATGAATATGAATATGAATGGCTACCATCAAACCTCATTAAAACAGAGTTCAATGGAATATACATTTCATCACATCAACTCGGACAGTAACTCCAAACACCAAACAGAGCACCATTAGCATAATAGCCAGGGTTCAAAATCATTGTTGTTAAATTCATGATGATTATTTTTTTAACTCTAGTACCATAAAATATTGCTAGCATTTGCTAGCACTTGCATGAAACCTGAGTGGCTTGGACAACTGGCAAAGAAGAGAAGAGTTTGGATTTGATATCCCGTTTTATCACTACCCTAAGGAGTCTCAAAGCGGCTAACAATTTCATTTCCCCCACAACAAAACACCCTGTGAGGTGAGTGAGGCTGAGAGACTTCAGAGAAGTGTGACTAGGCCAAGGTCACCCAGCAGCTGCATGTGGAGGAGTGGAGACGCGAACCCGGTTCACCAGATTACGAGACTACCACTCTTAACCACTACACCACACTGGCAAAGGAGTGAACATTGCAAAACTCACATTCAAGTTCAATTACTGTGAAATTTTCCAACATCTCTAATCTCAACCTTAGACAAGCACAAAGATCCGAATCAGACTTTTGCCTCCATGCACATAGCAAATTTATTTTTATTTTCTTTCAGTTACATCCTGCCTTTATTCCACCATCACTGAAACCATTGCAGCATCCATGAGGTTGCCAAGTGGTCACCCATCCAAGCAGTGAGCAGACCTTGGCCTGCTTAGCTTCAGCAAGGTGGCAGCTCCAAGTATCTCCAAGCCTTATCCTAGGACTGGAAGAAGCACATGCTAGGGAGAGTAGGACCATGTCTGTTGGCTCCACCCCGGTTCCATACAGCCCGTCACTTCCACTCCAACATCCGAGCATTTAGGGTGACCTCTGAAAAAGGGAGCCTACACACATAAATTTGTGTGACTAGGATTTCCAGTCATACTAGAGACCAGGTGCGTACAGTTTGTAGGTTTATCTTTTTAGACGTTGCACTAAATGTGCATATGTTGTGGAAAGAGCTGGTAGGACATACGATGCAAGAGACAGGGCCAAGTGGCACACAGTTCCTTGTTCAACCTCCACGCATGTAAAATCTACCTGAAGGCAAACACTTGGACTAAAATGCTATTTTAAAGATGATACCCATAGTCACCTGGTATCCCATGATCTCCCTTCTCGCCTTGTCTGCCCTTTAACCCTTGCGGTCCAGGGTGTCCAGGAGGACCTGGAGGACCTGCTGAAGTGAAAAATAGAAGGATGAAAACCTGGCACACACGTTAAAGACCGTCTGCATTTATTTCACATTCATCTTTAGAACTACTTAAACGTTCCCCACAAATTAGAACTGACCAAAATGCAACAAAGAAGGAATTCTCTTTTGAGGGGTTTCAAACATTTGCATCACAAGCAAAACACCTTAAAGGGGTTCTGCAGAATCACACTAGAATCTTATCCCTCTGTATAATGTCAATTGCCTTTTAGTTAAAAAGAAAGTTTGTACATTTTGGAGAAATGCTGGGAATGGATAAGCAGGTTACTTGTCTGTAGTATTTGGTTTGGCCCCACATCCGTAACAGATGTGGATCAGTTTGTCGTGTAGGCAAACTCTAACAACAAGAATAGGATGCAGAAGCAATCTAGAAAAGCTGTTACCAAGAGAACAGGGAGGGAATCCGAAAAAGCCACGAGTCCAGAAAAGCACAGGTCCAAATGGTACAGACCATGAGCTTTCCACATGGTCCAGATTCATATGTCTTTTGATATGACCATGCAATCAATCATAACCTTCCAGCATGTATTTGGATTTTAAGAATGTCGAAATCATTTTCTCTTGAACATATTCCTGTTAAATTCAGTTGTGAAACTCAGACACTTCATGTCCTCCTGCTCACCTCTCCCAGGCACTTGACTATTTCCAAGCTTACCTATAAGTTGTGGACATGTTTCCTGAGCATCACCGGTTACAAGCAGAGCAGCCACTGCCACGAGGATATGAACCAACTGGGATGAAGGCATCCTTTTCAATCAGCTAAATGAAGCAGGGTGGGGGTGGGGAGAGAGATTTATCAGGTGTAGGTGCATCACAATAATTTTATTCTGTTATTTCCTTTTTCACCATTTTGCTTCTGGATAGTGTGAACTGGGTAGGTTTGCCTTTAAACTGAATTGTATTTCCCCCCATCTCTAGTTACAACAATATAAAATGACAATATTAAAATCAATGGAAAAAAATTACAATCAAAAGAATAACGTGGAACCATATCTATCTATATCTATCTATATCTATCTATCTATCTATCTATCTATCTATCTATCTATCTATCATCTATCTATCATCTATCTATCATCTATCATCTATCATCTCTCTCTCTCTCTCTCTCTCTCTATCATCTATCTATCTATCTATCTATCTATCTATCTATCTATATCATCTCTATCTATTTATCTATCTATCTATCTATCTATCTATCTATCATCTATCTATCTATCATCTCTCTCTCTCTCTCTCTCTCTCTCTCTCTCTCTCTCTCTCTCTCTCTATCATCTCTATCTATCTATCTATCTATCATCTATCTATCTATCTATATCTATCTATATCTATCTATCTATCTATCTATCTATCTATCTATCTATGGCCAGGGAAGCTAAACAATGATGATGCTAGTCACAACTTTGTATTGTATTACTTTAGTGCCTTGAGAAGCCGTCCCAGCTTTGCTTGCTCCCACCCTTCATCTCTGACTCATTCTATTGAGTGTTATTGGCTGCTAGGTGACATGGAGTTCGTGAAAGGCAAACCTAGCCACTGCCCCCAATGGAGTATGCACTTGTTATATGCTCTTGGTTCTGCTCATCTTTGTAAAATTTACATTAATAAACTAACTTCCACGTGAGAATATGGTGGCACAACTCAGAAGTAAGTGCCCGTAAGGATCCATTTATTATGGTATTTTTCTTGAAGATGAATTGATGCCCTTCTCGCCTGCAGCTGTCTTCTTTATATAGGATTTCTCTACTGATTGTTGTTATGATGCTCTTAGAGCTTTTAAATATATATATATATATATATATATATATATATATATATATATATAATGCTTTCAAAAATAAATAGATATTCTCAATAAAATATGATTGGAATGAATTGAAAGAAGAGGGAAAATCTAAAAGAGCACTCTAATTTTATTCATCTTTACCCAGAAGTAAATTTCACTGAGTCCAATGACCTTACTCCAAAGTAAGCATGCAACCTGAGAAATGTTAATGCTACACTAACAACACAATCCACATATATAAGAAATTTCATGAAGTTAAATGGGGCTTATATAGGATTTCAGCCTAAAACAGAGCAGTTTGACTTACCTTCTTCTTCCAACACCGATTACTGCAGAAGTGCTAAAAGGGTCCATTTATAGTATGTGTTATTTGATATATATGTTCATGTTAGATAGCGGTTGGCTTAACTTGATTTATCCCCCTCCATTTTATTTGCATAGTTGCTTCATTACATAAAAGACGGAATGGTCAACAGCCCATATTGATTCCCTAACTTTTTGAAATAAGATCTAACATAATGAGCAGAACAATGAACCTTTGAAAAATATTTCTGCTGAGGATTGTTTGCAAAATATAGGGTTTCTATACAACTTAATATAATTAATAAATAATGATATATCCAGTGCTATTTTTGGAGAGGGGGGAGGACAAATCATGACATAGTGCACATAAGCTACAAGCTGTTCTCAGTAGATCTCTATAAAAACACACAACCTTTGTATATATTATTTCCCCACATGATGTAGAATCTACACCTATGAAAAGGTTTTTAGTAATCTGACACACCTGACCTAGAACATTCAACACAGGGAGACATACAGCTCCTCTAGGTCAAACGCACTGTTTTCCACCTTGACATTCAGACAATGTCAACCAATAACCCACCACCGTTATGTTCTTCTCTGGAATTAAGGGGTATTATACTATGTCCAACCGGGTTTTAGTTCAGACATGGCACAGACCTCGCCCCTAGACACACACACAAGCCATAACAAAAAAACTGACTTGGGAGATTTGCCACTCTTCCCAGTCAAAAACAAAAAAGTGTGTGTATAGGGGTAAGATTACAGAAACAGAAACATTTACAGTGGTACCTCGGGTTAAGTACTTAATTCGTTCCGGAGGTCCGTTCTTAACCTGAAACTGTTCTTAACCTGAAGCACCACTTTAGCTAATAGGGCCTCCTGCTGCCGCCATGCCGCCGGAACCCAATTTCTGTTATTATCCTGAAGCAAAGTTCTTAACCTGAAGCACTATTTCTGGGTTAGCGGAGTGTGTAACCTGAAGCGTATGTAACCTGAAGCGTATGTAACCCGAGGTACCACTGTATATGAAGACCCTTTATCATATGTTACCGTTATCTGAAGGGAAGGTTCTTCCCTGTTTCCTGACTATGGCTGGGTAAGACCGGATGCACGAGAGAAAGAGCCAGCTCTGTGGCTGCATGCAGAAACAACAGTGGTACCTTGGGTTACAGATACTTCAGGTTACAGACACTTCAGGTTACAGACTCCGCTAACCCAGAAATAGTACCTTGGGTTAAGAACTTTGCTTCAGGATGAGAACAGAAATCTTGCGGCGGCAGCACAGCGGCAGCGGGAGGCCCCATTAGCTAAAGTGGTACCTCAGGTTAAGAACAGTTTCAGGTTAAGAACGGACCTCCGGAACAAATTAAGTTCTTAACCCGAGGTACCACTGAATGGGATTTTCTTCCAATGGATGCCCAATTGACTCTCTCTCTGCCTGTCTTCTGCCATCTTTGCATTTAAAGCAAGCTTTGAGTTTACCTGCTTTGAAATGGTAGGTGTTGATCCTATAGATTTTAGTGGTTTTAAATGACTAAGACAATCTCTAGCATCTTTTAAATTGCTTTGTTAAGACAATGTACCTATATTTCAAATATTGATGTGAGCTGCTGCTTATAGATAGTGCCACCACAGCCTCCCACCCTATAAGGAACAGTGGGATACAAATGTTGTTCACACACACACACACACACACACACACACACAAACACTAACACAAGCAAAAATATTTGTTATTTTAGGGCAGAGGGAAGGGGCTGCACCTCTCTTCTGAAATACTGCTTGATATAGTATTTTATGACCCCAGCATTTTAATTTTGTACATGTTTGCAGAAGAGTTGTACTGAGCGGAGGAGTGCCAGTAAGATTCATTTAGATTTAGAAAGGGGGAGCAGATTCAGAAGTTTGGAGAAACTCCAAGTTATAAGAACTTACTATTGCTTTAAGAAACACTGGGAACCCCCAGAGAAAGCAAAACAGCAACTGCCCCAAAGGATCAAAGAGTCAAAGCACAATCTTTGCATGTTTACTCAGGGGTAAGTTTCACTGAGTTCAGTAGCATTTGTGTCCAAAGACAGGATCCCACTGTGAGACAAAGACAGAACTCTGCTATGAGGTAGCTCAAAGCACAAGAGCCATCTTTGTGTGCCCTGGGGGCGGATGATTTGTATTAGCAATTTTTTGGCCAAAATGGTAAAGATCGACATCAGAACCAAGTTCAATGTCAGAATTCAGGCTGTGGAAGAAGCCAGCACTGTATGAGCAGCCCAGTGTTGTCATGGACCAAGCAACCATGACAAAAACCACAAACGCAAACTGAGAAAAGCAATGAACCCCATCCCTACTCCCAGGTAAACCATGTATAGGATTGCAGCCTCCACTTTTCAGCCCGTATCTGTTGGGATCTGGTTTCAGAAACAATTTTAGGTTACTCAGTTGAGTCATATGTGGCTAGGCAAAAAGCCCTCATATATAAGCTCTCCAAGGTGTCTCTGTATTGAGGCACCTTGTAAACAAAGCTCTGCTCTCTCTACAGTGTGGAATGAAGCCTTTTACAAATAATGTCTCATAATAGAATTCCTCTCATTAAAAGCAACAGTACTTGGACAAGTTCCCAAGCACTCTTCAATGCAGCGAACATCCTGTTTCTCAAACATTCCACTGGAAATTATTCCTCTCGGCAAATACTGTTTACCGATTATACATGTAATATTTAATTAGCTTTTTCTAATGCGCAGACTTTGGAGGAGGGCCAGTCGGTTGGCTCATATTTGTGGGTGGAAACAGCAGGCGTGCTTTCTCTCCTCCATCATATGTTCACTATTCATGTGTTCACTGAGTAGGGTCATGGGAGTCATGCATGCAGGAATTGTGATGCCCTTTAAAACCTCTGGCTGCCCACCTATGTCTCTGCTGCTCCTGAAGAGCCAAAAAGTCACTAATGCCCTGTTTACACGTCACCTAGAGTGGTATGGTTAACACATTTCCATAGCTGCTGCAACAGAACTCCAGGTAGGTGTACAGGGCTTTTTCTCAGCCGGAACTTTCCAGAACACTCCAGAACTCAGTTCCGGTATCTCTCAGGTGGGCACCATTGCCATTCTAAGAGAACAAGGGTGGTGTTCATCATGAGTTTGGGCACCTCTTCTTCTAGAAAAATAGCACTGCAGGTACAGCAATAACATATCTTCAGCACGACTATTTACAATTGCTGAGACAGATGTATAGGACAAACTATTCCCCGTTAGAACACTTCATTTTTTTAATCCAAATTTTCCTGTCAATTTTTGTCTGTCTGTTTTCCTTCCGTCCTTCCTCTCTTTCTCCTAAAGATGAAATGGAAACTTTCTGGCCTATAAAAGGCTCCTTAAAAAGAAAGTAAAAAAGAAAGCAGCATATCTTCCCAAGGTAATGGGAAATCAAAAGCTATTGCTGTTGTTTTAGGTCGATACTTAAACAAATGTCCCTGAAGAAATACTGAACTCAGATTGCTGGCTATGCAAGAAATATCCTGGTAGCATAAGCTGCTGCTTTGACTTTGCCAGGCAAGAATTCACATCAGCTCTTGGGGGTGTTCTTGCTTCGGTCTGTTTTTAATTTTTATTTTGAGTCGAAATAGTGTAAATAGAACAAAAAGGAGACTAATCATCATCATCATCATCAAAAGCACAGCAATATTTGATATATCAGGATGCAACATTCAACATTCTGAAGGAGCAAGCCCTTCAACATTTGCAGGCTGTTTAAAGGTTGTGCAGTGTAGTATAGTAGTCTCATCCTTGCTACTTCAATACATTTTATTAATGATTGACAGGCAAGTCCTCCAAGTCCTTCCTAAGCTGTCCATTAACTGGCCATTGTAAGCATAATGAAATACCATATTGGGTCACACATCTGCTGTTATCAGCTGCTGCTCTAGACACTCATAGGCACAAGTGCTAAAGAAGTGTGTTTAAACCCCTGTTCCCAATAGGCTCAGGGCTGGTTAATCCAAATAGCAGAATCACAGGAAAACAAGCTTTTCCTGGACTGCACCATTTCAGAATATTGGGGGTGGGGAGTCACATGACTGCTGCCCTTGTCCTTCCTCGCAATGGTGTAAAGGTACCATTTCCTGACTGAGGGCTATTGTGACTGGAATTGGGAATCACTGTCATCACTCTCATAGTAGAATCAGAAAATTGCAGAGTTGGAAAGGACACTGGGCATCATCTAGTCCAACCCCCTGCAATGCAGGAAGCTCAACAAGGGGTTCCCCATTAAGTTTGAAACCATACAGACCTTGCTTAGCTTTGCAAATGTGATAGCAGTTTTATCCCTGCACCACTAGGATATTGACTAACTGAGAAGCATCAGAATCGCACATGAGGAGAATTGTGGTTCATGTTCCATTGTTCATTTGTCTAGTTGGATAAATATACCACGTCTTATATTTTCCTAAGTACCAATTAGATGTTTTATGAAATACTAGGAAATCATGCTGAGATCTATTTCTTTGTGACTGATGGTGGAGTATTGCCAGCTACACCTGTGCCTTGAAAGCCAAAAATTCATGCAAAAATCACGAAAGACAACAAACACATAACTTCACAATCATTTTCAATATATTTGAATATGCATTTGAACATCAATGATTCTGCTTTGCTTTAGATCTAACAGATAAATCTTTTTTTAAAAAAATAATTTAAATGTTCCGAAGCATGGAAATCCTAATTTTCTTGATTCTATGTGGCAGATGTGGGTAAAAAAATAAATCTGATTTTTATCTGCAGAACCACAATTCCCAGAAGCCAAGGCAATTTTGTTGGTTTAGGATTGTAATGTAGATGGAGGAATCTGACTAGAATTCACAGACAGTGAGACGATACTGGTTGCATTTTTTGTCATTCCAGGATCCATCCGTTTGCATCTCAACACAGTTTTCAGCTCCCTTGCCATTTGGTTCATATCGACGCCAGTTTGTATAATTGACAGCCATTCCATCTAAATATTCAAATTCTCTCGGAATAGGGCTCTCCTTAATTCCCAGGTAGGCATATTGGTTTTTCTCTTTCACAATCTCCAAAATAGCATCATTCTCCTTTTCATTCATGGGTTTTGCAACAGAACCCCCAGAATTCTGGCATGTTTGAAGTATGGTTTCGAAATCAACTACCTTTGCATTGGTGGCAAATATTTTATGTCCTGCTTTGTTTATCATTCCTTTGAGAAGAAGGACTGCAGCAGAGAAGAAAAATCATGGTTATCCATTTTGTATTATATTGCAACAAAAATTGATGCATGCAAGCCACTGCTACATTTTATAGCATCAAATGGAGAACATGCATGTATAAACTAGGAATGGGTGAATCAATCTTTCTCCAGGCCATATTACTTTTTTGTGTGTTGTCCCAATCTCACATCATACACATTGCTGTGCATTTCCATTTTTTCTAAAATATATATATAGGCACAAAATGTGCATTTAAATACATTTTAAAATCTATATTTAAAAATGCTTTCTTTCTCTAAATGCAAATTGAGGGAGGATGTCCTGAAGCCCCGTAGAAAGCACCAGATCTCCCTTTGTAAAGATGGACAGAGCACCAACCTCAAACAGCAAGGTTCAATGTCAGAGTCCTCATTTCTGCTACTGCAGAAACTCCCATGGCCCTTACTCTATGAACATCAGAGCACCAATATCAATAGAGCCAAAAGGGGCCAAAAAGAAGACTTGGATCTGAGGAACCAAATGCTTTCTCAGTCGCCTGACTTGCCCCCAAACCAGAAAGAAAGCTACACCAACCCAGGGAATGGTGTAGCGATGGGGTGGGTGGGGGACAGGACTTGGAGAAGGCAGAAGAAGTGCAAGATCACTCGTGGCTCAGTGAGAGCCCAACTGGCATTGAATGTTGTAGATCAACCCCCTTCAGTGCTCCACCCCTCCCCAGTGACTTAAGTTTGCAGCCTAGATGTATTTTAACTCAAAATAGACATTAAAACAAACAAACTTATTTTCGTATGATTATTTTTGAGCCAAATACTGTGTTGACATATTAGGGAAGTGCAAAAGCAGGTGGGTAGCTAGGTTCTGATCTGCATGTAAATCCGAAAAGTGTGGCTCAGGCCACTTCCTAAAACCAGCTCTCATATTATTGCAGGAGTTTTTTGAGGGGAGGGTATAACAATCTTCAGCTTTAATAATAATAATAATAGTTTGGCTGGGTTTCCCCAGCCACTCTGGGCGACTTCCAAGAAAAGATTTAAAGTATATTAAAACATCAGTCATTAAAACTTCCCTAAACAGGGCTGCCTTCAGATGTCTTCTAAATGTCAGATAGTTGTTTATTTCTTTGACATTTGATGGGAGGGCGTTCCACAGAGTGGGTGCCACTACTGAGAAGGCCCTCTGCCTAGTTCCCTGCAACTTTGCTTCTTGCAGAGAGGGAACCACCAGAAGGCCCTCAGCGCTGGATCCCAGTGACTGGGCTGAATGAACGGGGTGGAGACGCTCTTCAGGTATACTGGGCTGAGGCCATTTAGGGCTTTAAAGGTCAGCACCAACACTTTGAATTGTGCTCGGAAACGTACTGGGAGCCAATGTAGGTCTTTCAAGACCGGTGTTATGTTAAATTTTGATTGATGATGGGCAATAGAATTTCTCTCTCCCTACCCCCTTGCCAAGATAGTTTGAAAGAGGGATTGCTCCTTCTGGTGTGGACGCTCACCTTATGTTCACATTTGGTAAACAGGGTGGGGTTTGTTTGTTTGTTTGTTTGTTCTTTTAGAGACAGCAGAGAGAGAAAAATAAATAAATGTGTGAATGCAATAGGGAAGTGAGCTTCTCTCAAACCACTTTTAACTCTCTTGAAGCTGTCGCTTGAAGTTACACAAAAGAAAGTAAGTCAGGATCTCCCGTGTTATTCTTAACATTGGTTTTCAGCAGTATTAGGAAGGGTGAAAACAAAGAGATTACCTCCTTCAAGCCTCAATATTTTTTGATTCAGACTTCTGAGGACTTCCTGTACTTCTGGATCAAGAGAAGCAGGACGGCCTGTCAATTAAAATAAGAAGAAAAAACTGAGTTGAGCTGAGCTTCATTGGCCACAGCAAATCCAGTGTTCTTGCTGTAAATCATTTTTGAAGGACATGTGTTTCATTTTCAGCAAGGAATAATTCAGCCCATTTGTTGATCTTGAATTTATCAACGACCACCGAAAAATCCCTTCTGGAATAAGATTTATTCCTAGCATACCAAAGACAGAAATCTCCCTTTCACCATTTAGTTTTAAGCTAGAGAATAAAAACCTATAAAACGGTTAATGCATTTTATTTTGTCCAAAGATAGGTAAGTCAATGAATTGAACACAAATGGGAGTGTAATATCTGTAGCAGGTATCCTACATGAATTCTAATCCATTTTCAAAGTCTTTGATTCCAAACAAGGCTAATCTAATTGTGGTGCATCCTATGCACTACTTATTTCTTTCTTTCTTTTAAGTCCTAAATTAGCTGCCTGTTGATAATATATACATGAGGGTGGAGCTAACTCAATCAAAAGTAATTCCAAGCAAAGCATGAACCTTTCAAAAGGACTTTGGGGTAAATCTTATATGATCAATCAAACAGTTTGGTATCATTTTGAAAATCAGCCTCGGAAGCATGATACATAAGGCATATGCTTAACCCCAAGAGACATTGTATCAAAGTGTAATTGACAAATTAATCTGTATCTGTCTGTGCAGTGAGACAGATATTTTACCTAACAGATTGAAAGCCCTTGTCTGCACTGTGTTTACTTGATCTTGTAGATGTCCTAGGCACAGGCCAGCCTTTGTACAAGGCCAGACAGGGATGAAGAGGCTTATTCCCTTATCTTTATAATAGCATGAATTGTGTTTTATTATGCTTGGGGTATTCATTTATCTGAGTCGATTCAACATTAGCTTTGAGGCAAATAGGGATGGTTTCAATTTTGGTTCCTCTCAGTTTCTGATTTTTCCAAACTCAGTTTCAGTTCTGCACATTTTTTACATCAGTTTGTAATTTATTTATCTTTTTTTTAAAAAAAATCCTCACAAAAATCCACCAGGATTTTGGTGCAAATTTATCCTAAGATATGTATTGTGTCTGTATATGGATTGCCTAATATACACATCTTTGTGAAGCAATTTCTAATATAATGCATATTTGCAAGCATATTCATGAATATATGCATCTTTATATACAATTTACCCTAATATATGCATTTTGTACACAGTACATTACTTGGCTAGACTTATATTACGAATTTTGGGGAAGAGTGAATGTCAAAAGATGACTGTGTTTCAGTTCGCATGTTGTAATGTGAAATGGATCAAATTTCTTCCTCATCCCCAAAAGTAATTAATAATTGTATCGCCTAAGTGTACAGGGAAACTTGTCACAACAGTTTTCCTGGCTCTCTATTCTATTCTATTCTATTCTATTCTATTCTATTCTATTCTATTCTATTCTATTATAGGTTATGCAATTCCTTTTTACCTTCTGGGCCTCTCTCTCCCTTTTCTCCTTGTTCACCTCTTGGCCCTGGTGGACCAGGAAGTCCATCTCTTCCAGTAGCACCTGGCAGACCATTAGGAGGGCCCATTGGACCTAGAAGGAAACACAAGAACAAAGATATGCAAGGCACTCCTCAATGGTACACTATAGAAGGGGAGACTAAAGAATAATTTCAAGGCTGCAGGTGCCCTTCAAGGAAGCAGATTGCATTACAGTCTGCATAACTCAATACCATAGTCCAGTTTCCTTGGAATGATGACTCGGAAACCAAAATCTTACTATAGTATCTCTTGTCCCTGAAGATATAAAAACCTTATTTCATGGGCAATGAAATATGATGACACATCAGCTAACCTTTTTAGTGTGTGCACACAAATCACTGAATACCTCTTAGCTGCTCACTGAATATTTTGATCACATAAAAAAGGAACAATTTAGTTATTCTTTCTTTCCCAAAGTATTTTTTTTTTTTGGAAAGATTCAGGAAATCATCCTTCCAGTACAAAAGTCGAACCAAACTAAGAAATCTCCTTTCTTGAATGCATTGCCTGATAATTCACACAATTAACATTTTTTTATTTGCTCGATACATTGAATTACCCAATCCAATTTTGTTTATGACCAAGCATAAGGAGAGACATGAAGACAGTCTTCGAATATCGGAAGCGCTACCACACAGAAGATGGGGTAGGCTTATTCTCTGTCCTAAAACATTAGGAGAAATGAAATACTAGGAGACACTTCCAAACGGCAGTGCAACAATCTGCCTTGGGAGGTAGTGGGTCTCCTTCACTGAATGTATTTGAGCAGAGGGTGCTGGACAGCCATCGGTCAGAGATGTTGCAGTTGTGTCCTGCAAACCTGTGGTGAGTCAGTTTTCAATTCTTTTTGGTGGGTCACAAGTTATGCATACCTAATCTGAACATTACTAGAGACCAGTGGGACCATAGTTTCTTGAAAACACCATGACTTTAGTTTTCTTGTAATTCACAGCCAGCTGTTCTCTTTGGCAGTATCCTGAGAATGCCCTCATCAATCTTTTTAGGCCCACTTTATATGGAAAGGAGCTCTCATGATCAAATTGATGAATGTGTGTGTGTGTCTGTGTGTGTGTGATCCTTAATTGTCCCTGATGCCCACCCCAGTTTTACCCAAACCATGTTCCCTCCCCATAGCTCTCTGAAAACTGTAATTAAGGGGGATATCACAACAAATAAAGGAGCTGGTCCTTTTTTGACACTCTGCTATTTGAACACTGATATGAATTGGTCTACAATCAGGTGTCTGTAAGATGCAATACTAGTTCATTACCGGCAATTTTTAATACTAGGCTTTGTATTATAATAGCAACAAGTTGGTACCTGGTGGTCCTGGGTCGCCTTTCATCCCATCACGCCCATCTCTCCCAGGCACCCCACTTGACCCCGGAGTCCCTGGGATGCCTGGAACGCCTGCACATTTGTCTCCTGCCTGTCCAAGACACGGAAGAGTAAAAATGGCGACTACTACTGCCGCATGAAGGAACTGGGACAAGACTTTCATTTCTGACCAGCTGTAAAAAAGAGAGAGCATACCTTTAAAATAGCACAGCATTTCTCTCAGAATGAGCTCAGTCATATTATTCATTTAAAAAATAGTCAAAGCCATTAGTTCTAAACTGTGAAACTTCAAATGTTAAATAATTTTTGTTTCGGTCATTCGAGGTGCCCCCCCCCCAATGCTCATCCCGAACAAAGACAGACAAAGGTCAATATTACAAAAGGAAATAATGATGATACAAGATATTGCGATGAAATATTTCCAAGTGATGATGGTGATGATGTTTCAGCCAGTAATCTTGACCACTAAATGCTAACTGAAGTCAACTTACCCTTGTGTTTCACCTGGATAGGAAAGAAGGTTTCAGACCATGCAATTTATACAGTGCAGCTGCACAGCTGGCTTCATACTCAAGTAGAAATTTGATATACACTTGTGGGCGTAGATGGAAGTTTGGTAAGGGTGGGTTTGAAGGAGTCCTTGTTTTATTAATGCACTCCATTTGCTTGGCAAATACTTCAGATATTATGAAGGACCCAGTGATGACATTTCCCTTGAAAACAGGAGTGGAAACACCTAAAGTTTTGTTTAGCTAAACGTGGAGGAAAATCTGCAGGAATAAAGAGGATGATTCCAAACCGAAAGCGCAGTAAAAAGATATAAAGATTTACACATTGAGGGAGGGGGAACACCATTCAAAAAATTGAAGGACTTACATGAAACTCAGTCCCTTTGCAGTTAACACATCATGCTTTTCATCCTTTGGAACTAGTTTCCTGCAACACACTGCAGGAACATGGAGTGAAGGACCGTGTCCTGACGTTCTACAGGGGAGGTAACCTTAACATAAGGGTTTGTCAAAC
Source organism: Podarcis filfolensis (assembly GCF_964270895.1). Taxonomy (NCBI): domain Eukaryota; kingdom Metazoa; phylum Chordata; class Lepidosauria; order Squamata; family Lacertidae; genus Podarcis; species Podarcis filfolensis. The sequence continues at coordinate 79,080,372 of NC_139608.1, forward strand.
ATATAGAAGAGATTCCACAAAAGAGATTCCAAAGAACCAGCTCCTTATTCAAAGGATAAAGGTAAAGGGACCCCTGACCATTAGGTCCAGTCGTGGCCGACTCTGGGGTTGCAGCGCTCATCTCGCTTTATTGGCCGAGGGAGCTGGCGTACAGCTTCCGGGTCATGTGACCAGCATGACTAAGCCGCTTCTGGCAAACCAGAGCAGCGCACGGAAAGACCCTTTACCTTCCTGCCGGAGCGGTACCTATTTATCTACTTGCACTTTGACGTGCTTTCGAACTGCTAGGTTGGCAGGAGCTGGGACCGAGCAAAAGGAACTCACCCTGTCACGGGGATTCGAACTGCCGACCTTCTGATCGGCATGTCCTAGGCTCTGGTTTAACCCACAGCGTCACCCACGTCCCTTATTCAAAGGATACAAGTGGTTTAAAAGAGACAAGAGAAGGAAGTTAAAGTTTCATTGACAGATTAGAAATTAACAACTCACTGGGTCTAGGTGGAGTCCACCAAAAACATCTTATGGAACTCAAATGCAAAATTTCCAATCATCTAACAAAAATATGGAACATATCCCTCATGTTGGCCTTTGTACCTGAGGACTTGAAAGTGGCCAATGTACTGATTTAAAAAGGGAGGAAGGGGAGAGCCAGGAAATTTTAGGCCATTTAGCTTAATATCAGTTCTAGGTAAATTAGTGGAAAATATTATTAGAGATAAAATTATCAATCCTATAGAAGAACAAGTCCCGCTGATAAGATATCAGCATGGCTTCCGCAAAGGTTCCCCTTGCCTTGCTAAAGGTTGAGACTGTCAGCAAGTGTACAGATAATGATCCAGATGACATGATGCATTTCAATTTTCAGAAAGCTTTTAACATGGTTCTTCACCAAAAGCTATTGAGTAAATGTGATAGCTATGGAATAAAAGAAAGGGTCCCCTTATGGGTGACAAATGGTTGAAAATAAATGGACAGATGTCACAGTGAGCTAGCTCCTTCAAGGATCTTTCCTGGGATTAATGTTTTTTGACTGTTCATAAATGACCTAGAGTTGGGGTCAGCAATGAGGTGGCCAGTTTTGCCCCTCTCCCCACCTGTCATTTACCTTGTATAAAAAGCTTGATTGTAAAATGCAACCAATTTTAACAGATATTTGGAGACTGCCTGTTTGTTGGCTCCCTCGGGAATTAGACTTTGGTGGTAGCCTAATTCACTTTGGGCGACTTTGGATAAATCTTGGGCAAAATCTGAATTTCCCCAAAGCAATACTCTTTGATTCTGACTTCCTCTTGCCTACTAGTTATTTATTTGAAAGATTTAGTGTAAGCTATCTCAAGGTGGCCTTTGGTCTGATCCAGTAGGGATCTTCTGATATACTTTAGCAGCTCCCATAATGCTCCAGTCAGAAATAAATCGGGCCATTTGTGGTCCTCAGGACAAGTGGATTAACATGATGGTTATGGGAATCCAAAGGGTTCAGTTTTGTACTGACTTCTGTATCTACACATCTTTCCCTGTGGTAATTAGTGTAACCATGTGCCACAAAGGGCAATTAACATTTAAAAATGTCTCACATAGGGAGAAGACATAAAGTTCAAGTGTGCAATCAGTTTGCTGGGAAACAATACTCTCAACTTGACTGTGAACAAAAAGGACACAGTGTTCACTGTGTACTGCTCTTGATGATTCAGGCAGAAAGAGGACACTGCTGGCTGACCTTTAGCTGTTGAGGCTGTCGAAGCTCACGTTCTCCTAGCAGAGAAGGTTGACTGGAACGCAGAAATGCATTTATATCTCAGAATCCTCCCCTGCTGTGTTCTTCTGAAATCACTTTGTGAGTTGCAAAATGGGAATACATTTATAAAAGGGAAGAGAGCAGCAGCAGAAACTCAAGTGTCCTTATTAGAAGTACTCATGTGTCCCAAGACCATAGAAGAGCCAAGCAGTTAGAAACAAATAAAAACCTGCTTTGCACACAACATGGGAAAGATCTTGAGATGCAGCTACATCCCATTCTTATTTCTCTCAACAAACAGTGAAAGCAGAATCACCTTTCTGGAGAGATGGAGCTGCTCTGGAAGCAGCCACACTGCAGTTCAGTTCAAGCTACCTGTTCCTCTCCCGCAATGCTGTTTCATGGATAGTGCTAACTGGCTGGACCCTGTGATACTATGATATCTCCTTTTGCCTCTGAATCCCTGTAATGTGAACCTCTGATAACATGCTGGGCATTCTCACCAGCTGTTGCAGAAGCAGATTTAGGGCAGTGCGAGTGATGCAGCCATATTGGGCGTGCAGCCAAGGAGGGCACTTTCTCAAATCCCAGTAAGTGCTTGGCTTGCCCGAAGGAGGCATGAGAGCTCTGACAGGTTCCTAGAGTCCTCTTGTCTCCTTCCCCAAACTAGGAAAACACTTACCAGGCTTGGGGGAGGGGGGCTCTAGGACCCTGCCAGAGCCTGAATCTTCCTTCCCAAAGCCCATTTTGAGCCAGGCAGAAGGCTAGGGTGGGGTCTTTCTGAGAGAAGGGAAAGCATAGCTTTCCCACTAGATAAGTACCCAAGGTGAAGTCTGAACATTTTTCAGATGTACTGTTGTTTGCTTCAGCAGGGGGTGAGGGCAAGCTCTGTGAACCCCTTTCTTTTCTGCAGGACAGCTGACCCACTCCATGAGGTGAATAGGGAATACTCTGTAGATGAGCTATCCATGTTAAAATAAATATCCTTCTGCTCTACCTGTTCATGTAACAAAAAATCTAAACAATACATATGATACCAATATGTTAAATACAATATCCTTTTCCATTTAACAATGATGCTCAATTTCTTCACTATGCCTTTTCTTCCATTATCAGGTCATTTTTGAATAATAATTCATCTTTTTGACTAACTGGCTATTATTAGTTGTTCTAACGCCTGGGGGTCCCTATAATGGATATGTTCTTGCAGTCTGTGTAATTCATAATTCTGCCTTCCAGGCTTTAATATAATCTGCTAATTGAAAGAAAGTTTTTCACAGAAGAAGGATATTAGTCCATTGGTGCAAACCAGCTTTGTTTTTAGGCTTGTTTTTTTATGGATGAGAATTTTGAAGGAACTTTGATAAGGTGGGTGGTTTTGGATAGAGTCATCCCCTCTATTTTCAAAGTTCAGAGGATGGTCCGGATGTACCCAGAGGGCACCATACACGCTGCCTGAAGGAGATATTAGCAGGCTGAGAGTACTCAATGGTCACTGAAGTGCAGAAAATATTTAGGGGGGAAAACCCGTAAAGGGCTGTGGGGGGGCAACTCTCAAAACAGCCTGTTAGAGAACTGAGCATGCCAACTGATTGCTGTTGGGGAAATGGAAGACTTTGGAGAGGAGAGATGTTGTACAGGCGTCTCCTCACTTATGTGGGGGTTACATTCCCAGGTACCATATGTATATGTGAAATAGTGTATAGTGAAGAACACCACCTAAAAAGCCTGTAAACACGCTCTAAACCTCTGGAAACCCTTGAAAAACCCTTGAAAATACCCAGCCAGCAGCACTTACCAGATTGGCATGAATGGTGGCAATGGTGGCTCTCAGTCTTCCTCATCGCTGGAGGACAGTGTGGAAACGACAAGGGGATGATGCAAAGGCTCATGGGATTGCAGTTGCAAAGGCTCCTGGGATTGCTAGCCATTTGGGTTTTTGTGCCATTTGTGCAGTTTTCCTGCTCTTTTGGGGTATTTTTTTGCACTTTTTGCCCCTTTTTGCACTTTATATTGATTTGTTTAATTATTTCATGGCACCACGTGTACACAGTCGTGTGCGAGTCAAATGCGTGTAAGTGGAGAGATGCCTGTATTGTGAAAGAGGGTGTGGGCTGAATGACTCGAACACAGAGACAGAGAAAAGGAGCATTCCACCCTGTAACATTATGTTGCAGGTCCTCCTTGTCCTGTCCAGTGGCGGAGCAAGCCGATTGGGCGCCTGGGGTGGCACGTGTGCCCCAGGGGTGGGGCCAGCTGCCTGCAGGGGTGGAGCCATCTGGAGCAGGATCCTCCACGGCACCTCTGAGGAGACTGCCTGCCTCCTCCCACTCAGCCACCCTACAGTTGAGGGGGAGGTGCCGGGTGGACCGTTTGGGGCAGTATGGAGCCTGCGGGAGCCCAAACCACCTTGTCACTCCCAGGAAGGACACGTGGCTGAGGCACGCTGCAGGCCCTGCGGTGAGTGCCTCCCGGCATTTTGTCACCCCTCTCAGTGGTGACACCCAGAACGACCCACCCCCACTGCCCCCTTCCTCCGCCCCGGTCCTGTCTCTATGTCCCATATGCTTTTCAGGACTGATACATTTGCTGTAAGTCACTGGTAGCTTTTGTTGTGCACTTAGTAAGTTTTAGATGGCCATAAGCCTGGAAGAATGAATCTTTCCAATGGATATAGAATGAGGGTACTATGGTGCTTACCAAACATCAAATCTCATCTCATAAGCAGTGGGTTTTGCTGACTGTTTAGGCAAGCAGCTGTCTGTCAGCACATAAGAGGCCTATGACATACATCAAACAGGCGCCACCTCTCCAGGATCGCCGACTTGAGGAGCACTATGGCTCTAGCCCCACCTGGGTGTCAAAACACAAGACCTTTTCCTGGATTCTTTTAACAAAGAGCATAATACAGATTTGATGGATTGTTTGGGCAAAGCCTTAAACCATACTGTGAGAATTATGGCAATTTCCCATTTCCTGGTTGTAACTAGCAATACAGAAAAAACGGCTTTTTGAATTTTCATAATCACTCAAGAAATGCCAGCTCTTCAAGCTTGCCTATGGCTCTTGCTCATCTTTATCTGAGTCACACACTGAAGCTCCTTACACACACACACACACACACACACACACACACACACGCACACACACACACCCTTTGAAAAACTAACTAATCGGAACTCCTGCAAGAGTTCCATTAGCACCATATGAACAGGCTCAGATTAGTGCTAATACAACAAATGTGTAATTAAATGCGAAATTAAATGACCAGCAGGGACTTTCCAGAAAGCCTAACAGCTTGGAAGAGTAAGCAACATCCAGCCTTTGTGTTATTTAAGTTGCATTTAAAGAAAAGAAAAGAACAAGAGCTGTTCGTTCAGGCAGCAAAGTGTTCAGTACACATCTGAGTCATGCTGATAGCATTTTCCGAGAAGTAGCACATCATGAAGCGAATCAGGTGCCCTCTATTATCCCCTCTCCGAGATGCTTTGGCACCTTCTGAAAAGAACAGCTTGCCAACAATCAGCAATTAGCAGTTTCGCCACTTTTGATTATATTTCTCTTTATAAAGAAACCAGGCAACTTACAGGAAGTTGCTGTAAGACACCTGAAATTTGATGTGCACCCCCCCACCAGACGCCTTTGCAGCACATGGTCCATGCTCATTATGTCGCTCACCTTTTGGATTGCAAAATTCAGAAAGGTGATGTTTAGAAGGGAAGGGGCTGTGTGGGAGGCAGGCAAGACTGGGTTTTTCTCAGGGTGTGAGGCAGAGGAAAGATGGAAACTTCCCAGATGGGAGCTGGGGAGATTAACTTCTTTGTATGTGGACAGAAGATTATGGTATAATTAGAAGAGAGGTGTGTGTGTGTTTCATTATTTCTGTTGTCTTTCTCCTCTTTTCTTTATTCCTTTGCCTTCCTCTCTTTTCTTTTGTTATTTCTCCTTCATTTTTTCTTTTTTATTTCATTTGTTCTAGATAGAATTTTATTGTATTGTGAAAACTTTAATAAAAAAATTATGCGATGGATTGCAAAATTCACAAGGAAAGACAAAATTACGCTCACATGTTCCCCTTTGGGTAAAACACAGCTCTTCACTGGGGATGCAACCTCTATGAAATGATATAATGCATTATAAAGTTAAATGTCTGCGACGATCTTTATATAAATGGAGCTTGCCATTCAAAAACCATGAAAGCAAAAGCAAGCAAACAAAAACAAAACTGATTTAACAAGGAGCAACAAAAGCAGGGTCACCGGTGGGGTGTGTGGAAAGGCTAGTGAGGCTGATCACAACTTCCCCAGGTCATCTGATCATATAGAGATCAGGCTTCTATCCCTTGCTAAATAGAGGATTTCAGATATAAATGAAGAGTGTGTGAACTTGACTGTGTGAACTTCACCCTTCCCTGCCCAACGGGCAGGGATCAGCATGTACAGTATATCCATTTTAACAATGGTGAAATCCAGCCAATCAGTGCTTCTGGAAGTGACACAGGGTGCAGGATTAACCTCCCTCCCCAGCTTCCCCATCAAACAACTTCTTCTTTTCAGGACTATGCTTACATAGCTATGGTTGCCCTGCAAACACTCTACTGCAGGGGTCAGCAAACTTTTTCAGCAGGGGGCCGGTCCACTGTCCCTCAGACCTTGTGGGGGGGCTGGAAAATGAACGAATTCCTATGCCCCACAAATAACCCAGAGATGCATTTTAAATAAAAGCACACATTCTACTCATGTAAAAACATGCTGATTCCCAGACCGTCTGCGGGCTGGATTTAGAAGGTGATTGGGCCGGATCTGGCCCCCAGGCCTTAGTTTGCCTACCCATGCTCTACTGGATCAGAGAATGTTCAGACTGTCCCCACAGAAAGAACATGGACATGGACACAAAGATGTTCTGCATAAGCATGCAATGTGTCCTTTAAAAATAAAGAAATAGTAGTTCACCCTAATGTTGTTCAAATGTATTTATTTAGCACAGCTTGTCTTTAGACAGCTTTGTAGATGGCTGCCTGGAAGAATGCTGAAAACAACCCAGCTGCATGGACAATGCCTGAACGCATGAGTCTTTTCCTATACAATCAACATCACTGCTCCCAGCACAGTGACAACTTTGTGAGAATCAGTCAACCCTGGACCATTTGGTTGTGCCATTTAAACATTCTCCCAGGCATGCAGGAGCCACCCACATATAAAGACTTTCACACAGTGCTAGGAGTATGTTCAAGGGGCATTGAGTGTTAAGAAGAAATTGGCTTAATCTGAGCAGAAATATCTTCTCATGCTAATGTAGTAATAAAACAGGCTGATGAGGATTGGCCTACGGGGATTATGGGTAGATATGATTATGAGACAGAGGTATTGAAATAAATTGAAGAAAGGACTTCCGATATTTCTAGAGCAATCCACCAAAATGAATAGGGTTTGAATTCACACATTTACACATTTAAGTCAAAATGTGACAGGCTACAAATTACCCTACTTTGAATTTTCTCCTTGTTAACAATTCTTGAGTGAATCTGTTCTTTTAAGTTCTGTACAAGTTCCTTCATCACATTATTATGAATGCTGGACAAGTGGTGAGAGTTATGCAGGCCATACCTTTTGTCAGGCAAATTGTTTAGATGTGCAGTGAATATCTCTTTATTGTTGGAAGATTGTCCAAATTGTGAAACTCATTCACATTTGATCTAGGCAATTTCCATTCTAGACAATTCCAGAACTGAGATGGGGAAATGACTCATCTGCCCCTCCAGCTGAAGGAGGGACCAAATTAGATTTGCTTATGAAGAGAATTATAGGAATGTTTTAGAAACAGAGAGTGAGAGACACAGAGAGGAACAGAAAGACAGGAGCCAGGAGCTGCAGGCTGAAAGACCTCTTTGGTTTATAGGTATTCCACCCCCCTCAGTTTGATGTGAGGTAGTGGATTTGCTAAAGACTTACTTTACAATGTTTGTCTCGGCCTTTGCTCTACTTGTATATTTGTTAATAGCCTCTAAATGCCAAATGTGTCTAAGGTTCCCCATTCCTGTGAAAAACCAACCACTTTGGTGCCATACCTGGGCAACATGCATGCTAGAGAGATATAATCCTTCCCCCAAACTGAGAAAATGTGCCAATCTGAAAGGAATTCTGTAGAGAATGCCTGTAGGGATTTTCTACTCTAGGACCCACTAAATTAGTTTCAGACTTGGGTTTACTAAAATCAAATTGACCTATAGAGTCCTACATAGCTTGAGACCTCTTTCATATATACCTAAGCCTCTAGAACATATATGGAGGCCCACCTCTATGTGACCTTTCTGTCTGAACTACAGGAGACGGCCAAAAGGGAGAGAGAGAGTTGTTGCCTAGGGAGGCTTGCCTGCTAGGTATGCTAATTTCCTTGTGATCTGAGCCTTAAAAAACCATCACCTGAAATACGTCAGTCTCTGCTTTTATGGTGGTTGTGTTTTGCCCTATGAGATTTGTTCTAGTTCTCAGTATGATTAATGCAGGTGATAGTGGGCATCATTTCATTTACTCTTGGTTTTGATTTTGGGTTGCTTTGTTCTATTGACTTTAGTGTTGTGCTGGCATACACAGACCTCCCCTCCCTCATTTAATCCCAACAACCTTGTGAGGTAGGCTAGGGCTGAGAAGGCAGTAACTGGCCCAGGGTCACCCGGTGAGCTTCATGCCCAAGTGGGGATTTGAACCCTGGTCTCCCAGGCCCTAGTCCAACACTCTAACCACTGCACCACACTGGCTCATCTCTTTTAATACCTAACTCATGTTGCAAGAATCCAGAACCAACCAGAGTCTTCTGCAGCATGTACTCTCAGTGTACCTGTACTTAGAAATTAATAAATATACATTTCACTGCATGTAGCACTCTAGACACTGTAGTATACAAGTATACTCTTGCTACTCCTAAAACATATGGACTGTTTTACTTATTCATCACATGGCTGCAATTACACCAGAACAGAATCTAGTACATGAAAGAGATTCATGAAAAACACAGCTTTAAATTAGTGAAAACGACAACAATAAAACAGAAGGGAAGATCTCCAGCCTTTCCAGGTGCACATCTAGACATAGCTGAGGCATGCTGATGAGGTTAAATGGTTTTCCACAATTAATAACATAGTTGAATATTTTGCAAATTAGACTAATAGGGTTTGTGGGTGGTGGTTTTGCATATGGCACTCTTAAGCCTAAAATGGCACATCCATCATTGAGGTTGGCAGACTGACAGGAGCCCCCTCCCCCAGGTCGAAAGTGGTGCAATAGAAGCATTGTTGCCCTCTCTATCATTCTGCTAAATATGTTTTGCAGCTTTTTGTAACATTTCAAGAAGCTGAAAAAGCCTTTTGACCAAAGATTACTGTGGCACAAAAGCTGTGTGTGCAGAGCAGCAGAAAATAATCCTTCTGTCGTGCTACTTTTAGCTATCTTAAAAACCACCTCTCTCTCCACCTCAAACTTAAAAACTGCAAATTTGCTGTGCCATTAAGTTAATAACTGTGAGCACAGGCACCCACAGGGTTAAGCATCTTTTGGGGGTGGGGGTGGAGAAGTTACAGTTCACAAACAGTCAGTGTTTTCCGTTCGCAATCCAAATCGTTCCACTGTCCATCCTCAACTATTATAACACAGTCCTCTTTATTACCAGAGTTATTGGGCTCTCCTTGTTTCCAATTTGTGTAACTTAGGGGTGCCCCATTCACATACACGAATCTCCCTTCAGTTTCGATATCGTTGATACCGAGAAAAACAACCTTCGAATTCCTCTTTACTATTTCCGCCAAGGCTGCATTTTCTGCTGCGTTCTTCGGGGTGGCAAGAGCTGCACCTCCATTTTCACACAGTCTTTTTCCATTGGAGTAAGTTAGTTCTTGACCAGCTGAAACAAAAAATTTCTCTCCGACTTTCACCTGCTGCAACATCACAACTAGACAGAAAGAGAAAAGCACAGTTGCTAAGGATAATGGGAGTTGTAGTCCTACAACATCTGGAAGGTTCCAGGCTGTAGGAGGCTGCTCTTTAGGTTCATCAATATCCAACACACTGAGAAAAATCTGTCATTTTCCTCCACACCCCACCCACAATAATCAGTGCTTTGAGTCCCATTGTCCCACCTCAAAAGCAAAACAGATTAGCACCCACTCAACCCAAATTTTGTTTTTTCACGCATACAGAATGTATGAAAGGATCAATTTTGTTGGTTGTAAAATCTGCATGGGATGACATGATCACCTCACTTTTTGTGCGGAGAGTATAACCTGGCTCTAAGTAATATAAAGAGATGAGACGATAGTAGAAAGTTTGCAACATATGAGCTAATGACAACACAGACTGACTCCTTTATATGGGCAAATCTTAGTTAGACCCATCTGCATTATACATTGAAAGTTGTATCATACCATTTAAACAGTTATGGCTTCTCCCAAAGAGTCCCTGCATACCTTGCTATTAGCTTGTTGTTTTTGCACTCGCACTCACACACACAAGCAACCATTTAAAAACAAATATAAGAACAAGCATTGAAAATGCATATTCCATCTTACTCTTTTTATACTTGGTAAGGTCAGCTTGAAGAGTCTGGATTTTCTTTTCCAAAGCAGTTAATTGTTGTTGAGTGGAAGTAATGGCTAAGGTGAGAAAATGAAGATATGGTTCATACGGTTAAGCACAAATGATTTATATTGGAAAGTTGCCACCCAGACCATTAACAATTCCTGACTCTGTACTACCTGCTGTCCTTTGTCACCCATGTATCAGTTATTTTTATATGACATTTATATCCTGCCTTTCTTCCATAATATAGCTGAAGGCATTGAGGGTCCCAGGTGCCCTGGTCGGGGACTGACTAGATCCAGTCCTACTTAGCTTCAGCCAATGTTCCTGCATTATGTGCCTTCAGCCCATTCCTTGGGGCATAAATGCTCACATTCACAAACACAAAAGCCCTTCTGCCAAAAAAAGAGATGCAAAATATAGTGAAGGAAGAAGGGAGATAGGGACCGCTTGTTCACTGGGGGCAGAAGCAAGAAGCATCAGGCATGCACTTGCCAAACTGGTGTTCTCATGATGTTTTGGACTACAACTATCGGTGCTGGTTGTGGCTGATAGGAATTGCAGTCCAACACATCTGGATGGTGCCAGGCAGGTGAAGGCTGAACTACAGGAAAGGAGGGTTTTTCTGTTTTTGTTTTACTAATGTTTAATCCAATTATAGGACCAGTTCAGCAGCAGATTAAGCTGCATAGAGAGGTCTGTGACTTTCTTGGAAGCATTTCTCTTGGGCTCCTGTTGTGGTCCCAAAGCAGTGATGGCCAAACTTGGCCCTCCAGCTGTTTTGGGACTGCAGCTCCCATCACCCCTAGCTAACAGGACCAGTGGTCAGGGTTGATGGGAATTGTAGTCCCAAAACAGTTGGAGGGCCAAGTTTGGCCATCACTGTCCTAAAGGATCTACATTGGTTCCTGGTATGTTTCCAAGCAGAATTCAAAGTGTTGGTGCTGACCTTTAAAGCCGTAAGCGGCCTTGGCCCTGTATACCTGAAGGAGTGTCTCCACCCCCATAGTTCAGCCTGGACACTGAGATCTTCCTCCAAGGGTCTTCTGCTGGTTCCCTCACTGCAAGAAGCGAAGTTACAGGGAACCAGGCAGAGGGCTTTCTTGGTAGTGGTGCCCTCCCTGTGGAGCGCCCTCCCACCAGATATCAAGGAGATAAGTAACTATACAACTTTTAGAAGACACCTGAAGGCAGCCCTGTATCGGGAAGTTTTTAATGTTTCATGTTTTATTATGTTTCCATATGTACTGGATGCTGGTTGGGCTGGGGTATAAATAATAACATTATTATTAATAATAATTATTATTCCTGATTTACAGTAGATTATCCATGGAGTACTTTCAGATTTCTGTGGTTCAGTTTATACATCCAGCAGGCTCAAAGTGCTTGCTCTATGTGGGTCTGCTGCAGCCAGGTTCATGCTGTGATGATAGGAAGACATCATTGTATGAATTGCCCCCTCCACATTAGTTTATCCACAAGCTGCCCCTGTTTAAATGATGATGGCATCTTTAAAAGGTGCCACTTGAATAATAGGGAACAGGACGGCTCTGAATGCCCTAACCCCACTGTGACACTGGTTGACATAAATGGTGCTTCTACATGAACCCACAGATGTATTCCCAGATGCAATGGCTTGGGGACCACAAGATGCATTTTGGCCCTATGATTTTCTAAGCAAAGCTTTCACTGAAGAATAATTATCATGCAAACCATTCACTGGCATTCACAAAGAAGAGGTTATGTTGGTCTTGAAGTGCCCATTCATGTCTTTCTGAAAGCAAAATTAAGCACCAGAAAGTTGATTTCTTACCTGCCATTTCTCCCTTTTGTCCTTTCTGGCCTGGGGGCCCTGCAATTCCAGGCAGTCCAGGAGGCCCTGCCTTCCCAGGAAAACCCTGTTGGCCCCTCACTTGGACTCCTTGTGTTTGAGAAAAAGAAACAGCTTTTGGATACTATTCCCCCGTAACAAACAGCCAACAAGGAAAAAAAGGTCACTTTAAATAATACACATTCACACTCCTGATGGCAGCCTTCGTGACAAGATGTTCCTAGAGCTCACCTTGTACTCAGCTGATAATTGTGATTCTGTGCTGATGCCACTGCAAATCATCGCAAATGTTTATTATCCTCCTGGTTCCTATGTATTTACCCTGCTCACTCTGTTCCTTAACTCCCCACCAGCTCTGCCTAGATTTGCTTTGCTCCACAATCTCTCTTCCACTACACAGTGCATACATGCGCTCAGCACATACATACAGACCAGGCATATCTCCCTCTCCTGCCTCCTCTGTCTCTCTCGCACATTTCACATATACACAGCTTCACATACAATTATACCTTCTGCCTCTCTCCCTTCCCCAGACAATGCGCTCTCTCTCTCCCCCCCAAGTGCATCACTCCCCCCATCACATAGATCACTCTCTTTCTTCCCAAGAGGATCTCCGCACTACAAATCCGCCTTCAAGCTGTCTGAGAAGCTCAGTGTGTAAATAGGTTTAGAACTCGTTGCTCCAAGCTCAGACTGCATGGCTCTAACAAGCCTTTCTCGTGTTCTTATACTAATAATGTAGGAACTTTCACTAGTGTCAGTGGCGTAGCGTGGGTTGTCAGCACCCGGGGCAAGGCAAGTAATTTGCGCCCCCTAACCCGTGGATTTGCGCCCCCTAACCCGTGGATTTGCGCCCCCTAACCCTAACCCCCAGATGTTGCGCCCGGTGCGGCCGGCCCCCCTGCACCCCCCACGCTACGCCACTGCTAGTGTATCTAATCCAAGTTTTATTGCCTGTGTGTTCCGACTGATGTATGGAAAGCACATGAACCCAACCTTTGGAGAGTTTGCAAGTAAGCCACTTTTAACTCACCAAGCATGTGGTCTTTGCTATGTTAAGGAAAGAGGGGAGTTTTGGAATTCACACGGGCGTATTTCAAAGGTCTAACATCCTATATTTACATGCTTTACTTTCCTGCATATGTTGTGATTTAAAATATCTGCTAGGGTTTGCTCAACAAAAAGTTGAGCAAAAAGCCCCAAACTGGGATCTTGGCATCCAGGAATTCTCCTTTTTGAGACCTATTTTTCCCTTGCCACCAAGAGGGACAGGGGAAGCTATTCAGTCACTTCTCTCTTCCACCTCCAATGCTCAAAGAAAAGAGCTTGGAAAAGTGCTATGAAGCAGCCAGCCACCACTCAAAGCAAAAACATCCAGGGCTTGCTTTTCAGAACCATGGAGACAGTCCGCACCCTGTCCCCATGCCTTTTGGGACCTTGGAAAACAGTATGACGTCAATGTAAGCAAATAGAGGAAGGGGGGGGAAGAGAGAGAGAGAGAGAGAGAGAAGGGTTAAATACATAGCAATGTGTAACCACCCTGCCAAGTCACACACACACATGAGAAACCCAGCTGAGATATAGATGAGCTATCATAAGGTTCCAAAGATTACCATATAACTATATGGAGATACCTTGGTCTCCCTTCTCTCCTTTGGGACCATCTCTCCCATCTCTTCCCGGTAAACCGGGGATTCCTGGGTTGCCACATGCCATTACTGTGCAAGTGTTTGTTTCAGAATCAGTGGCCAACGCCAGCGATGTTCCCAGCATCAGGGCGATGAAAATTCGAAGATACATTGCTGATACCTTAGACAGATAACCAGTTAAGAGGAAATTATTTTGAGATCTTTTAGAGGTTGCCTATGGCCACTCTGCTGTTCTTTCTCTGCCAGTGAGAGAGGACTCTGTTTTGGCCTCTTAAGATGAGACTCTCAGAAAGCCATCAGCCCACCTGTCAGTGTGTTTTGCGCCATTGAAGGACATTGGTCAATGTGAATTCTGAACAATTGTTACTTTACCCAAATGATCTTGGTGTTATAGCTGTGTGAGACAACTGCAAATGCTGTTGGTTGGAGAATTCTAGCTTCTGCACAGAGCTACAGTTCTGGTAAATGAGCCACTGTGGCAGCTTAAAATTTGTGCCCCAGGCTTTTCAGACTCCTCTACCCATGTACTATTGAAACCAAAGGGGCACATTGGTTGCCAGATGTGATTCCCCCCCAGCTCTCCTACTCCCACTACTATAAATAGTATTTCAGCTGTCATACTAAAACAGATGTGTCAATAAGACAAGTTTATCTGATTAATTGTCTGCCTTTGAACCAATCCATTGCTTAATCAAATAAATTTAAATAAATGCCCATATTACCAATTTTTCATCGCCAACAAAATAAAGCCTGTTGCATATTGTAAGGAAGACATTTAATGTTTTATTTGCATTCCCTGTCACAGGCAAACATCCAAAAAAGCATGCCTCTAATTCAGTCCCACAAATTAAAGCAATTTAAAGTGGAATGGTAAATCAACTAACAGCACACTCCTATCTCTGTCTATTCCAAGATAAGTTCTATTGAATTCAAACTTTCTCACTCCCAGGTAAATGGGGTTAGGATTACATTCAGGCTTATTTTGAGAATAGGGAAACAGCAGATGGATTAAACTATTTTGGAGGAGTTTAACAAGCAAAGTTTTCATCCAGCATTAATCTGAAGCAGCGTTACTTACCGGTTCCTCATATGTTTCCTTGATCAAATGAAGCAGCTCAGCTGATTTGAAGAGAGATGAAGGCTAGCCAAGAAAGGGGAGGATTTCTGTTTTGCTTAGAATGGTGGGGAAAAAATCAGTAGAAAAATCCCATAGATAAGTATGTTTTATTTTATCTCTGCGGATTGCAAAATTGTACTTTATACACCAGCACTTACTGGCACGACTGCATGAGGTGTTTCAGCATAACCTTTCCCCGCCAGTCAATTTACTGGAAAACAGGGACAAATTCTAGAACTTGCCCTTTCGTATAATCAATGGAAGTGCTTCTTCCAGCAAATAGATCTACAGACATCTTATAGACCTGTGATACAGAAATCTGTTATATTATGCATTATAGAGATACAGAAATCTAAAATGCTTTATACTTTTTGCAGCATTATCAGAAAGGTTGGGCTGTCAATCTATAACCATTTTGAACCTTCTGATGAGTTTGTTCAGAGTAACCTTCCTTGTAAGCTCTCAGATAAGTAAGATAGGTGAAACCAAAGGGAAGTAAACATGTTTTTGTTAAAACCATCCAAGTTTCCCAAAAGTAATGATGATTAAATCCACATATGACCTCTCCAAGCAGTTAAGCAGAGTTCCAGAATATCTGGAGAGGCCATAAAGCTCTTTGCAAAAGATTAAGCTAGCAGTGGACAGTAGATTTAAAGCCAGTCGAAACTGAGGCAAAAGAGGGTGGTGGTGAACAGTTATTTATCCGCGTTTCAACACTAGGCCCTGTTTCCAGTCACAGAGGATATTCCCTATTCAGAAAGGCTGGATGTGGCTGATGCCATCCCAGCTGTTACACCAGAATCTAAATTGGAACCTGGGAAGTGGTTTTTTTTCTTTCTTTCCACCCTGAGAAGTGTTTTGGAACCTAAGGGGAAAACACAAGAACAAAAAGAGCAAGTTCAGGTAGAGTGGATGGCCACACCTGAGAAAGAAGAAGGGTGGATCTACACTCATGGTTTATAATGTTAGGGAAGGGTTAAGAAATGGGTTTCACCATGTAGATTGTGTTCCGCTTTTAATGTTCATAATGCGTTATTAAAATGAGACACCAGAGGGCTCTGCAGAGCAACCAGGAACCAGCAATAGGGAAATGACGTTTTGACGGACAAAACAAGGTAAGAAACACTTTTAATCTACAAGTCTGCCCTGTAACGTTTTAGAATGATATATCTAATATACCATTGTAAGTAAGATATTATTAGATATTAGATATATCATTCTAACAAAGTTAAACATGTCCCTTGTAGATCCAAGCAAAGTAAAACAAATCCCATTATTCTTCATTGAGCAGGAACATCATAGGATCAGGCACTGCCTGGAAGTAGGGTGGCTGTGGGTCCTACTTTACAGAGGACCACCCTTTACTGGAAAGGGTCCCCTTTTGGAAGGGTAGCCTGATTCAAGTATAAATCACCATAAGGATGGAGAGCAGGGACCCATGAACAGGCAGCAGCACCCTAAGCAGCAGACTGACACAGCTCAGTCTTCCCCACAAGCCCACCATGGTGAGGTGTGCTCTGTTTATATCCAAATTATAGCAAGTTTTATGCAAATGTGTGTCATCTTTTGTACTCTTTTTTTGATGACATGTACATGGCTACCCCAGCTGAGGGACTTTCTTTTTTTTTTTTTTTTCCTCCAGCTGAGGGACTTTCATGAATGTGGAGGGGACAGCAAAGTATATCACAGGGTAACAGATTAATAGAATTGCAGAGTTAGAAGGGACCACAATGGTTATCTCCTCCTGCAGTGCAGGAATTTTTTCCCCAGCATGAGGCTCAAACCCATGACCCTGAGATTAAGAGTCTCATGCTCTACCGACTGAGCTAACTCAGAGTTTTCAGGTATAACTGCACTGACCGGCAATAATACAAAGGTTTCCTTCCCACTGGTAATAAATATTTTGTCTCCAGCTTTATTTACCACTCCTGTCAAAGCGAAGGCAGCGTAAGAGAAGAAAAGTAATGGTTTATACAGTCAGATCTAAGGATTATTCACACGCATGCAGGCAACAGAGGCTTGGAATGGAGACAAGAACATCTTGGGACGCTGTCCCACAAAGCTCAGAATGTTTAGCAACAACCTTTTCTCCTTCCGTTTCAATGTTCATGTTACATGATGGGCCACCATAGTCTCAACAGGGGGTTGGGCCTTGAGCTTCTCAAACAGCAGCTCTTCATAGCAAACAGCAAACCACCTTTGCAACCAAGAAGGCTTTCTAAGGTAGCTTGTGGTGTTTGCAGAGAATCTGCTCAAGCTCTTTGGACCTTGGCCCAGGTTTGTTAATGACAAATATAATCCATTGTCATTGCCATGACACACATCACGTGGAAAGAAGGGGGGGGGGAATAAAATAAATGCATGATAACCATTCTTGCATCAACTAGTCCATCTGCTCCAACTGCCAGAAATCTTTTATTTTAATGACTGTTCCTTAATTCAAAACATGTTAGTTGCTCAAGAACATAGGGCAAGTTCTTTCTTTCAGAGACCTACCACTCCACTGTGTAGTATCGAGAAATTATCAGGGTTCTAAAATGCACTTTAGATTTGACGTTTCAGGTGAATCTAAGGCATTAATTTGTTTAATTGTAGAATTTAATCCTAGATGGCCCATTGACCTGATCCAGCAACTCTTCTTGTGTATTTTTTTGATCTGTCAGATGCTGGACATTGGAGTGGTTTGGTTTTGTTTTGCTTCTGTTGTATATTTGTTAAACCTTGCAACTCAAAGAGATGAAAAGACGGGCGCTCTCTATGGAGTGTTTTTCTGAGGATGTCATGAGATGACAGAGATAACAAAGATGACCTTGAGATAACCTAGGGTTGTCCTTACCTGAAGTTGGCCTTACAGGGAACATGTGTTTGCTGATGAAAGTGTAATGCTCCTCAGCAAGATAGGGTGAGTATTTAGGGCTTTAACTTATAGTATTGTTCAGTCAGAGGGAAGATCCAAAAGACTGATACAACTGACTGACTCATAATGTGACTCTGAAGGTGGCATCATAAAGTACCAGGGCTTTTTTTTCAGCCAAAACTTGCTGAAACTCAGTTCCAGTACCTCTCAGGTGGGCATCATTGCCATTATAAGAGAACAAAGTGAGTTCATGGTGTGTTCTGGGAGATCTTTTTCTAGAAAAATAGCACTGTATAGAACCATGTTTGATTCGTTCATTATGGCTGCACTTTGGCTCTTACTCATCACTGGAGTAAGTGTAGGAGAAGACAGTTCAGAGAAGAGGGATGACATGGGCTGCACCAGGCTGTATAGATTAGACAGGTGTGGAATGACTAATCTGTACTATATCCACACCTTAGAGCTAGCAATGTAACCCAATGAACTATGCTTCCATTGACAAGATTACTTGCGAGTCTCCATATCTTGGCAACAGGTTCTTTTCACAATCATAGTACCCTCAGGAATCCAATATCCTTTTCCTTGCAAGGTCTGTGGTTCATAAAAACATCTCCATTGACCTAATGTCCGGTAATAATACAAAGCATTTGGGATTACAGCTAGAAGGCAGTTTAAAAGCATGGATTTTTTCCTCTCTGCCTTATGCAGCATACTTTGACAATGCAAGTTGTCACAGGAATACAAAGGAGGATAGATATTCTGCTGTGCAAAAGTAGCCCACTTTCCCTAGGTTTCTCTGTATCCCCAAACTGGTGAGCGATAGGGTCCTGCTTCTGATGGTCAGAAGTTTAGCAGGGTTGTTGGCCTGGTTGAAAGGAGACAAATGGGATCCTCATAACAGAGGGTCCTGGTTGTGCGTAGGACCCCAGAGCTCACCTGATAGGGTTAAAATGGGGGGGAAGGAGCAAGAAGTCCTGGCCATTCCCCTGGGATCACACCAGGCGATTGTAGCCAATAGCCAGTGGGTGGTGTGATCCCAGGGGCTTTTAAAACAGCAGTGTGATGCAAGGAGGGGCACTTGCTTCGCACTGTTGAACACCCGCCCACCCTCTCTAGTTTAGGTAGAGTCACTTGGCCTTGCTTTGGTTTGGGTCGCCAGTTTTGGAACAGGGGCTGGGTAGGAATTTTTCCATTTGGCAGGTTGGCTTTAGCCATTTGGTTTTCGCCTACCCCTTAGCAATTCATCACAACTTGTAAGGTGGCGGTTAGGCATTGGCTCAGCTGGATTGTGGGGAGGGGAGGTGCGGCCATCACCTGCCCTTCCAGGAATTGGGTATTCCATTAAAGGAATCTGGGGGTCCTGGATCTCATCCGAAGTCCGCTTGAGGGGCTAGGGCCATGCCAGGACCACAGGAACCCCGGGGTGAGCTTAGGTTGGTCCTCATCGACCTAGCTCCCTCGTTTGGTTTACCCCATTGGACGATCACCCTGAGAGGTGGAGCCAGTTATAGTGGGGAGTCAATGCCTAAGCCAATACCGCTCATGTGATTGTATTTCAATAAAGTTGTGGCCAAAATTTGCTCCAAAACTTAAACTAATATAAGTGCCCGTGTGTATTTATTTTGGGGGTGGGTCTTGGGGCCTCGAGATGCAGCAAGAGATAGCTAGTTCCGGAACAACCCAACCTATGTCCGAGCAACAAATAGCACAAACCTGGAAGAAATGTCAGAGTCAGTAGCCTTATAGGATCAACTGGAAGTCTTTTGGCCTCTTGTGTTGGTAGCTACAATTACCGCTGATCGCCTGAAATGATGGTGAGTGTTGTTGCTCTGCTATTTCTTTCTTCAGCAAGCTCCTATGCTGGTACAGAGCGCAATGTCCCTGAATCTGAATACTAGAATCATTGGTATAATTCCTTGAGCGCCTTATGAGGTTATGCCATGGTCTGAGCTGGAGTAGCCTTTATGATACATTCTTGTGCAGGTGAGGAACAACTCCTTTAATTGGGCTACAAAGAAGGAAATGTCAGTTTTGCATTTTTGGGATTGGTTGAAAAGGCACGTGGGCATTCCAGTGTAGTTTTCTTGTTGTTACCATGGGGATGGATGTTGCCTGAATGTCTGTGTACTCATAGCGTGTATTTTTATTCTTGGACATGCTTTACTAGAAATCACATGCCTCACATTAAATTTGCCATATTCTTTCTGCACACAGTCAGGTAAAGGAAAGTAGCATCTTGAATATCACTTGTGTAACTTACTGTTCAAGCTAGAGGGGTTCTGAATTTTGAAAGAATTAGAACAAACTATTCCTTCGCCTCGCAAACATGGCCACCCCCGCACCTCCTGATTTTAGAATTCACAAATGACTAACCACTCAAGTGTGCAGCCTCTGTCATGCCATTTGCCATCTTGATGCATTTCTACACAGTCCTCATTGCCAAGATTATTTGGTTCTCCTGGGGCCCAGTTAGAGTACCCAATGACGTCGCCATTCAGGTACTCAAACCTCCCTTCTGTCGCCATGTCGTTGATCCCAAGGACAGCTCTTCTGTTATACCAGGTCACTATTTTTTGCAGGGCACTGTTCTCTGCCGCATTCCTCGGGAAGGCAAGTGCGCCACCCATGCGCAAGCAAGTCTCACGCGCAGCATGATAATCACCTCTGGATCCATCTGTTTTGAATACCTTCTCACCAACCATCACGCCGTTGGGGGCAAGGAGAACTAGAAAGAGACAGGATTGCAAGGCTTTCAAATCTAATACTGTAAAATGCCAGGTGCATTGATGGTACGGGCAGCATTTTATATTTCAGTGGAAGGAGATAGGTTCTTAGCATGGTTTAAAGCAGAGGAGAGGATGGGAGTAGTGGTTGCACAATGTATGTATGTATGGTCACAGGTTCCCCATCACTTTTGTGAACTCAAATTGCATCAGTAGTAAACTTGAGACAGCAAGAGCTAAGAAGACTCATTCTTTGAAGGTGAAGATTAAGGTGTGATTATGATAGAGGGCTATATATATATATTTATTATGATTATGATTATTGATATTATTAATGTTCCTTATCTATCTGGTTCCTCTTTTTCCCTTTAACTTTTCTTGCTCTTTTCTCTTTTGATTTTGTCTTTCTGATCCTATTTGTTCTAGGTATTATTTTTCTGTATTGTGAAAACTTTAATAAAATATTTTTGGGGGAAATAGTCAACTTGAAGCTATATCAGCCTATTTGGACAAAAGCAAACAATAATTTCCCTTTCGTACCTTTTTGAGTTTTGGTGATGGCAGCTTTCAAACCCTCCAACTCTGTTTCCAAGCCCCTTATTTGTGTTTTAAGGCTTTCCAGCTCTGAATGAGAAAATAGTTGCATTAGATTTCCCGATCAACTGCAAATTCCAGAAGTGAACTTTTTCAAAATATGTATGGATAACAATCTATGGCCAAGCTTTCATGTAGCTATAGAGCTGGTGCAGAGTCTCTCATTTGAGAACAGTGCACCTACTGTAAAACTATAATGTGCCAAGTGGTCCTCAGTTGCTCATTCTTTTAGGTTATTCAAATATTTTTTTTACTGTACACAAGAAGCAGAATAAACTTCCTCCTCTTAAAGAAGTCGAAGGGCATTTGCCAACAGAAACAATAGCTATTCTGTTTTCCAACGTTCAGTATTTCTCTCCTGTTCTGCCTTCTGTAGGAAGGAAATGTAATACAAATAGTTCTTGAGCTCACTCATCTTGGCTGGTTCACTTGGAAATTTTTCTTCAGGTGCAAATTTTGTTAACTTCCTGGACGGCGAGTTGAACTAAATGCCCTCTTGTTTGGAGATGGAATTAAAATAATCTCAGGTTAATAATTGCAAGTGACAGATTTGTGCGGCCAACTATGGGAAGAGAAAGAGACGTTTTTGTGGAGAGGCTGTGCAAGTTTTTGCCTTGCAACAGGACAATAGTAGGTCCAGCTGAAGTCCTCTGGGGAAAGGAGAAGGGAGAGGACTCAGAAAAACTGCCAAGAGGTTTTCCTCTTAGGGCTGGGACAGTGTCTGCTGTGGAGTTTCTTTTCTCCCAGAGCTCAGAAAGTGCTTCTGTCTAAGGACCAGTAGCCCTGTATGTTGGCTCTTAAGATTGCACTTGCAAAGGAGTGGTCAGTATTTGGATGTGGCTTCTCTTTTTGCACACACTGACATCACCACACTGGGGGAAGAAAGCCGACAACTGCCCTCCAGAACCCCCTAAGTGAGAAATGTCCACATGTGAACACCAGATTAGTAGTAACCAGGGCTTTCTTCCCCCAGCCGGAACTTGCCGGAACTCTCAGGTGGGCACCATTGCCATTATAAGAGAGGAAGGGAGGCGTTCATGGTGAGTTCTGACACTTTTTCAAGAAAAATAGCACTGGTTATAACCATACAGAGGCATTTTATTTTTTAGAGGAAGAGAGTTGATTCAGAAGGAGAGAGCATCTTTCCTCATGGAGTCATGACTGGCCCAGAAACCAAAGGGATATATTTCTTCCTCACTTCTTGACTTTGAGAAGTGTCTGTGGACTTTCGGCCTAAACTTCAAGTCTTTGTATCACTTTTTTGCTAATTTCAATATGAGGCGGTTTTGAAATTTGATCCTCATTATACTTGCACATTGTAGAAGAAAACACTTTCTTCCAATCTATTTGATCGGAGCAATTGTAATTATGTTTATACTTTGCTTGCTGATTATGTGCCATACAGTGCCATACTTGCTGATTATGTGTTATACCGTGACACATTTCACTTTGACCAAATAAAAACATAAGGAGGTCAAACAATGCAACTGATATGGGATGGACTACTAGCTCTCACCCTTGCCTACCTCACTGGGTTATTCTGATAATAAATGAGCAAAATGGTGTCAAATGCTTTGTATACTGAAAAAGAGCAGTCAGAATGAATCATTGTCATCATCTTTGTCCTCCTGGTACTTTGCACATCGAGAAAAAAAAAGTTTAACCCCCCCTTTAGATTATAAATCTCTGGTAGGGCTCATATTATTTTTTATTTTTGTACAGTGCCTAGCTATGTTGTTGCTGATGACAATAATAATAATAACTGACAACAACAGCTTTTACCTGGAAGATTACTGTTTCCACTTGATCCTTTTCCATCTATAGAGCCTTTATCTCCTTCTGAACCAGGAATGCCAGTTGGTCCTGCTGGACCCTGTAGTCCTTGAGGTCTTGGTAATCCTAAAAAGAAGACCCAAATCAGTTAACTGATATGCGACTTAAAAACAACAACAACAACAACAACAACTCTGTTTTATAGTGCCTATCATTTGAGGTTACGTAGACAGTACTCCCAACTCTTTTGTCAGAACAGTCACCTTGTCTCCAGTGAGATTTTACTTGAGAATTGTGCCTCAGAGTTCTTTGGCTCCTATACTATTGTCCGCTAGTTAAGTGCTGATACCATAGTCCTCCATATGCAGGCATTTATTAGTTGTATCTGTGGAAGGGCCACAGAGATGTAGGGAGCTGTGAAGCAGACCATCCTCTTCCTGCTTTGCCAGTCTGATTGGCTTCAGTACCAGCCACGAAGAAAGCAGATTGGTGCAGTGTTCATAGATCACAGAAGAGTTAGAAGGGACCCTGAGGATAAACCCCCTGCAATGCAGGAATATGCAGCTGTCTCATATGGGGATCAAACCTGCAAAGTTGGCATTATCAGCACCATGCTCTAACCAATGGAGCAATCCATCAGTTGGGATAGCTACCAACTATCCAGGTATCCCTCTGTTTCCCCAGCCCAATATCAGAAGCCTGATACCCTTTGCTAGCCTGAGCAAAGGACACTTGAGTGCACAGAACAGGGCAAGGGACAGGACCTGGGTAGGGCCTGGCAAGATGGACTGAGAAGACTGGTGGGTTGCATTTAATCAGTGGACTGCAAGTCCCTCAATCCTCCTGTAGCATGTTAAATGTCAGCTTGAGCACTGTGGCAGGAGCCTTTTGCTTATTTGATCTGCTATATGTGTCTTTGTCTGATTTTAGTGCATGTGATGAAGTAGCCTGTGGTTTACCTAAATTACAGTAGCGCTACACCACAGAGCCTAGGGCTTGCCGATCAGAAGGTCAGCAGTTCGAATCCCCACGACGGGGTGAGCTCCCGTTGCTCAGTCCCTGCTCCTGCCAACCTAGCAGTTCGAAAGCACATCAAAGTGCAAGTGGATAAATAGGTACCGCTCCAGCGGGAAGGTAAATGGCATTTCCGTGCACTGCTCTGGTTCGCCAGAAGTGGCTTAATCATGCTGGCCACATGGCCCGGAAGCTGTACGCCGGCTCCCTCGGCCAATAAAGCGAGATGACCGCCGCAACCCCAGAGTTGTCCGCGACTGGACCTAATGGTCAGGGGTCCCTTTACCTTTACCTTTATGTGTCTTTGTTTTATTTTAGTGCATGTGATAAAGTAGCCTGTGGTTTACCTAAATTACAGTAGTTAGATATTCTAGCCTTATGAAATACTATATTACCATAAAATAGTTCTTCCTGACATTGCTGCTATAAGGAACAGGAAGCTGCCCTGTCCCCCATTTCCTGTCACAGGGGCTTTGATCTATTGTCGTTAGCTAAAAAAAGAGCCCACACATACTTGCTCCAAGCTTGTATATGAGAACAGAGTGGATCAAGCTTATATAGAAGTTATTTACCCCATATTTACTCCAAAGTGCACAAAAAGAGAGTGCACCCTCCCCATAAATGTTCTGGTACCTTGATCTCCCTCTTCTCCTTTTGGTCTGGTCTCAGCAGATGCACATATAACTAATGTACAAGCATTAGGAACCCATCCTGGCAGAAAAAGCCTTGGAGCAGAGCTGGTGGTTCTCTGCAGAGATGCTCCCCTTACCAATGGAGAAAGTATTAGAAGTATCAGCATTGTCTGGATGTATGGTCTAAAGTGGGGACAGAAACAAACACAACATCATTAGAAAAGAAGACAACTTAAACTCTGGTCACATGCATACCATACACTGAAAGCACATTTCCAGCACATGCTTTTCCCCAAAGAATCCTGGAAACAGTAGACTGTCACCCACAGAGCAACTGTTCCCAACACTGTTAAGAAACTACAGTTCCCACAATTCTTTTTTAGAGTTGTGTGCTCTAAATGTGCTTTAAATTTATGGTGTGGGTGTGACCTTTATCCTAATTAGCAGCTTCTGATTTTAAGAAGGAGATGGACAATATTTGACAGAGAATCGGAACAGATATGGATTTTCAGGATTGTGATTTCAGGTTCTGATCTGGAAAGACAAGGTTCAGCAAACATTGCTTGATGCGCTGTTGAAAGGGGAGAACTAGGGGAAACTGGGACCTTACAAAAGAGCAAGTTGGTGACCCAAAGATTAGAACAAGAGCCCAAAGGTCCTTACATGTGGCACAAACAGGCAGTACCGCAAAGAATTAATTCATTGCTGAATCAGGCGAGGTGTACAGTTTCAGCACCATAGTACACCAGCCTGTTGTGCCAATCATCTTATAACTTGTGCCACCTGTTTTCTACAGCCTTTACATGGTAAGGTTTGGATAAAGAAAATAAAATTCTAAGTATTTGTAATAGGCATCACTGCTTTCGTCAGCAATGCCCAAGTTTTGGATCCTGAAATCTCCCAACTGCATCCTTTGAGTTCTTTGTGTCAAAGCAAACAGGCTGTGATCCCCCCCCCCCCGGACAAATCATGCTGTCCTACAAGAAACTATTATCACTAGCAATAAGGGTTTACTTCCTACCCCGTTCTTGTCCCTGAGTACTAGCATGGTCAGCTGCAAAAGAGGGCTGGGCTCCTGTAGTCTTAATAGCCGTGCAAAAGTGGGGATTTCAGCAGGTGTAAATTGCATGCCCCTATCAGCTACACAAAGGTGTAGAAGCCCTGTCATCTGTTGCATCTGGCCACCCTACAGAATACAGATGTATACTTTCGCCAATCCAGGTGAATGGGTGTGATTCCTTCCTATGCAAAGAAGCATAACTGCTGCATCTCGGGGAATTGCTGAAGTGATGGTGAAATGCTGCCCTACCTGGGGCCTGGCTGCAACTCCTATGCATGCTTGCATGGGACTAAGTCCCACTGAGCACAGTAGGACCCTCCTTGTACAGAAAGAGCACCAAGAAATATAGCACAGCCTCCTGGGGACCCTGCAATATATGGTTCCTCTTTCCACTCCCATTATAATCAGAAGCATTTTGCTAATCTATACAGTAATCAAATGCATTTAAAGTATTTCGGTCCAATAAGTCCCTGTTGATTTTAGCGCACTGAAAGAATAATACATAATCTTTTATACCTGTTAGGATTCTTTGTTTGGTCCATGTTTGGAGTTCATATCAAAAGTCCAGTCACTTTGTAATTTCTGTTTTGTTCCACAAAAGTCTTAGCAAGACTAATTTAGGAGGCATTCAGGATTCCATTTATAGACCAAGGGTTATGTAACAAGAGCTCATGTTTCTTATGCAAAGCATTTTAACCATAAATATTTTGCTTCACGATCCTCAAACTATCAAAGCAGGTCTGTTGCTTTCAAGTGGGACTTCTCAAGAGCATGGTTTCCGGGTTCCTGCTATAGACGCTGTTAATCCAACAAAACAAAACACAAAGGAAGTATTGTCCGGTGGTGGTGAAATACATGCAGAGAACAATGGAGCTTGCCACTTCAAAGTAAACAATTCAAAACAAATTGTTAACTCATTACTGAACAATTTACAGTACTTGTTAAGGAGCAATTGCTTAAATCAATCCACTGGTGGTAGCAAGCACATAATATTTGTGGCTTGGTTTTCTGTCTTGGGGGTGCTCCACTAATGGGACTTATAGTCACTAATGGTGGGAGTGTCAGGCAGTAAGCAAGTATTGATATGATGTATTGCGTGTGATTTCTAAAATTCTGAATTTTACAGTGGTTAAAGACCCAGACCTTGTTATCATTATTTTGAGGAGCAAATAAATATATTTTATTTAAGTGATTAATTAAAATCCATTTCCTGGGAGCAGCCCAGATACTGATCACATTCTTATGGAGAAGTGATTGTTAACTGTGTAAAACTGGTATGATAGCATTTGGATAGCATTTGCGCTTGTAGACAAACTAACACAACAGTGAAATAGTAGTCAGAGGTGACATTATCAAATATGGTTTTTGTGATAACTGGTCTCCATTTCTTTCATTACTTCCTCGTCCAAAGAACCTAGACCACCTTCTGTTTGCTGTACTTTTTGGACAAGTATGTTAGACTGAACATCTTGATATTCCAGATTTTCTTTGTTTAGATATCATGTAACTGACTCTCTCTAAAGTTTAAAGAAGGTTGTGCTAATTTTATAAGTATGTTGTCATAATCAATACTATATGCTTGGCTTTTGTAGGTAACATTATTTCAAAAGTTTGTAAGGAGGATGCACAGCATTTCCTCTCTCCCAATGTGATCTTTGGAATGTTTTGATTATTTTATGGCATGCTTACTGTTTCCTAACATTTTGCACTTTTTGAAACAAAAAATTCAAGATCTCTAAGAGCTTTACTGTATAAAGTAAATAATTGTTCTCCCTCCCCTTTCTAATATCATCTAAAATATTTGAATATGCACAATATGTACATCTTTTCTCTTGTTTGAACTAGTCAAGTCTTTGGCTCCTTTTCATACACCTCATGCTTGTAGCTGTCTCTAATATTTCTCAATACCTACCATGGAACACAGAACTCCAAATGAGGGACAATGCCAGGATGTTCAAGACTTGAAATCTGAAAATCCTTCAAAATGCTTTCTGAGGGTTGGAATTCCAAAAAGTTGGGGGGGGGGATTTGTTCCAAGGTTCAGAGTTCCAAAAATTCCTGAACACTTGTTCCAGGGATAAAAATTCCAAAAAAGGTATGACAGCTGGAATTCTGAAAAATGCTGAAAACATGTTTCAGTTAATCTGAAAATGCTAAAAAAATAAATAAAAATGATCCGAATTCTGAAAATACCGCAAAATGCCTTCTGAGAGTCAGAATTCCTAAAATTCATGGGAAAGTATTCTGCATGTAGCAATTCTGAAAATTTACAAAAGGTTTAAATTCATTGTGATCCGATAAAAGCTGGAAAATCTCTTTTCCCAATGCTGGCTAAGGGCATATATGTTCTCTTAAAAATCATTTATAAGCTGTTAAGCTGAAAAGTTGAAAGAGCAGAAAGAGGGTTGAGCGCCCGGAATATTATTATTATTATTTTGCGATCAATGAGAAATGCTGTTCTCTTGGTGTCTGTGTTGGGAGGTTTCCCAGCTGTAACCATTGTTTGCTGTACAGTGGTACCTCAGGTTAAGAACTTAATTCGTTCTGGAGCTCCGTTCTCAACCTGAAACTGTTCTTAACCTGAGGTACCACTTTAGCTAATGGGGCCTCCTGCTGCTGCCGCGCGATTTCTGTTCTCATCCTGAAGCAAAGTTCTTAACCCAAGGTACTATTTCTGGGTTAGCGGAGTCTGTAACCTGAAGCATCTGTAACCTGAAGGGTCTGTAACCTGAGGTACCATGGTATTGGTTTATTATTGAACACCCCCCCCTCCGAAAGTGAACTCCATGGGAGTTTAGTGGATATTCTTTTCCTTATTTCCCCCCTTCACCCTGATTTGTATATGAATAGCTCTTGTAAAAGTAACAAACAAGGTGCCTTTGTACAGGTGTGTTTCCTTCCAGAACCAACTGCCATGCCTTATCCTGATCTTAATACAGTATTCCTTTCTTTAAGCATTATTTGATTTTGTAAATTGATTACTCTTATCCATGGCTACATTCTGGCTGGATAATTGTTTATCATTATTTATACCCTGTGATATTGTACCGTTCTGTGTGCCAAACTATTGGGGGGGTGTAATTTTTTTTATTTCTGTGGAGTTTTCTATGCTTATTGGTTCCTCATTAATGCCCCTTTCCCATATCTTAAAAGGAAAATTGATTGTACCATTTCGCTTTTAGGAAATAGAAGAGCCGAGCATGTCCTACTCATGGTCCTCTGACTCTGTTCCTGGGAGTTACATGAATTTTCTTTTACACCTGCTAACTGAAAAGTCTGATGTTCTTCAGTGGTTGCAACTTTTTGCTCCAAAGGGAAACAAGAAAGAAAAAGCTGCTTGCTGCTTATTCCTAGCGAAGTTTATGTCAACGTAAATGATATTCCTATCATTGGTTCATAATCATGCTCAGGTGTCTTACAGGCCACATGAGCATGAAAAGGAGAAATACTGATATTGCTATGCATTATGCTTAAGTTGGATCATTGTGTTTGTCATAAAGTAACAACCCCTCAGATTAAGTGTATGTAGATGATCTGATGGTTTTGTTGATATTTGCAGATTAATTTCCTTGAGTTGTGGGTTTAAATGTGTTCCCTACAAACACCAGAATCCCAGTCAGGGCTGTAGCCTGGGGGACATGGGGGGAGCGTAGCCCTGGGCGCATGATTCTGAGGCATGTGAAGCAGATGCCCAATGCAGAGATCCCCATTCCACCTTGCCTGCCACCAGGGGTCTCTGGGCCCTGGAGCCCAGCCTGGCCTTGCCACCACAACTGTGGCCTCCTCGCTGAATGGCTGCCCGGCCAGTGTTAGGGTGATGCATCCACCAAGGGCTGTCTTGGTCGGCCGGGCTACCCCCATGCGGGCAGGCAAGTGGCACAGTGCAGCCCGTGAACCCTCCATGTCCCGCGCCTAGCAGACAGCGTCAGTGTCGAGGGCTGGGCTGGTGCCTAATATAATGCACATTTGTATGTTATTTTCCACTGACAAGCATTTCTATGGCCGCTTTACCCTAGTATATCCATTTTTGCACACATTACATGGCCAGAGAATGGCATTGCGAAAGTGCAGGTTTCAATGGGTGGCTTTCTTTCGGATCCTCTCACAGAAGGTAATGTAAAGGTAAAGGGACCCCTGACCATTAGGTCCAGTCGTGGCCGACTCTGGGGTTGCGGCGCTCATCTCGCTTTATTGGCCGAGGGAGCCGGCGTACAGCTGCCAGGTCATGTGGCCAGCATGACTAAGCTGCTTCTGGTGAACCAGAGCAGCGCACGGAAACGCCGTTTACCATCCCGCCGGAGTGGTACCTATTCATCTACTTGCACTTTGACGTGCTTTCGAACTGCTAGGTTGGCAGGAGCAGGGAACGAGCAATGGGAGCTCACCCCGTCGTGGGGATTTGAACCACCAACCTTCTGATCGGCAAGTCCTAGGCTTTGTGGTTTAACCCACAGCACCACCCGCGTCTCTCACAGAAGGTAGGTCCTGCTTAAACCTCAGTTAGAGGATTATTGCTGCTGAAACAACATTTGAACTCTGCCCTTGCGCACCCTTCAACCTGATCCCTGGGTGAAGCAGTGCCATATAATCTTGCAACTGTTGCCTTTCCTCAGCCTAGACCTTGCCCCAGCTCCCCAAGTCTTGCTCTGTTTGCCGAAACCTAGACCTCTACCTGTAGCGAGAACCACCCAACAAAATTACTCAAAACGGAAGTTTGCTTCTTTTGAGTGAAAAAGGATGGTCCCCAAATCACATCAAGAGACTGGCTGCTCAAGATTGTTCTAAAAGCAATGGAGCTGGGATAGCTCAGTCAGTAGGAATCAAGACTCTTATTCTCAGAGTCTTGAGTTTGAGCCCCCCTTTGGGGGCTGCATTGCAAGGGGCTGGACTGGATGACCCTCGTGGCCCCTTTCATTCTGCAATTCTATGAATAGATGAGGAGCAAGATGTATGTCAGGTGGTGGAGAGGCATGTAATGATAATGAACTGGGACAGTAAAAACTGTTTCAATAATGGTCAAATATGCCCGCATGTCATTAGCTAAACACATAGGTAAATGTTGTATCATTATCACTATAAAACAGTAACTTCAAGATAAAATATAGTATGGAAAGTATAGAAACAGTGATGGAACAGCGTATTATTCCAAATGTAGCGAACCTACAAACTCAATGGAACAGTCCAATATACGGTTGTACCTTGGTTGTCAAACGGAATCCATTCCGGAAGTCTGTTCGACTTCCGGAAATGTTTGACAATCAAGGAGCGGCTTCTGATTGGCTGCAGGAAGCTCCTGCAGCCAATCGGAAGCTGCGTCAGATGTTTGGGTTCCTAAGAACATTCGCAAACTGGAACACTCACTTCTGGGTTTGCAGCTTTCGGGAGCGAAAATGTTTGAGTCACAAGGCGTTGGGATCCAAGGTACGACTGTATTATTAACTTCTTGGCCTCTATACTATCAGCAATCCTATTACACTTTGGAATTTGGTACACAATGTGCCTGAAGTTCTCTAGGTGATTCAGTCAATTAAACAGATTTTTGAATGATTTCTGTATATATAAATGAAAAGGTTCTAAAAATTAGTAAGAAATTATAAGATAGTATAATTAGTTTGATGTCAAGTTTTGTACAACAGGAAAATAGAAAAGGTAAAGGCATTGGGGGTGGGGTGGGAAATCTTAGGTGTATAAATGTAGGAGTGTATGGTGAATTGTATTATATTTTGAAAACTGACATTGTTTTGTAACCTTTGTTTTTTCAAAAGACCATATATAATAATGTTATGTTATAAAGTAAATTCAATAAAAAATTAAAAGCAAAAATAAAAATAAAAAATAAACAGATTTTTGAATTCTGTTTTAATATATCTACAAACACCCATAAAGACAGTCAGATCAAAATTCGCACATTATTAACCGAGCCACATTGCATGAGATGTCATTCCATTTGCCATCTGGATACAATTCTATGCAGTCCTCTTCCACTCCATTGGGTTCTTTTGGTGCCCAGTTTGAATATTCCATTGTTTCACCATTAAGATGCTTGAAGATGCCTTCTGTCTCCTGGTCATTCATTCCAAAAAATACTTTTCTTCCCATTTTTGCAGAGAGTTTCAGTGCAGCGTTGTTTTCATTTTCATTCCTTGGAGAAGCAACCTGGCCACCAAAATGGTTACACGTCGCTTTTGAAGTCTCATAATCACCGTCATCGCCATTAATCACAAATAGTTTTCCTCCTACTCTTGTGCTGTTTGAGAAAATGTAACCTAGAATGGCTAACAGACAATACAATCAAAATTAATTATTTCAAATGTGCTTTCATCATTAATAGCCCAAATTTAGGACCTGGGCCTGATCCATACAGCAATTGCTGTACATTTAGTTGCTCAAATGAGTGGTTTGGTTGCGTTAAGGACTGTGTAATGTCAGAGGATGATATTAATGGCAACCCATACATCTTTCATCAAGGTACACAAACAACTAGCTTACCTTTCTGGGTTTTGCTTGCAGTCAGCTGCAAAGCCTTCAGCTCTCCTTGTAAATCACTAATTTGAGTTTTGAGCAGTTCAAGTTCTAAAAGGCAAAAGGACAGTTTTGTTCTTGTTCTGTTTGTGTTAAAGTATAAAAGATTATAAAAGAAGAATCTGCTTCAGAAGTGACAAATCTCAAATCCACCATTGACCTTCTCCCTGCCCCATTCAGTTTC
This sequence comes from Podarcis filfolensis, assembly GCF_964270895.1. Taxonomy (NCBI): domain Eukaryota; kingdom Metazoa; phylum Chordata; class Lepidosauria; order Squamata; family Lacertidae; genus Podarcis; species Podarcis filfolensis. The sequence continues at coordinate 79,112,633 of NC_139608.1, forward strand.
TCATTGTCTTAATTCCAGGAGAGTGTTAGTCTTTGCAGCAAAATCCGCAGTGTCTTGGCAGAACTTAAAGACTAGCAAATGTAATGTCGCATGCATTTTTGTGGTTCAGAAGAGCTCACCTCATCAGATGCATAAGGTTGATAGTGTACACAATGAACCATCCATCAAGGAACAAGGAAACTATTTTCAAACTAAAACAAATCAGGTCAGGTCTCCACCCACCTCCCTTACCTAACCATAGTGACACTGAGGCCAGAATAGAGATTCCATATCAGACACTTGTTGGGATCTCCTTTTGCGTATGATTGGTGGACTGGTTCACACTTTCAAACAGCCCCAGATAAGTGACTCAGGAGTGCAGGAAGTCACAGACCAGACGGGCTTTCTTCCAGGAAGACATCTATTAGACAATGTGAGAAATATAATAGATATTATGGAGTTATTAGAAGTTAATATTAATACTAAGGCAGTATTAATATTTGTGGATGCGGAGAAAGCCTTTGACAATATTTCTTGGAGCTTCATGAAAAAGAATCTTCAAGGGATGGGGGTAGGCCAAGGTTTTGAGAATGGTATAGGTGCAATTTATTCTGAACAAAAAGCAAAATTGATTGTAAATAATGTGGTTACTGAAGAATTTGCTATTGAAAAAGGGACACGACAGGGGTGCCCAATATCCCCATTACTTTTTATATCTGTCTTGGAGGTTCTATTAAACATGATCAGAGGGGACCAGCTGGTTAAAGGGATTCAGGTCGGAGCTAAACAATATAAATTGAGAGCGTTTGCAGATGATCTAGTATTAACTTTACAAGAGCCAGACACTAGTACGAGAAGAGTTTTAGAGTTAATACAAGTATTTGGTCAAGTAGCAGGCTTTAAGTAGAACAAACAGAAAATGAAAGTATTGGATAAAAATCTAACAGTTGCCGAAAGAGAGAAGTTCCAGAGTGAAACTGGTTTAATGGTAGCAAAGAAGGTGAAATACCTGGGGATTAATTTGACATCTAAGAATGTGAACTTATTTAAAGATAATTATGAGAAATGTTGGACAGAAGTTAAGAAAGATTTAGAAATATGGTCAAATTTGAGACTTTCCTTGTTAGGCCGAATTGCTGTTATTAAGATGAATGTTTTGCCGAGAATGTTGTTTTTGTTTCAAACATTGCAGATTGTGGATAAAATGGATTGTTTCAAGAGGTGGCAAAAAGACATATCTAGATTTGTCTGGCAGGGCAAAAAGCCCAGAATAAAATTCAAGATATTAACTGATGCAAAAGAAAGAGGGGGGTTTGCCCTGCCGGACTTAAAATTGTATTATGAATCAGCGGCTTTTTGCTGGCTGAAAAACTGGTTGCTTCTTGAAAACACAGACATTTTGGATTTGGAAGGGTTCAATAACAGATTTGGCTGGCATGCATATATATGGTACGACAAGGTTAAAATCCACCAAGGTTTCAAAAACCATATTGTTAGGAAAGCACTATATAATGTTTGGATTCGGTATAAAGATTTGTTGGAAAACAAAACCCCTAGGTGGTTGTCACCAATGGAAGCTAAGGAAGTGAAAAAACTTAATATGGAATCCAAATGGCCAAAATATTGGGAAATTATAGAACATGAGGAGGGAAAAGTGAAATTGCAGAGTTATGAGAAATTGAAGTCTAAAGTAAGAGACTGGCTTCATTATTACCAGATAAATGAGGTTTTCAAACTGGACAGGAAAATTGGCTTCCAGGTGGAGAGGTCAAAATTAGAAACAGAGCTTTTGGAACCCAATACTAAGAATCTGTCAAGAATGTATAACTTGCTGTTGAAATGGAATACACAGGATGAGACGGTTAAATCTGCTATGATTAAATGGGCACAAGATATTGGTCATAACATTATGTTTGCGGACTGGGAACAGTTGTGGACCACCGGTATGAAATTTATGGCATGTAATGCCTTAAGAGAGAACATTATGAAAATGATTTATAGGTGGTACATGACCCCAGTCAAGCTTGCAAAAATCTATCACACGCCCAATAATAAATGCTGGAAATGTAAGGAAATTGAAGGTACTTTTTACCACCTTTGGTGGACGTGCCCAAGGATCAAGGCCTTCTGGGAAATGATCTATAATGAAATTAAGAAGGTACTTAAGTGTACTTTTCATAAGAAACCAGAGGCCTTCCTCCTGGGCATGGTAGGCCAATTGGTGTCAAGGAAAGATAGGACGTTCTTTATGTATGCTACAACAGCAGCAAGAGTTCTTTTAGCAAAGTATTGGAAGACACAAGAACTACCCACGCTGGAAGAGTGGCAGACGAAGGTGATTGACTATATGGGACTGGCCGAGATGACTGGCAGAATCCGAGACCAAGGGAAAGAGACGGTGGAAGAAGATTGGAAGAAATTTAAAGTTTATCTTAAGAACTGTTGTAAAATTAATGAGTGCTAAAATGTCATGGGTAATGTAAAACAGAATTGCAGCGATAAATGATTGGGTAAGAGAAAAAGGATCAAAGAAATTGAATCATAAGTAATTGAAATTAGGGGTTGCTGAAAAAGTTTAAAACAGGGATGCAGAAAAGGGAGGTATGGGGAAGTCGTTGAAATAAGGTTTAAGAAAAAAAGGTTAAGAAATTATACGGGTTTATATGTTTGTTTGTTAATGTGTTATGTTGTGAATTGTTAGTTTTTGTGTGTTAATATATGTTGTAAAACCAATAAAAATTTATTATAAAAGAAAGGAGTGCAGGGAGTCACAACCAGACTCACATGGAAGCATAACTTGTGTAAAGTATTGGCCTCCCTGGAAGGCCACGTATGTGGTCATTATGGTGTATACAATCATAGCAGGCTGAAAAAATGGCACCATACTTTCTTGCTCATAGAATCATAGAACTGTAAAGTTGGAAGAGACCACAAGAGTCATCTAGTCCAACCCCCTGCAATGCAGGAATCTTTTGTCCAAGGTGGGACTCAGCCCCACAACCCTCAGATTTAAGAGTCTCATGTTCTACAGACTGAGCTATCCCAGCTCAGGTGTGTATGAATTGGTAGTGTCACATGGGACTTTATATGAGACTGTTTGCTTCCATCAACTAGAGTCTGCTTGAATCAATAAATGAAACATTTTTGTTGTTGATTGAAGTAGCAATTTTAAAGAAATCATGGGAGTACACAACCTCAGTTTAACCAGACTGATTTTGCAGCTGTAATCAATTGGCCATTTTAATTAAGACAGATATCTAAAGTAACTCTAGACTTTAATACACTTATATTTCAATAAAGACATATCCTCTCCCATCGTTTGGAATGTTTGACTTTTCGTATGGAATCACAAAGCTTAGATTCTTATTAGCCTTGTGTATAGAACCCAGACAAATTTCAGTAAAATCTCTTGGCTTGTGTGTGTCTGCAGTTGTCCACATCCCTTACCTTTTCCTCCACAGTCACCTTTCTGACCACTTTCCCCTTTAAGGCCAGGAGGCCCAGCTTTTCCTGGGGGTCCCTGCATTCCTCGTAAACCTGCCATTTAATCCAATGGATAAACAGAGAAAGATGAACAAGTGAACAACATAATGCACGGGCATTCTTGGGTTATAGTTAAACATATGAATACACCAACAAATAGTTATTTGAAAGGATATTCTGCGGGAAACTGGGGGGTCTTCGTTGTTGCCCACGTCTGCTCTATGTTCCACCTCTTTGGAGGAGAGTGACCAGCAGTCTTTTCTAGTCGTGTTATTGGAGATCCCTTTTGTGTGGAGAAGCCACAGGTGGAACATGGGGCCTTCTCCATGCCAGGTATGTGCTTTGTCACTGAGCTATGATTTCCTCCTAATACTGAGAGAGCAACCAAGATGATCAAGGGGCTGGAAACCAAGCCTTATAAGGAACAATTGAGGGGGTTGGGTATGTTAGCCTGGGAAAGAGGAGATATGGTAGCCATCTTCAAATATCTAAAGGGCTATCACATGGAAGATGGAGCAAGCTTGTTTTCTCCTGCTCTGGAGGGTAGCACTCAAACCAATGGCTTCAAGTTACAAGAAAGGTGTTTCCGGCTAAACATCAGGAAGGACTTTCTGACAGTAAGAGTTGTTCAACAATAGAATGGACTCCCGAGGGAGGTTGTGGACTCTCCTTCATTGGATGGTAATCTGTCATGGATACTTTAGTTGAGATCTTTGCATTGCAGGGGGTTGAATAAATAGCCCTCAAGGTCCTTTCCAACTTTACAGTTCTATGATTTTATGACTACCATTGGATAGCTCTTGGAAATTCCTTATGCCATACCTTGCTCTCCTTTTTCGCCTTGAGGACCTTCCTTCCCATCTCTTCCTGGCAGTCCATTGCTCCCAGGGATGCCCGGCAATCCATTGCTTCCATGAATAACCGTGCAGGCTGGCACTTTCTCTTCACAGTTGCATTGCTGCGGATCTGACATTCTCACCGATGACGCTCCCAGCACAAGAATGCAGAGGACATGGCGTTGCATTTCTTGATGATGAGATCTACGGCAAAGCACAACAGCATTTGTATAGTTAGTTGAAGGCGACATCTCTGCCTGGGGCCATGGCAGATAGTACATCTGAACTTACATAAAGCGAGATGAGCGCCTCAACCCCAGAGTCGTTCACGACTGGACCTAATGGTCAGGGGTCCCTTTACCTTTATATGACTGAATCCTCTTCCCTACAGAGAGTTCCACACACACAGCCAAAAAAGGTCCTCAGTAGTCTTCTCTCTCACACCAGGAATTTGTGTATAGGAATCTTTTTTTTCTCAGGGGCAAATTCTATCACACACTTGCAGTCTAGTTTGGTTTGGTCTGACTCAGATTTTGCCACCTCATAACTGGGCCATTGTTATCCTAAGTTAAAGCGGAAACAAGATCTTACAGCGGTGGTCACAGGTTTCAAGTTCTGCAAGGCAAATACTTAAAACATAGATTAGGATCTTCAGATTTCTCAGGCTTATTTGCCACAGTTAGGGTCTAACTAGATGGCGTGTTATCCAGTGCTTTATTGCTTGTATGAAAGGTTTTTTAAAATAATAAATAGCAAGAGAAGGGTAAACCTGACTTCACCTGTGGCATAGGTTTCAATTTGTGCAAAGAGCACATTGCTATTTACTCCCACTGCCCCACCCCAAATCAGAGGGAACATGAGGGGGGTTTTTGCGGGGGGGGGGAGTAGCAGAAATGTGGCAGCAGGTCCTAGCATGACCTGCAATGCTCAGGGGACATTAGTCCTCTTCAGGCAATTAGTGTCAAATGTGTGCAGGAGAAAGTGAGCCACTGGTCTTCCTCCATTGCTGGAAGACTGCAGTGGTTGAGCCTGCTCTGTCTGTGTAGGCTCCCACACAGTATTGACATACTAGCAAGCCATTCAATGGCCGGGTACACACCATGTATCTAAAGCACACAACTTGCCCCAAAGACTCATGGGAACTGTAGTTTATTAAGGGGTCTGGGAACTGTAGCTCTTTGAAGGTTAACTAAAATTTCCAGGATTCTTTGGGTGAAATCATGTACTTGAAAAGTCCAGTGTGTATGCAGCCAATGCCTATTAGCAGGAAGCACTCTCTGATCCCTGCTAGCAAGAAGTAGAAATCTGCTTGCTCTTTCCATTGCAACAGATTCATTACAGAGTTAAAGATGTATGCATGTAACAAACTAGGTCAGCAGTTGCAAAACCAGTTAATCATCAGTTTCATTCCTGGAAACGGTTTGGAGTGGTCTCCCTCACAAAATCGAAAGTTTGCTAGATGTTCACCATAGGCGAGGGCAATTGACCTGTGACCCTCCAGGAGTTGCTGGACTTCAGTTCCCATGCTCCCTGATCATTGGCTATGCTGTTTGGGGATGATGAGAGCTGGAGTCCAACTACCTGTGGACAGATGCCATGAACTGGCAGGACAACAGGGAGGAGGAAGGGGTTCCTGGTGAGGGGTGTAGCTGGGACTGGGACACATTGGGGCAAGCAGGGGATGGGGATGGAGAGGTTGGTGTAAGAAGGCCTTACAGGGTGATGGAGGATGACAAGGGGGTGAGGGCCAGTGCACAAGAACCAAAGCAGCAGGACCCATCACCAGAGCCAGAGGAGCCCCTGTCTCCATGAACTCAGCGAACTCTGAGACGTTGGGAACAGTGGGAGATGTGCTCTAGGAGGCTGAGGCAAGCAAGGGCCCACAGCCCAGTTCCCAAGCTGGCCAGGTGGGGCTGGCTAGCTCTGGGAGAATGTGTGTGATTCCTTTGCTAGAGTAGTCTTAGCACAGGTGAGGGTCATATTGCTCATCAAGCCCAGGTGCTGCAATCAGTATACAAGGCACCAAAGGTAAGCAGACCTGAGGTGCTGTGTCTGCCCAACTGCCCATGTTGAGGGACCTTGACTTGGATGCTCCTGGATTTCTACAGGACTGTGATTTGGGTTTGACTCTGGACTGTACCCTGATTGCTGGACTTTAGACTTGGCTACTTGGATGGACCCTGAACCTCATTTCCTGATCTTCAGACTTTGGACTTCACTTGTTTGGATTGACCCTTGGACTTTGAGCTTTGGACGTGGCACAGTGACTTGCCGCCAGGTAGGCCAGGGGTTCAGGACACCCTACAGGTGACTGACTGCCCCTTTAGTATATTGGGGGGGGGATGATTTGAGAAGCACTGATTTTGATTATTTTATCCCTGCACAAGAGTAAAAGAAATGGATACCTATGAGGACAACTCTAGCTATGTTACAATCATAGTGACAGAGTCAAGCAGAAATCTTGATAGGTTTGAATTTGAGACCTTCACAGATGGGATTATTAGGCAGGTCACTCTAGTCTCTTTATTGCCCAATGTTTGACGTGACATTTATCCATGTGGGAAAGGTCGGCTAATCTGATGATACATGTGTGTTAAACTGCTCACCCTGTTCCTGTAAATAAGGAAATTAGTTTTTTAAAGGCCACTGTGAAGTGGGTTGGAGTATATTCTGGGAAATCAAGAGTTCTGACATCTGCCAACGCCAGCAGCTTAGTTGATTCAGATAAAGTATTTATGCACACGAGAACAGAAGGTGTGTGACCCTTATGGGAAATCCATCTAGGGTGGCAAGCCAGATTTTGCCGAGTGTTTGCCAACTGGGGCTTGTATAATAGCAATGCCCTGTTGTTATTCCTCAGGATATAGCAACCAGAGGTTATATGGCTTCAATTATGGCATGACACGGCTAATACCAACTGCTGGACCTATTTATGTGTGAATTTAGCTACCTCAGGCTTCCTCAAACTCAGCCCTTCAGGTGTTTTTGGCCTACAACTCCCATGATCCCTAACTAGCAGGACCAGTGGTCAGGGATGATGGGAACTGTAGTCTCAAAACATCTGTAGGGCCGAGTCTAAGGAAGCCTGAGCTATCTCCAGGCTTTCATTTGAACAGGTGAAGTCTCAAACTGCGTAGGGGAGAACAGGCACACAGCCTTCTCCCCCCTCCCCGCTATGTCCCAGTTTATATCAGCATTCCCCCCCCCCCCAAATTTGGATCTCCAGCTGTTTTGGGGCTACAATTCCCATCATCCCTGACCACTATTCTTGCTAGCTAGGGATGATGGGAGTTGTAGTCTAAAAAACAGCTGGAGACCCAAGTTTGGGAAACACTGGTTTATACTATTACAGTGGTACCTCAGGTTAAGTACTTAATTCGTTCCGGAGCTCCGTTCTTAACCTGAAACTGTTCTTATCCTGAAGCACCACTTTAGCTAATGGGGCCTCCTGCTGCTGCCGTGCCACCGGAGCATGATTTCTTAACCTGAACCTTTCAAAGTTCTTAACCTGAAGCACTTTTTCTGGGTTAGCAGAGTCTGTAACCTGAAGTGTATGCAACCTGAAGCGTATGTAACCCAAGGTACCACTGTAGTAGCAAAATGGCTCCCATCATGCTAGTTGAGGTGGGGGTGAAGGGAGGCACCCCCAGGGACCTTGTCTGTCCCTGTACAAAGTCACAATGCACTCTGCTGTGGGGTCTGTCAGGCCTGGCCTGGACCATTCAGACTCAAGTGTGTCAGGCATCCACCTTCCATATTGTATGCCACAGTTCCACAGTTCAAACCATGCTCAAGGCGGCTTACAACATAAAAAAATCATAAATCTGCAGCATAACAACAGTAGTCCTAGACAATAAATAGTTAAAAAGCACACAGCCAAACTAAACCATTTCCACATAAATCACAAGATCTAAAAGAAAGATACAAACATATTAGCAGCAACAACCCACACCCCAACAAAAACAGTACCCAGCCCAAGAATCGGTTCAGCGGCCTCAGCTTCTGCAGCTGGAGTCAGTCCAAACTGCACCTTCCCAGGCCAGGTGGAAAAGGCCTACAAGACAGGGAACAGATCTTCCAGGAGTCACAGCCAAGTTGGTCTCTTCAGGACTTATTCTCATAACAGCAGTGTCCCCCCATGTGACAATTTATTCTTTGCTATGGCAGGGATGGGAGACCTGAGGCCATCCAGATGTTGTTGGAGGACTTCAACTCCCAGCCAGCAAAGCCAATACTCAGGGATGATGAGAGTTGGGAGCTCAACAACATTTGGATGGCCACCGGTTCCCCATCAAATGCATCCATAGACTCCATTGAGGTTAGGGTTAAACATGCTCACTGCCCTTGTTGACCCCAGATATTCAGTGCCAGGTTTGTTCCGATCTACATAGTGTAGTGCAGGCATAGGCAAACTTGGCCCTCCAGATGTTTTGAGACTACAACTCCCATCATTCCTAGCTAACAGAACCAGTGGTCAGGGATGATAGGAATTGTAGTCCCTAAACATCTGGAGGGCCGAGTTTGCCTATGCCTGGTGTAGTGCCACCTTTTCATATGAATGGCTTCATGCTGATCACTGGCCCAAGCCATACCATTGCCTAAAGTGGAGCCCATCCCAAGGGCCAGCACGGTTACAGATCTTGTTGCACCATTCAGACACCAGTCCCATTTTTCCACTGCTCTCCCCCTACCTTCACCGACCCACCCCTAATTAAGGCTGCTTCCTTCACCCTGCTGAATGCCACTCCTGACACTGATTTTGGCTTCTTGGTCATGCTGGGTTGTAAGGAAGCGGCTTTTCTAAGAACCGATTGCCAATTGACCCAAATCAGTCAGTGCTAATCCTGACTTGTTTGCTCTTTATATGTATAATGCATTTGCAGAGCTGAAGCCAAGATGCTCAACTTCATTTTCCCACCCTCACTCTCATCCATCCAGCACAGTTATTTATTTCGTGAAACATGATTGCTTTGTTCCTTGTTATTCCTTTATACCCATGCCAGGTATTGATGCAGACTTCCAGTGTCAAGTTTCAAAATCCTGCTGTAGCTTATTTTGTTGCCTGTTTGGGTGCATAACTCAGGAGTAGGGGTAATAAGCTTGGTCAAGCTGGATTTTATAGGAGAGAAATAAAATGAAAACATGTCAGATTTAATCCTTGGGGGTATTGGTAGTTTCGGCAAGTGCAAACTTAGATACATGATATATCAGTCTGTATAAATAGGAGCATATCTATACGAAAAGAAGTGTCCCGTATGTATTTAACTGTTTAAGAAAATTAGTAAGTGACCACTCACACCACCAGATAGCAAAATAAATAACAATTGCCAATAGTTGGCAAATACTGCCCTCCCCCATATTACAATCTATCTTGGACCTGGTCCTTTTGACAAAATGGAAGTACTGGGAGCCATGGGAGGAAGTTTATAATGTCTTCTTGGGTTTTAGAATACAGAGACAAGGGAAAGTTGAGTGTAGTTGGACATGCAATCACAAATGACTTGAGGGAGGACATCCAGTGGTGGGTACTACCACTGAGAAGAACCTTTTGCCACCATGTGATAACTGTCTGCTGGTCATGAAATGACCACTAGGGTCTCTTTGGAAGATCTTAAAGATTGGGTTGTTCTGCACCAGGGTAGGTAAGCTGTTGTAATACATGGGGTTCCTAGGTAGTCTCCCAAACTGGTATTGATCAAACTCAGACCCGCTTAGCTGCATCATGTTCCCCCAGGCCATGCCCTGGGCTCAAAGTCTATGCCATGGCTCAAGGGAATATGGCCAACCTTGAAATACGAACCTCTTCTTTCCCTGTGATCCGTCTTTTAACTCTGCCAAAAGTGATTAAGATTTTGGCACAGCAGCAACACAGCAGATTAACAGGGTATTAACATTGCAGGTTAGTTTGTGAAAAGTCACGATTTATACAACAGTGAAGAAAAAATTACTAGCTTACCTTCTGCAGATCCACTCCAAGTATGACCTAGCAAAATCTGATTATGGTACCTACCAGCCCCATATCACTTAAAAGTGGTTTACGGCCTGTTGGATCCACCCACTCTCTACCTTCGTGTGGGAATTGCATCTCCTGACCCTACCCCCATGTACAAAATATGTAGCAATGGCTCTCAGGTGAAGAAAAGTCCAGATGAAGCAAGAACTATCTGGGGAAACTGCCAATATATCATTGCGGTTGCTATTTGTCAAAGCAAATATTTCCCCCCCTCGTTTTTAAAGCACAGCATTACACAACAGTGTTGCAACATAATATGGCAAGGCGGTCTTTGGCTGCTACTAAAAAGACAAATTTCACTTGAGGGAAAGTTAGATTCAGAACTAAATCAAGCAAACCAAAGGTATTTCTGTATATCTTTTATTTTAATCTTGCACACTCTTTTGTTAACTCATACAGGGAAATCCGGTTGGGAAAGATGGGACTCCACAGCGCCATCTGGTGTCATAGTGTGTTATCGCATATACAAAGCATATAAAACGCTTTTTTACCAGTCTAGCTGAGTCCTTAGTTCACAAGTTTTATTCTGCACCCACTACTTCAATTTTGGTAGAATTTGAGCACGAAGTTGGCAAAAGTCAACTTTCCCTGCATCTGAAGTAGTAAAATAGTTACCACTTCATGGGGTCATTTAAAAAAAATTCCTCCATCCTTTCTTTTTAAAAATCCATACAAGTAGAAAATGAGAACATTACGGAGAAGGCAAAGTGGGTGGTACCTGCTTAGCACAGTTTTTGCAATATTTGTGGGGATGTATAGATGCATTTTTGCCAACTGGCAGTCTCAGGTGCCCCTATTTTCCAGGGACAGTCCCAGATTTACAGAAGCTGTCCCAGTTTCTGATTTGACCCCAGAATGTCCTGCTTCTCCTTAGGACTTCTCTATTTTCATTGGAGTAATGTTGAAAGGTATGTAGCCTTTGAAGGTGTTGGGGAAGGATTTCTGTAACAGTGAACACAGTGACACCAGCTCCCCCAGTGCCAGGTTTTCTGCTACTGCCTGTGCGGCTATTTGTGCCACATATTTAAAGTAACAAAAATTAAAGGAGAGGAAGCAGAGGTGCGCGGCTCTGTGCGTGTAGGACGCTGTATTGTATACACCTGCATAAGTGCACATTTGAAATATCCCTGGGGGAAATGCAAAAGAAAAATGTTGTTCCATAACAACTGGAACAATAATGGGGGGAAGTTGGTGAAGTATCTGAGATTTCAGAAGGTGAAAGGCCAGGAAATGGTGGGAATCAATGCCAAAAATAGAGGAGAGATAGAAAGATTTCCCAAGTGATTCTGCAGGTTAAGTCACTCCCAGTGTTCAGATGTCATAAATCAGGTTATTATTCCATAAATACTGGAATAAACAAGTGGAAATCGCAGGTGGAATGAGCAAGTGGGAATGCATGGGTTTGCTATTAAGGTTGTGTGGCTTCAGAGTGAGCAAGATGGTACTGTAATGAGCAAACAGGCTAGTGTGGGTTGTGTCTCTTTAAATGGATGCCTGAGTTGCGTAAAAAGAGGACTATGTCAAAATATAGACAGAGTGGAGGAGATGGTTTCTTGCTTTGTACAGGAACTGGGGGCCAGTGGATAGTCCCTATTCTCTAACAGGCTTCGCACTGGATATTCCCAAATATGATTGGAGATCTTGCATATCTTGCAACTGGGCAGAAGTTGGCAGCCAAGATTAAAACTCGCACACTATTAACCGTCTTTCTGTGCAGGACTTGTCATTCCACTTGCCATCCTGAAATATTTCAATGCAGTCCTCCTTCCCGCCAGCATTGTTTGGCTCTTCGCTTGCCCAGTTGGTGTAATTGACTTCATTGCCGTCCAGGTGGGCAAACGTGCCTTCTGACTGCAAGTCATTCATCCCCAGATAAGCTGCCTTGTTGTGACGAGCAACTATTTGCTGGATGGCTGCGTTCTCCGCAGAATACCTCGGAGAGGCAAGCAGACCACCGGCCTGGAAGCAGGTCGCTTTGGCTGCCTCAAAGCTGCCTTGGGAGCCATCGGTTTTGAATAGCTTCTCACCAACACTTCGGCCATTTGGGAATAAATGAGCTAGAGGAATAGAGAATCAGTTGCAGCTGCGTTAAGTTTTGGTTTCGTTGAATGGTACTTGATTAGTTATTCCTCCTCCTTGTTGTGCAAGGCAGTCTGGGAAGGTTGTACAAACGGAAGATCTAGGATGGGCTCTAGGATGGGCTCTAGGTTGAGCAAAAGATTCTATGATACCTGATCCTTTTAAGAGGATATAGCAGGGACTGAACTGGTGGTCTTCTGCAATGAGAAGGTATGGTCTGATCCCTTTACTGGAAAAGGATTAAACACATCCTTCTTCCACACCAACTTGCATATTGCAAGTTGAAAGAATCACAGAACTTGATGGAAAATGTATTTTGAGCTTACATTTTAGCTAGCTAGTGGGTGGCACTCTCTACCACTTTTGTTGATTCATGCTGATGCTTAGTTTATTAAGATGAAGTTTGGGTGGTGTCTTTCAGTTTGAACCTTACAAGTTCACATTGATATTTGAGTAATCTTTAGTGTGGGGACTTAGCAGAGTGCACTATCTCTCTGCTGGTTTGAATGCCCTTAGGAAATGTAAACCACTGTTGTTAGAACAGCTGCTAAACCTGCTGTGACTTTAATTATATAATTAGTGTATTTTTCACTCTATAAGACACACTTTCCCCCTCCTAAAAAGTAAGGGGAAATGTGTGTGCGTCTTATGGAGCGAATGCAGGCTGCGCAGCTATCCCAGAAGCCAGAACAGCAAGAGGGATTGCTGCGCAGCAATCCCTCTTGCTGTTCTAGCTTCTGGCTTAGCCGTGCGAAGCCTCTTCAGGGCAGCGGGATGAAGGCTCCCCCTGCCCTGAAGAGGCTTCGCGTGGCTATATGTGTGTGTATGTATTCCACTTACTTACACTTACACACACACATACACACACACACACATAGTCAGCATATGCAACAGAACATGTCTCTGGGATTCGGAATATTTTTTTTCTTGTTTTCCTCCTCCAAAAACTAGGTGCGTCTTATGGTCTGGTGCGTCTTATACAGCGAAAAATACGGCATGTACAAATATGAATGGGAATCAGGTTTGTCATAAATCATACAATTAATGCTTTGGTCATATGAAGCTCAGCAGTTCTTCCCATGTCTAATCCCCACATCCATAGCCAGAATCAGGTTTAACTCAAAGCTAGCAAATCAGAACCAACGACCTTATTAGTGATGTAAAGCCAACACAGTTACCATTTTAGACAGTAGGGGCCCTCCCTCAGTTGGCAGTTCAACTTTGAAATAAGGTAAAGTAACACCACAGTGAAGAATTTGTTAGCAGCTGTGTGTTTGTTGTGGCATGACAGACAGTGCATTCAACTGCCCAAACCCACCTTCAGGGCTGTTTTAGATACAGTCAGTAGCGGGGCCGGATTTAGGTTTGATGAGGCCCTAAGCTACTGAAGGTAATGGGACCCTTTGTATGTCCAGCTGTCCTTTGTCAACAACAAATTGTCGCTGTTTTTTTGTGTTGAATATATGCTATATGGTAATTTATGGACCTAATAGGTATCTAAAGCCATTCGCATATAACAAAATATGTATTTTATCAAAGTAATTGTTGAACTGAAATACAATTAGGAAGCTTATCTTACATTTTCGAAATGTACATCCAGTTTTTTTCCTTTAATTTTTTGGGGGACCCCCAAGAGAGTGGGGCCCTAAGCTAGAGCTTGTTTAGCTTATACTTAAATCCGGCACTGAGTAGGATCAGCTGAGCTTCCTTCCTAACAAACTAATCTATACAGAAGGAGATTGTTTTGCCCTTTTGGTTGGGGAACCTTCAGACATGCAACCCTGCCCTTGCCACTTGAAGTGGTACGGTCCTGAGAAAGCTTACAATCTGTTGATTTTCTAAATTATCTCTCAGAGCTTTAACTCCAAGAGCCAGAGCAGCTGGATATAGGCTGCATCATCATACTAAAATCAACATGTAGGTCCCTCTGCAGGACACTTGATAGATAACTTCATGCATTTCACAGAAAATGATATCTGATATCCACATTCTCGCCAGTCCACTCCATTTTCTCACCATTTTGGTTCCTGAGCATAGCGTTTCTCAGAGCCTCCACTTGTTCTTTCAAACGGGCCACTTCAGATTCCAGTTGCTGAAGTTCTAAATGATGTAACAATAAAGACAAAATTCTTAATATTGTGATGTAAAGTGTATACTGAGAAAAGCATGACAACAAGAGGAACCACCTCTGTGATAAGCCACAAGTGCAACGTCAAAAACCTCTGGATTCTCCGCCTCTGCTTCTCAGTTTTTGAAAAAGTACTTTAATAAACACAGCAAGTAATGCAGTTCAGAAGACAAAGCTGCTGGTTTAAAAACAAGTCGATGACCCCAGTTGTCTAACGAAACTATTTTTGCCTAGATTCAGCTGGGCACAGTTGGGCTGGGGAAGAAATTGTTTGGTTCACATTTTCATGCAAGCCTACCTGATTAACATCTCCAAAAACCATACATTAACCAAAACTGGAATCCTATCAATCAGCTGTCCCAGAGCTGGTGATTGAGGCCACCTCCATTTCCCTTTCTCCACTAAATAGTTTGTTCTCAGCAGGATTCTGGCTTCTCTTTATACTATTTCTTTAGTAAACTTTTCCAAAAACACAAATTGGAGATACAGTAGGTCAAAATTGAAGCAAAATGGGTAAGTATTATCAGGCTTAAGTCAGCTCAATAAATAGATTCCTGTTTGTTTGTTTGTTTGTTTGTTTGTTTGTTTTTAAAAAGGACTATGCAAATGCAGTCCCGGCTGCTCTGTGCAAATGCTGCAAATCACCACCATCACCTATTAGGAACTTGGACCCACATATCTTGTTTGAGATATGATTGTTCTCACCCTGATTGCTGCACAGGTAAAGGATTTTGCCAATGTGGTTTCTCTAACAGTACTCTTAGCAGATCATGATGGAAACATGATACTATATCAGGCATAGGCAAACTCAGCCCTCCAGATGTTTTGGGACTACAACTCCCATGATCCCCAGCTAACAGGACCAGTGGTCAAGGATGATGGGAATTGTAGTCCCAAAACAACTGGAGGGCCAAGTTTGCCTATGCCTGTACTATATCCACCAAGTATGCTGTTATAGGAATTACATAGGTGGAGGCATTTAGGCAGACTTCCTAATAGGTGTAGGACGAACTGCATCAGCAACTGAGTACCTATAGAGAGGGGAGTCTTAAACTACTGACATTATTGTTATATAATGAGCAAAAAAGCCAACCATTATTCCAAACTGACTGGCATAAAGCCTATTGTGGGCATTTCTTGGTGACACCTGGGGAAATACAATGTGGTCAAGTCTTGGAGCCCCTGACCATAGGAATGCTCCTTTTATAGGTTTACAAAAATGTATACACTTATAATTTTTTGAAACTGAAACTGAAACAACCAGATGACCCTGGTCTACCTAAGTCTTTGTACTGACAATCATCTTTCAGTGACGGATGCTTTCTGTGGCACAATGGGTCAGTGCATCTGGCTGTTTACTGGGAAGGTTGGTGGTTCGAGCCCACTCAGGGATTGCTGTGGGCAGGATCCCTGCATGGCAGGGGGTTGAACTAGATGACCCTTGGGGTCACTTCCATCTCTACAATTCTATTATGAGTTTATCAGATCAGGTTTTCCAGAGTCAGGTTTTTTGAAGAGTCATCAGGAAGTGGCATTTCCCCTTTTGTGTTGTTTTTGTTCTTTGGTCATTTGTTACTAGTTGGTTTAAATGTGCCCTCTTGTGGTATAATAGAGATATAACCAAAATAAATGTGCAGTTAGTTTAGAAGTGATGGATTTTCTCATCAGTTGTCACAGGGAAATGTCATCAGAAGGTGAGATCTTTCTCTGTAATTATTTGTCAGAATAAATGTGCTCCCTCACGGTGCAGATACAGCCACAGAAAAGGCAATGTTTGTTTGCTTTAGGTGAAATTATATCTTGATTTCAGGTGGCTGTAACTTTACTACTACCTGGTGAAGGAAAGTGAAACCATTGAGATGATGCCTTGTACTTTGCAAATACTCTTACGTGAAAGCAGGTTGCATTCAGCGGTTGTCTCCCCAGTGCCCAGTATGATTTGTCCACCAGAGAAGAAAGATGGCAGATTAGCAGGTAGCTAATCTATGAATAGGCTCCTACCTCTTGCTCCATGGTCTCCCTTTGGTCCTCTTTCACCTACTAGACCCCGATCTCCTTTATCGCCTTGAGGCCCAGCTTTTCCTGGAGGTCCCTGAATTCCTTGGGGTCCTAGAAATCAAGGGATTAAATGAACAGCAAGAAATACAAGGAATAACAGGAAGTAAGAAATACGAATCCATGGTCAAGTTCTATAAGAACATCCGTTGCTTGGACAAACATTTAGATCCCGATCAAACCTTGAGTGGCTGGACCAATTATGGCGGTGATGCGCTCATACTTCGGCATCAAATACAGAAATACTTGTTTTGAAAAGTTCTGACTAATGGCTAATGGCTTATTTTACACTGAGCCACGAAGCTCACCTCAGATTGCTTTATTGTAAGAATCGGCAGCCGTATCCCATCCCATCAGGGCTACCATTGGTCCCCTAGATACCAAACCAAAGCCAAGAGGGGTATCCCCCAAAAGTGACAATTAGGATAGTGTCAGGGGCGGCAGAAATGACAGTGGTCCAGTATGGAGACACATACACAGTGGTAGCATCCCAATGCTGGTCACTTCGCTCCCTCCTCAGAATGTTTCCCAGTTGTGGTCCCTCCCCTCTTGCTCCCATTCTAAGGTGAAGTGTGGAGAGTACAAACGCAGGCAGGCAATGATCTGGAATTTAAAATGGCCGACAGCGCTGCAGAGCTCCACCAGGCAATGGGCCTTTTAAAGCAGTGCTGCCTGGTTGGGCAGGGCAGGGGCCAATGTCCGGATAGCCAGCAGGTTTTTGCCCTGGCGACGCAGCTGCTGGCTGGGCTGCCACGGTCTTCAATGGGTATCTGCCCCCATCCCCAGGGCATAGGGAATTCCCTGCAACGGCTGGTCAGTGTGTGCGGTAAAGAGGCTGGAGTGCAAGGGGCCACAAACGTCGCCCCCAAGAAGGCGATGAGCAGCCATTGCTGACCAAGGTCCTTACTACACAACAGTCATTTTTTAAGAATTGAAGTTGTTGAGTTTTTTTTAGGATTTTACCCCAGGAAATAAACTGCCACAGGGGCCAGATTAAACCAGGTTTAGGCCCCTAAAACAGACTTTGGACATGCCTGCACTAAGCCCATCCCTGACAAGTCTTTGTAACTGTACCTTGATCACCCTTCTCTCCTGCTGGACCCGGCAATCCATTGCTCCCAGGCATTCCAAGAATGAAAGGGCACGTGTTGTCCTTGCCTGCAGTGGGGACTGTGCTTTGTGAGAATGCCGCTGGCAAGATAAGGATGCCAAAAATCCAAAGGAATCCCATGCCTAGAAAGTTGATTTTAGAAGAATGCATGTATAGCCTTTTCAGCATGATCTATTGCCGTTTTTACAGAGAACAGTTCTAAAGTGATTCCAGTAGAACAGTTGTGTGAAATAATGATTTTGTTAGTTTTGAATGGAAAAAATCTTATATGTAAGATATAATTTCAGGTACATTTGAGTCGATTGGCAAATGCACATAAAGAGTAGTAACTGAGCCTATTTGAATAAAGGCTCAGGAAACGTGTATCAATAGCACCAACAGGAGGTTTTGTACACTGAATGCTCAACATGGCATAGCCTCCCTGTAAGTTTTGCACACATGATGCACAACATGGAAAGTTTCAACTAGGGATGGCCAATTCTGCATGTGTTCATTCATAAATCTGTTCCATCCCATTTCTACTTTAAGATGTGACTTTCTAAAAAAGAGATCTGCGCACACACACTAAACATTTTTAAATACTTCCTTCACCTCAACATATGGATTTGTAGTTGCATTTTATGCTAAAATACATGTTTTATAATCCATTGTGGGGGGGAAATTAAGCAAAACTTATTATAAGAAATAAGTAATATTCCAAAATAACATTTACATCACAAATGCATCTGAACTATATAACCATACACGATAACAGCAAATCTTAAGGGGGGGAGCCTAACTGGGGCTTTAACCCTTTGCCCCCAAATACGTTACCAGTTTGGATCCTCTCACAGCTGTCATTTGTATTGAAAGGAAAGCCTATATTGGTGCGAACAGGAGCTTTTCTAGTGCAAACAGCAAGCGCAAACCTCTGATTTGGATGGGGACCATAGCGGGCTCCTCTAAAAGGCTAAAGCCCCCCTAACCAGCTTGTCATCCGAAACCTTCCCTGAAATTATTTGGTTTAGGAAGCCATTCACATTTGTGAATAGTGTTTCACCTACCTACATTCTGATTTGTAGCAGTCTGAAACAGTTTAAGACAGAAACCCCCTTGCTCTGCTTCGTGAGATTCTAAAGCAGCCCTTCTCAAACCTGGGTTGCCAGGTGTTCTGGAAGTGTAACTCCCATCCTCTCTGACCACTGGCCATGCCAACTAGGAATGATGGGAGTTGTAGTCTAGCAACATCTAGGGACCGACCCAAAGTTGAGAAGGGCTGTCCTAGAGGTTGCCCCGATACCTATAACTGAAGGTGCTGTGGACTGAACCTGTACTTATAAACCTAATGTGCTTATATACAAAATTGGCTTTAAAATGTCATAGGGAAGATGACAATTGGGGGATCTTGAGGTGGGATTATGAAACTAATTGTGGTCAGAAAAACCTCAACCTTCTCTGAAAATAAAATTAGAAAATGAAAATAACAAGATATATAAATGATGAGGGAGTGCATTGGTTCAAAACCGTATTAAGAAGATGTTATAGGTTCTGTTAACAGAGGGAAGATGGTGCAATAGCTGCCAGGAAGGACACTGCAAGATTTCTTCTAGGCAAGTCATAGAAAACCCATCTTCAAATGAATTTATTATTATTTTTAGAAGAGGCATCCCTCCTGTGTGAGAGTTTTCTCAGGATAGGTTTAGTGGTCACAATTTTTATAAGTGCTTGTATTAATCATCCTTGACGTTTAAAAGGTCTTGAAAAATATTTTAATCTAACCAATTAACCAACTAAGGCTGTACTCCTATACCAGTTACTTGGGAATAAATCCAATTGAAATGAATGAGGCTGAATTCTGAGTAGGGTTGCAGTGTAAATGTTGCAGCCCCAGTACACATGCAAATAATATTTTATGTAAAGTATTTAAAATCCTGCCTTTCATCCATATGGAGACAAGGACGTGGAACAACAAGGAAAACAAATGTATAGTAGCACTAGAATTTTCAAACAGATTAAGGTTGCTAAAAACAATTCACAGCGGAGCAGGTTAAACAATCAAGACTAAAACCCTTGTAAATATATCTTATTTATCTATTTATCTATGCACACACAGAGAGAGATTGTATTTTCATGTGGCATAGATATCTACTTCCTCCATGTGCTTTGGCAATCTTTTTGTGGCTGGAATCTGGCCGAAGCAAAATTACATGGGAGTTCTTTTAAAATGAAGAATGCGCTTCTCTCTCTCTCTCTCTCTCTCTCTCTCTCTCTCTCTCCCTCTCTCTCTCGTGTACAGGCACAGAAAAGGTTCCTGTTTTCAGGATCACACTTACCTTCTTCAAGTCCAAATCTTGTTTCAATATTGGTGGCACCCCAGCGTCCTCTGTGTTTATCTCTCAAGTGAGAATATTCTCTCTTTTTTCTTCTCCCACCCACTATGTTTATCAGTTGAAATTCCATGGAGCAAAGTTCAAGTCCCCACCCACTCCAGACAACAGACAGTCTGGAGCTTCTACAATGTAAGATAGGGTGGGTTTTGGGTCATCCCTCCCAAGTTGTTGACCTTTGAGAATACATTTTGCAGCGGCGTTTTGTTAAAAAAACCCCACGTACGATTCACATGTCATCCCATAAATCAATAAGATGATTGCAGTAGTGTAGTGTAGCCTAGTGTAGACTGGTTGGGGGACGGACCTCAGTATTGAAAAAGAGACAAGTTCATAGATGAGCTGAACAAAGGCAGCAAGTGTGGAGGTGGGCTGGATCACATACAGTGGTACCTCAGGTTAAGTACTTAATTTGTTCCAGAGGTCTGTTCTTAACCTGAAACTGTTCTTAACCTGAAGCACCACTTTAGCTAATGGGGCCTCCTGCTGCTGCCACCGCACCGCTGGAGCACGATTTCTGTTCTCATCCTGAAGCAAAGTTCTTAACCCGAGGTACTATTTCTGGGTTAGTGGAGTCTGTAACCTGAAGCGTATGTAACCTGAAGCGTATATAACCCGAGGTACCACTGTATTGGTAGCCAGCATGGTTCACAACCTGCTGTTCCTCAACCATTGTTTCATATAGTTCTTTTGTTCCATTCACAGGAAAAACTATTTTAGTAGTGTGCCAGTAAATATTGCCTCTGAGAGTGATGAGTGCCTTTTTCACATCAATGAACCCCCCAAGCACCTTTATAAAATGCACTGTAGGAATGGGGCTTCAGAGGACTCATCTGAAGCTTGGCCATGTATTTTCATCCCCACCCACAGCACCATCCATGTTGCTCCCTGCCATGGGTCTTCATTTTGCTCTGAGGGCTTATGCTAGAGTGCCTCAGGAAGTGAGGCCCCCTGCTCTTGCCTTGAGGTGGACAAGTGACCTAATGGTCATCCCAGGGACTTGATCTAGAACCTTCTCTGGTGGCTTCCATCTGACACGGCAGGTTTTCCACCACTCGGCACATCCCCGTGCTGCCAGATGAGGGCTGTTGTCTCTCGCACTTCTGCCAAGCAATCTTCCACCCACCTCTTGTGTATGGAGGGTAGGTTTTGGGTGGGGGAAAATTCATTGGCTTTGTTGAAATTACTTGATCCATATTTGCTCCACTTCAGACAGCAGAATCTGACACAACTGGTCACCAAGCAGCTCAAAGTTTTGATGGCAGCCCTAGTGAAGGAGGTTTAAGAATTGAAAGCAAATTTCAAGAAAATCACTTGATGCAACTTTTGCTTGACTCTACCATTTCAGTCCATGTGAAGGGGGATAGCACATGATGCTCCCCAACTGAAAATGCTCTTTTGCAAAGAAAACAGTAGACATTGCCGGAAAGCACACAGGTAGTGTAATTTATTTTGTTAAGAAGGAACCACCACCACCGCCGCCACTTTAGGACAGGTGAATAAATCGTAAAAGAAAAAAGAAAAAAGATGTCATATTGGCCAGATTGCTAAAGCAGAATAAATTTTGTTCAGTATTTGAACTACATTTCTAGCCAATATTTGTTTTGGAGAAGGGCAAGTTAGCTTATCTTAAAACACCCTCTAGAAACACAGTGAGAGATGTTTGATTTACTGTGGTCAAGGCTGTACAGCTTTCGCCTTGCAATCATACATGTATAACTTACTAACGATGCCCTAATATTACAGCCTATAGTTGCAAAATACTTTCTCAACTGAGGTCATTTCCAAATTACCTACATATTGAGCATTCATTCTGATTTGTTTGCGGGGAGGTAAGATGATATCCTCTATTAACTAAGCAAAACTTCGTACACTACCACCCAAAATATCCAACCCCGGGCATTGTCGTTTGGCTGAGTATGAACCATTAGCACAAATCCTTGTTATGTCCAATTCCACCCAGTTTATTTTTCGTCAGCGGAAATATAATCAGCATGAATTATAGTGCAAGCGAGTCAGAAAGTGAAATCTATCTGGATGCAGAGAATGTTGTGCAAGTTCTTGGGGAAATGATGAACCATTGTGGAATTTAATATGTGTATGTCTTTCCAATGTTTGCCCAAATGTGCATCACACAATGGAATAGAAAGGCAGCATTGTTTACCACATTCTGATGTACATCCTATTGGAAGTAATGGCGTAGCTGGTCAGTTTACATGTTTGGGTGTGAATGCCAATGAGGATCTGATTTGCACAAGTGGTAGACCATGAGGCAGAACAGTGGAAAGCAGGTTCTGGCCAGCCCTCGTTAGTTAAATGATTCAGTACTTCTTAACCCATCTCTACCTCAGATAAATGCTCCTAGGAATGCTTACTCATATGATGAAAATACTTCTGTTTGCTCCAAGAAAATCTCTTTTAATAAACAGTTTTGAAAATATAAATATAAAAATATCCTGTGCATGTAAAAATCCCCACTCACATCAAAAGCAATGCACCCCACTTAGAAAAAAACAAAACACCCACAAACTTCAGATTTACAAGACCTTACATTTTGAATGTGCGTCTTAAGCGGAAAACGGGTCATGATTTATTGATATAAGTCCATCAATCTACATAGTACTTTATATAGTAACACAAGCAAGAAGAAAGGTGCTGCCTGAAGGAGCTTCATCTTCCTCTCCTCTCCTCCCAGGCAAATCCCACAAAATGCCCTTACAACTCAGTTAAAAACAGTTGAAACACGAAATTTTTTTTTATAAAGGATATTAAAAAAAAATTTTTTTAAAGCAATTTAAGCAGCAGTCCTTATAAAACCTGTCAGGTCCTGCCCTGGCCCAATGGCTATGTTATGTGTGCACATATGTCAATATACTAAAACAAAAAAGGATTAACAAAATAATGATTAATGTCTACAGATAAAAAGCAAACACAGTATTGAAGCTTGTGGCTGGGTCAAGCTCTTTTTTTTCTTTTTTCTTTTTTGAACAAATGGCCTAAAATTCACAGAGTATTAGCCTCTTCTCCCCGCAGGCCCGGTCGTTCCACTTTCCATTGACATAAACTTCTACACAGTTCTCCCTGCCCTTTTCGTTATTGGGTTCTCCCTGCAACCAGTTGGAGTAAACGATGGCATCGCCATTCAGGTACCTAAATTTCCCCTCCGTCTGGATATCAGTTACCCCAAGAAAGACCGACTTGTTATGCTGAACAACTATCTGTTGGATGGCTGTGTTCTCCGCAGCATTTCTGGGGGCGGCCAGCTGGCCCCCGGCTTGCAGACACTTTTGCTTCAGGTCATCAAAGGTGCCTTCGTAGCCGCTGGTGACAAATACTTTGTTACCGACAATTCGCCCTCCCGGGAATGCTGCAACTAAAACAAACAAAGGGAGTGGGCGTCAGGTTGATAGTCAGCCACTGTGTTTTGCGAAGCCAATAAATGGATGGCAACCTCTGCTATTTGTAACCCATAGAAATCTTGGATTTGGATAATGCTTTTAGCAACAAGAGGGACACGGGTGGCACTGTAGGTTAAACCACAGAGCCTAGGACTTGCCGATCAGAAGGTTGGCAGTTCGAATTCTCACAATGGGGCGAGCTCCCATTGTTTGGTCCCAGCTTCTGCCAACCTAGCGGTTCGAAAGCACACCAAAAAGTGCAAGTAGATAAATAGGTACCGCTCCGGCAGGAAGGTAAACGGCGTTTCTGTGCGCTGCTCTGGTTCGCCAGAAGTGGCTTAGTCATGCTGGCCACATGACCTGGAAGCTGTCTGCAGACAAACATCAGCTCCCTCGGCCAATAAAGCGAGATGAGCGCCGCAACCCCAGAGTCGGTCACGACTGGACCTAATGGTCAGGGGTCCCTTTACCTTTACTTTAGCAACAAGATGATTAATGCCATCCTATGTAGAATCAAGAGAACCCTCATAGCACCTTAGCTGTGGCCACAAAGGTGACAATTGAAAATTGATGGTGCACCTGGCTCTGGCCAGGCTACAGCACATTCAAAAGAAATCCCGGTATTTACATTTTCTTCACTGAATTTTCAAAATGTTGCAGTTATTTTGCAGGAAAGGAAAACTGATCTTTAAAAAGCGGGTTCGGATAACGCTGCAAAAGACTAGGGATAACCTACACAATTTATCCCTGTGCTTATTGAGCTTGTGCTGCAGTCATAATCTTGCAAAGACGATGTTGCTGCTGGTTCTCCAATGCTACAACAAGGGAATGATGCATGCATGTATTGGAATCTAAGGGTTACGAGGAACACGCCTGTGCTATCACATATAATGTGCCCATAGACATGTATGTTGGTACTGGTTCTCTGTTAAGGGGCCAAACAGACAGAGGAAGATTGCAAAAGACTGTTCACAATGTTTCTGTTACATGCAACATTTACCTTTTTGATATTTGGAGAAACTGGCTTGCAAGGCTCTTAGCTGCCCCTCTAGGTCACTGACTTGTTTTTTCATAAGGTTGACCTCTGAGAAATAATAAAAGGATCATGATCTGCAAGATTCAGCACTGTAGTAATATGCGGTAAACAATATATTGCACACAGTGTGGGTGTGAAACATTTTGTTAAACCAAATGCCACCCCTGTCTCTCCAACTTCCACCCACCCAGGAATAGTAAAAATTGCCAGACAATCCAAATGGCACAACACAATAAACATGTTGTCACAATCAATCAATTGCTGCCATAATTAATTAATTCATCATTCATTAATTCTATGGAAATTTAAATAATAATATGCTATATTAAATACATAATTTCAGTGTAGAATCAACTGGAAATGAATTTGTACATTAGTGAATATTGGGTGGTGATCTCTTACTAGGTCTGTTTTGCTTCTGTGTTGGTGTATGCATGTGTGTATGGATGGTATGAATTAATTATACGATTAATGGCTCAGTGGTATTAATGTCCATCAACGGTAAACATTTGCCCTTTTTTGAAAGAAGGCTTTGTATCCATGTATACATGTATCCATCGCTTGATCCCTCTATAAGACCTTCCTGTTAAGGCCCAAACTAGAATAAGTATTCCCACCCCAACCCCCAGAATGATCTGGAATTAAATACACTCTCATTCAAGTTGTGTGATTTTTTTTTTAAGTTAGATCCACCCTGATTGTTCACTTAACTTTCCCTCAATAATCAGAGTTACAAAATTCACATGGATTGCACCAGCTCTTCACTGCTAAAAAGGGCACAGCAAGTTAAAAGACCAGCATTAAAATTTTGCTCTAACACTTTTAATGCATCACGTTTAACATCAACAACAAAAGGCTACCCTCCTTACCTGAGAGACCGCTGTCACCCTTGGTCCCTTTGTCACCTACAGATCCTTTATCTCCTTTGGATCCAGGAGATCCTGGTTTCCCCACTTGCCCTTGGGTACCGGTCGCTCCTTGTAATCCTATGAAGAGAATAATAATAATAATAATAATAATAATAATAATAATAATAATAATTTTTATTATTTATACCCTGCCCATCTGACTGGGGTTCCCCAGTCACTCTGGTCAGCTTCCAGCACATATGAAAACATAATAAGATGTCTAACATTAAAAACTTATTGATACAGGATTTTTTAAAAAGCAACAACACCCTAGCAAGTTAGTTAGTAGGTGGCTTCTGTTTTCCTATGCATGTTAACATCTGATAAACAGCCATAGCCAATTGGTTTAAAAGGTTGTATGCAAATCACCCATCTTTTCTTTTCGTTAACTGGAAAGGAGTGTCAGAGGTTGACATTGAGCAGAAGATGAGCAAGGGCTTGGCATTACACCTGGCACCCCTGGGGCAGAGCCCTTGGGCACTGGTAAGATGAGTTACCATTTTAAATTCCCCAAAGTGACATGGAAAGCTCTGGAGCCCCGCGGAGTATTGAAACAGCAGTCCCGGGGGGGGGGGGGGGAGTGAGTACAGACATTTTCAATGCTCAGTATGCCTTGGAGTGATGCTATATTAGGGGTATTGTGGGGAATTTAAAATGATCGTTTTTTCATTGCAGGTGGAGTCCCACTGACCTGGGAGGGCATTCAATCCTAGGGCAATTTGCTCCTCAAATTCAGAGCTGAATCTGAGGAGTTCCAGTTTCCTTAAAAAAAGAAAAGTCATCTAAGTTAGTGGCCAGCTGAAAATCCCTCAGACTAACTATGCACTACATCAAGAAGTTATTTCTGTTGTCTCTTCGGAACCTTTCTCTCTCTCTTTTTTTTTTAAAATAATTTTTATTAAATTTTCCATTTTAACAATTCAATCAAATCACATTAAATATTCCAAATAATAATAATACATATCATATATTCGAAATATTCTGCCAAATTATAATTTTTTATTGGGGCTTCCCATGCTTCAAGTTCAGTGGGGCTCTGATCATCTTATATCTCTACTGCCTTGAGTTTCCAATAGTTCTTTAATTCTTCCTTTTGTTACCTTTCCTTCGTTCATGGCCTCTGAGTTGTTTCCACAGGCGAGTTGAAGTAAGCAATGATATGCTTCTGTGTGAAATTTGTCTGCTTGACTCTCCGCCTATTGTTTGCTGAATATCTTCACACGCTGGTGTTTATGCCGAATTAATCCAACTCTTCGGAACCTTCCTCATGCCATCAAAATGTTTTTTCAGATGCACCTTTTCGTCCACACCACTTACCTCTTTCTCCTACATCTCCTTTCGCTCCCTTCTCACCCACTGGGCCTCTGTCGCCTTTGGGCCCAGCCACACCTGTGTCACCTTTGGGACCTTGGGCACCAGTAGCTCCTTTCGAACCTACAGAAATATTGAATGGGGAAGGGAGAATCAACAAAAATGGAAGGTACTTTGTAACGATCACAAATGCAAAAGTAGGTAAATAATTTCAGCTCAGCCCTAGTTTGTCTGTTGTTGTTGTTGTTCCCATGCTGCCCTTCATCGAAAGATCACAGGGAAGTTTACAATATAAAAACAAAAAAATACACACAATAGTAACAAAATACCAGCCCACCTATCAGATTTAAAAGGTCATAAATCGGGCATAGGCAAACTCAGCCCTCCAGATGTTTTGGGACTACAACTCCCATCATCCCTAGCTAACAGGACCAGTGGGCAGGGATGATGGGAGTTGTAGTCCAAAACATCTGGAGAGCTAACTTTGCCTATCCATGTCATAGATAGTTTAATTAGCCAAAGGCTGGGAGAAGAGGAATGCTTTTGCCTAAAGATATGTAACAAAGGTGCCAGGCGAGCCTCTCTGGGGAGGGCATTCCACAAACAGGGAGCCTGGTCTCATGTTGTTGCCCTCTGGGCTTCTTGTATAGGAGGCACATGAAGAAGGCCTCAGATGATGATTGTACTGTCTGGCTCAGCTCATATGGGAAGAGGCAGCCTCCATCTTAGGTTGGACATTCTCACAGAAATGATAGCTCCAGTGTTTATATACTATCTTTGGTTTGTACTGAGGATATGATAGTCACAATTTCATGATTAGGGGGTAGTCCTGTTAGTCTGGTATACCAAAACAAACAATGATGAGGCTATGGTACTGCAGAGCAGGGGCAGTCAATATGGTTCCCTCCCAAGGTGAGCTACAACTTACACCATCCTTGCCATTGGTTTTGTTGAATGGGGCTGATGGGTTCCAACAACCTCCCATGTTGACTACCCCTGCTTTAGAAACTAGCAAATATATCATAGCACAAGCTTTTCTGGACTAGTGTCAGATGCATTTGATGAAGTGGCCTTTATCACTACATTTTATAACTTGCATGTTGCCAGAACATGACTTCAGAAGCTGGCTGTCACAGATCACAATCTTTTTGTGACCTCAGCCAATTGCCTAACAATGGGAGTCAAGCTTGAGAGCTGTCAGCCTATGATGTATTTGCTTGTTCTTTCATTGGCATCCATGATAGATGGCATCCATGATAGATGTACTTAATTCGTTTTGGAGGTCTGTTCTTAACCTGAAACTGTTCTTAACCTGAAGCACCACTTTAGCTAATGAGGTCTCCTGCTGCCGCTGTGCTGCCGCTGCACAATTTCTGTTCTCATCCTGAAGCATAGTTCTTATCCCAAGGTAATATTTCTGGGTTAGCAGAGTCTGTAACCTGAAGCGTATGTAACCTGAGTCGTATGTAACCCGAGGTACCACTGTATATATAGAGGGAAACATCAGAGGTATGGGCATTTTATGGTTGCTTTCTCCACACATAGCATTTATAACTCGGAAACTGTACCATACTAAGTATCTGGACAACAGGGTGGATGTGAACATTTTCAGTGTATTCTTTTAAAATCTGTGGCTGCGATCCAAAAAAAACTACTTAGGCATGCTTAAGGACTTGGACTGACATTTAGGTCTTTTTACTTCTTTTGTTGGATGGTAGGTCTCCAGGGATATCACAAATGGCTGTTTGAGAAGCAGAAGCCCCCAACCCTGTCAGCATCACCCTTGAGCCAGTACCACCAACTGGACTCATCCACTTCAGCCCCGACTGGGCTAGGCGAGCTGGGTAGCACTTCTAGAGACCACCTTCTGCACAGGAACAGGTCAAAGTGCTGTGGACTCACAGCTTAGAGTTGTGAGCACCAGATTCACTTCCACAAGAATACAGTCGTCGCACAGCAGAGTATAGCAGAGTATAAATGACTCGGAGAGCAGCTCTGTAGAATATCTTCTTTATTCTATCTACAACTATTATACAACTATATACAGAGCTTAATGAGGTCTAAGCATAAATGAATGCTGCACTACACTGAGTGTCTGCAGCTGCTCTTAGCAGCAACCTTATCTCTACACATGATCTCTAACACTCAGTCTCTCTCTCTCTGACACACTGACTGACTGACTGACTCTTTGATGTGGTGCTGGAGCAGAATAAGTAGAGAGCAGAACACTGCCCCTCCTCTCTGGAGAATCAGCAGACTCATCAGGAGATTCTTGGATATGGGAGGGGTGAAATCTCCTCAAACCCCACTGCGTGTGCAGAAATAGTTGTATGCTCCTTTGGATCCTGGCCACTGTGGTATATTGAACCCTCTAGCAGAACTTAGGATTACCTGTTTCTCCCTTGATGCCTTTTTCACCTTGTGGGCCGTTGTTGCCTTGTGCTCCAGAGGGGCCGACGCTTCCTGGAGGACCCTGCAAACCTCGGATTCCACGCGGTCCTACTCAAAAGAAAGAGGTTTTTTGAGCAGGAAGAGATATACACCAAAGGGGGAAGGTCTCTTGTGATGAGTTGCAGTGCATCAGGAGCTCCTGGGCCTTAGAACTAGGAACACAGAAATGTGCATGCTATTGTCCCAATTTGGTATGTCTTCAGAGTGGTGGGGGACGATGTCTTAACACTAGTGTTGAAATAAGTTTCAACTGGAAGTCTGGTGAGGTTCTGTACATGGACTGGGGTATGGGCACCATCTTGTCTTTCATCTCAGGCAGCAAAATGCCTTGGGCCAGTCCTGTACTGGGAGCAAGGGAAGAGCACCTTGGTGGGTTTGTACTCCCTTCCAGGGAAAATGTTTGATGTGCCCAATGGGCAGGATGGCCCTCTAACAAGACAGATGTAGATAAAAATATTAAAAAAGAAGTTTGATTTCTTCTAATAATATCTAGCTTTTGTTGAATTCGATGCAATACAATTCCATTTAGTCAACAACACTCCTTACCCATTGCTCCAGCATCTCCTTTGGGTCCTTGCTCTCCTTGGGTCCCCTTTTCTCCTTGTGGTCCAGCTGGTCCCATTTTTCCGGGAGGACCAAGAATTCCTCTTGGTCCTGCCAACCCTGGCATTAAGTGGAAGAATGAAAAGTGGGGTTATCTTAATGATAAAGCTTACATATGAGAGGAATGCAATACATAATAACCCAAGGAAGAAGTTTGAGAGGTGGGCCTTGTTTTTACATTTCTAGAATGACAGTGGAAATGATGACTTATGCATGATACTATAGAGTCTTTGTTGTCCCTTTCCCCCTTCATATGTCTTTCTTTCTTTCTTTCTTTCTTTCTTTCTTTCTTTCTTTCTTTCTTTCTTTCTTTCTTTCTTTCTTTCTTTCTTTTTCCACATGGGAAGCAAACATGTTTGATGTACAGCTTAATGGTTTTTGCTACATATTGTTATAATATCATATTAATTAAAATCTAAAAGAAAAAGAAAAAAGTGGTTTACTAAGTGGGTGAACAAGAGGCACTTGTGATGAACACATGGCTGATAAATTACTGGCAAATCAGTTAAATGAAATGATCTCATGCCAGTTTCAGTTTAAAGATGCTAACACAAGAAGCAATGCATTGATTCCAGTCTTGGGTCATCATCATTGCTAAGTTATCTAGGGTTGCCATATTTCAAAAAGTGAAAATCTGGACGGAGAAGTTGTTGAGCTTTTTTGGCTATACAGTGGTACCTCGGGTTAAGAACTTAATTCATTCTGGAGGTCCGTTCTTAACCTGAAACTGTTCTTAACCTGAGGTACCACTTCAGCTAATGGGGCCTCCTGCTGCCATCGCAGCCGCCCAATTTCTGTTCTCACCCTGAAGCAAAGTTCTTAACCAAAGATACTATTTCTGGGTTAGCGGAGTCTGTAACCTGAAGCGTCTGTAACCCAAGGTACCACTGTAGTTGCAAAAATGACACTGCTGACATCAGTTGCCATATGTCTGCCTTGACATTTAGCCGATTTCCACCCAGACACTGCTTCCGTCTACAGTATTCCAGGTATGTCTGGGAAATTCTGGATGTATGGCAATCCTAAAGTTAGCCAAGGCAGCTACATTCAAGGTGGCTGTGGGTGTTGCCATACATCCACCAGATGACGTTCCCATCCCCTCCCTATATTTGCTTTCTCCTCTTTTGCCTTTTCCTTCTCTGTTTGGCATCATGCCCCTCTTAATCCAGTGAGAGGAGGAGAAATGCAGAACATCATACGGTCTTGCACTTCTAGCCCTCACTGTTGATGGACTTACACAGTCTTTACAGTATCAATTTGAAAACTTAAGATTCATTTTTATATTTATGTCATGCTACTTTGCTTTTATGTTGTCTTGGTAGAATTTTTATGCTGTTTGCATGTCCAGGCACCATGACTCTGCTGCCCTTACCCAGTGGAGAAAAACCAGTCAAGACACATTCTTTTGAGTTGAATAAGAGCACAGCTTTATTGGTTGCAGATGTAAGAGGTTTGTCATACGCATTGCATATATCCTATAACAACCAACCCGCCTGCTGGAAGTATCTTCTCCAAGGGGTCTACCCTGAGACAAGGAGGTCCTATGACTTACATCAGATGACTTACATCTCCACCAGGATCTCCACCTTGAAGGGCACTATGGCTCTAGCCCCCACCTGGGAATCTGGATAGTAGCATCTCCTTCAGGATCCTTTTAACAGGATACCCCTTTCCCTTGGAAGGGCAACAAGAAGCTTACAACCTCCCCTCCAATCAAGACTAACCCTTTTACCCTCAGGTGGTGGTTTAGGCATTGGCTAAGCCTAAGTCAGACAAGAGGTTGTCTTAACATTGAAAAGTAACTGTTATTTATCACAAGGCAATGTAATTGGGGGTCATCATGAAGTTGCATCATAAGCCGCTTTTGCTTAAATTATGTGGGACTGCATGGTTTCCTGTCTCCCCCCCCTCCAGTGTGTGAATCAAAAGCTGATCCTCAAAGAATAGGAACTCTTAGGAAGTCACCTTTTCCATACCTTGTTCTCCCTTGTCCCCTTTTGGTCCTTGGACTCCATCTCTCCCATTTATCCCTGGTAACCCTTTCTCAGCTGGTCCACATACAACCAGTGAGCAGGCATTCCGATCCAAGTTCTGTATAACTTGCGGTGAGCCCTGGAACGATGCTGGTGAAAATTGCGAAACCAACACAGAGAGCGTTAGAAGCACCAGCATTGTTCAGTGGTTTGACCTGGGGGAAAAAATAAAAATTAAAGAGGTAGAGATGGGAGAAAAGAATTAACCCAAACCCAACCGTCCCAATTATAATGCACTGCAATGAAATGAAGGCCGGCTATATGAACAAGGATTTAAAATGTTGTGGATAAAGTGTTGTTAAAAGATTGCAGTAGGGGGATTGTGCACCATTTCCAACACTCATTTTAATTTTCTTTTGTTTCCTCATCTCTTGAACAGCTACACACAACAAGAAAGTTTTTATGCAAGGTAGGAGAACCCATTGGCCATGCTGCCTTGGGCTGATGCAAGTTGGAGCCCAAGAGCACCCAGAAGAGGCCTCATGCCTGTCATAATAGCTAGCACCTATATTATTACTTCCTGCCAACCTAGCAGTTCAAAAGCACATCAAAGTGCAAGTAGATAAATAGGTACCGCTCTGACAGGAAGGTAAAGGGCTTTTCCGTGCGCTGCTCTGGTTCGCCAGAAGTGGCTTAGTCATGCTGGCCACATGACCCGGAAGCTGTACGCCGGCTCCCTTGGCCAATAAAGCGAAATGAGCGCCGCAACCCCAGAGTCGGTCATGACTGGACCTAATGATCAGGGGTCCCTTTACCTTTACCTATATTATTACTATTATTATTGTCAATAATAATAATAATAATAATAATAATATAACCAACCCTTTGCCAGCAGGTCCCAGGGTGCGCTTTAAATTCAGTATTGTAAACAGTTTTTTTTAAAAAACAAATATTTTGTGATACAAAACAAACAAACAAACAAGGAAAAGTACATATAGCGTCTCCGCTTTCAATTCATAGAGTCTTTTTTCATAGTTTGTTTACATTCAGTATGAGACTTTGGGGGGAAAATAGAGGGGGGAGAGAGGGTTGTGGGGTGAGGAGCTTTTCATTGTATTGCATAGTGTTTCTGCAGGGTTTTTGTGTCAGCGTCTCATGAGTAGGTCCTTTATTAATATAGTTATTTGTTTTTATTGGAATTGTAAGAGACTGGAGGTTCTAAGGTTTGGTTGGCTGCGTTCGGTTGGTTGCAGTGTGGTTTATTTGCATGTTAGTGTGCGGGTTTTTTTTGTTGTTGTGTCAGGTTAGCCATATTGGTTTGTAAGTTGTTGGGGAGGGGTTAGGTCAGTTAAAGCAAGTTACAATTTCAGGTATATGGGGTGTGGGTGTCCTGAAACCACATATCTCAGGTGTCAAAGGGCAGGGTATAGAGACGTGTATTTAGCATTAAACAAAAACTGTATAGTGAAAGTTCCAGACACACCTCTCCACATAAGGCACATTTCAAGAGTGCCGTACTAGATCCCATTTAGGAAAGAATAAGATTCTGCAAATTGCAGTGTCAAGCTTATCTGCATGGTTCCCCTCCCCCCAAAAAAACCCCTCCTACATCACTCCTTGATCTTGATGAGAAGTGGGCTATTTATTTATTTTTACTGGTTCTGCTAAAAATACAAATAAGACACACATATTAAATGCATGCGTATCATATTACACATGCATTATGTGCTATTCAACCAAGTTTTACTTGGAGACTAAGTAGTGGAACTAAATTAGTCATGCCCCTTATTTCAGCAGGTTTCCTCTGAGTAAAACTTGGTTAAATACCAATTGTTATTTGCATATACATTCTGTGTTTCCTAAAGTAGCAAGCACATAAAGAGATCCATAAAGGAATGCATGTAACTTTGTTAAAAATATGCATATAGTAATCTTTGTAATACATGCAGAAAGATAGTACACTCGTACCTTGGATCCCAAACGCCTTGCAACTCGAATGTTTTGGCTCCCAAACGCCCAAAACCTGGAACTGAGTGTTCCGATTTGTGAACGTTCTTTGGAACCCGAACATCCGACGTGACTTCCGTGGCTTATGATTGGCTGCAGAAGCTTCCTGTAGCCAATTGGAAGCCGCACCTTGGTTGCTGAACATTTTTGGAAGTCGAATGGACTTCCGGAACAGATTCCGTTTGGCAACCAAGGTACGACTGTATATTGGACTAGTCCATTGAATTTGTTTGACTTCTGAAGTACCACTGTACTGCATTGGGTTATCAGGCACTAACTAGGCTTTGGGAAGGAGGAGGGAGGACTCTAGAACCTTGTCAGGGTCCTCACACCTCCTTCCTGAAGCAAGCGTTTACTAGGCTTTGGGAAGGAGGTAGGAAGGTGCCTTCCTGGCCCTGCACACTCTGGGGGGGGGGACCACCTCCAGTTCCAGGTTCAATCTCCAGCATCTTAAATCCTGGAAAGTTGCTAGATGGACTGATCTGATTCAATAGACATTGACCTCTGTAGCTGGAGATGCCCACAACTGAACCTGGGATTTTCCCATACAAAGCACGGGCTGTACCACTGATCTATGGCCCTTCCCCTGTTATGCTTCAGCAGCATCTCTGGGCTAAATTGAGTTGATCGAAAACATGAAACCAGAAGGTTATGAAGGGGATGCTGACACCAGGTGACTATATGCAAAGCAGTCAGTTCCCAGCTCTAACTAAGAGGGTATCTCAGCCAGTGGAACTTTTATCACCTGGGTAGGGCAAGCTGTACTTGGCCAAAATACCATTTTCCCTGCATAATTATAAAAGGAATAGAAATGCCTTCTTCCTTTGCAACGGAATGCCTCCTTCCGAACAATACATTCAAAAGGACAATTTGCCAACTGCATTTAAATCAGGGTGTTAAGCAAAATGGATCAAGATACTAACAAATTACATTGCTGTTGGACACAAAATCAACTTGTCGTTAAATCTGGAGCTAATTATTAGATAAGCGCAGGCAGATGTGAAAGTCTGATACGGAAAGC
The DNA here is from genome assembly GCF_964270895.1 of Podarcis filfolensis. Lineage (NCBI taxonomy): Eukaryota > Metazoa > Chordata > Lepidosauria > Squamata > Lacertidae > Podarcis > Podarcis filfolensis. The sequence goes on from NC_139608.1 coordinate 79,147,391, forward strand.
ACTTAATAATCAAAGGATGGATTATCAATGAAGAGAGAGTTAAGGCGGCAGATCTAGCTCTGGTTGAAATTAATCAAATCCATGGAGCACAATGCAATCTGACCCGTTTGAACAAGGAACTGGCGGCAGTCTTCAATATCGCATGTATTTCAATCGCATAGCCATCATTAAGGAAGGACAAATTAAAAATCTACTCACTCACTTTGACGTTTCTGGTGCTCTACAAAGGCCCGGACAGGAATCATCCGTTAGGAGTTCAGCCTTCCTTTTATAGGCTACGAGTTAAGTAACAGAGGCTTTGGTTTCTCAATCATGTGACCTCACAGGAAACTTATAGCCAATTTATAACACTTTGGGAGCTGTTGGCCTCTTTCAACGTTGTGTAGCTGATAAGACATGCACAGAACAAAGGATGGGATTTCCCATGGCTTGCAAAATGTAAGGAATTTGTCTTTTGGAGCAAAAGGGCTGGGGGATCAAATATGCTAGAATATTTTTACTATGCAGAACATCAAGCAGCATATCTTGCCAGTAACAGGACTCAATGGTCAGGGTCTCCTCAGATATGGCTAATGACCCCACTGGAACCAAAGAACCATAGAATTGTAGAGTTGGAAGGGACCACGAGGGTCATCTGGTCCAACCCACTGCAATGCAGGAATCTTTTGCCCAAAGAATGATAGGGTAAGTGATGGTTGAGTGGTTGACTCGTAGCTGAGCGTGTGAACAGACTCCATGGAAAAGCATTGCATTTGAGGCATTGCCCAGTGATATGAAAACTTGGAACTGGTTCAAGCATGTTCAAGCTTTGATGACTGTAACATCAGAACAAGTGTCATGTCCTGCTCCTAGAGTCTGGTTGGCTGGCTCCTTTGGGAAGCAGGATGCTAGGCTAGAGAGGACGTTGGTCTGATCCAGCAGGTTTTATATGCTCTCAGAGCATAGGTAGCCTGCAGATGTTATAGACTGCAGCTCCCATCAACCTCAGTCAGCATGGCCAATAGCCAGGTATGATGGGTGTTGTAGTCTAAAGCAGTGTTCCCCAACCTTGGGCCTCCAGCTGTTTTTGGACTACAACTCCCATCATCCCTCGCTAACAAGACCAGTGGTCAAGGATGATGGGAATTGTAGTCCAAAAACAGCTGGAGGCCCAAGGTTGGGGAACACTGGTCTAAAGCATCTAGAGGGCACCACGTTGACTACCCATCTTAGACCATGTGGCTATCTAGTTTGGCAACCCCAGACGCTCATGGGGAGCCCAGAAATGAGGCTTGAATGCAATAGTGCTCTCCTCATGTGAATGGACCATCATAAATGGTCTCATACACAACGTTGCTCATTGGAGTCAGGCCACATGTTGGCCTGCCCATCAATAAGTGCTCTAAGATGTAAAGTGGCCTTATTCTAAACCTGACCATCCATCTGTTTCATGCTGTACTATCTGCTCTCAATGGCAATAGCTGATCCAGTTCTCAAGCAGAGTTTACTCCAGCTCTACTACAGTGGTACCTCTGGTTAAGAACTTAATTTGTTCTGGAGGTCTGTTCTCAACCAGAAACTGTTCTTAACCTGAGGTACCACTTTAGCTAATGGGGCCTCCCACTGCTGCCACGCCGCTGCCACACGATTTCTGTTCTCATGCTGAAGCAAAGTTCTTAACCCGAGGTACTATTTCTGGGTTAGCGGAGTCTGTAACCTGAAGTGTCTGTAACCTGAGATACCACTGTACTAGAAATTGTCTTACTCACCTTCCCCAATCTTGGGTCCCCAAATGTTCTCAGATTACAATTCCCATCATCCCCAGCCAACTCAGCTAATTGTCAAGGATGGTGGAATGTGTGATCCAACAACTTTTGGGGACATCTTGGGGAAAGCTTTTCTAACTATGTATGGTACCAGGGGTAGCTACTTATCTGTGAATAGCATCTACATCACCCTTGTGCTATGACTCCTCCTCGCCATTATGCACATGAAAGAGTGACCTTTTCTGTGGTGTTTGATCTATGATACCTCATTCAGACATGCAAATTGGCACTTTATATAACATGCGATTGCCATGAACGACTTTATAAAATGCTGCTTCTCTCACACCCAGTTTTGCAAGATTTTGGCTCACTCCCAACTCCTCCCCGTAAAAAGCATGGCATAGCTGAATAACAAGCTCCACCTTACCAAATTGTTGTGCAACATCATGTACTTTTGGGAGTGCTTAAGGAACTCCAAATATGTTATAATCGCCCATGGGTAATCCTGCCAACGCCCCTTTGAAAGAGAGACACACACGGTTTTTTCACACAAAGATTTTCTTCAACAACAGTATTTCACCAGGCATTCTAAAGCTGATCTATTTCCATAAGCTTTCTGACCCCTCCTCCCCCTGAGCTCTGAGTCTCCAGCTTTAAAAATCAGCGGTTAAAATGGTGCTCTCTGAAACAGCAGTATATTAAGTACCTGGCATGTGCTTATGCATTGTTTGCAAAATCCATAGCTTAGTACTCTGTATAGGACTTTTTCAGCATATTTCTGTCTCTTGCGAAAACGTTTCAGCAAAGTAAATGGAACCTCCTTAACTGCTCATTTCAACAGTCACAATAGTGCTTCGCAGAGCCCCAGGACCACCCTGTAATTTCCTTCCTGTGATTTCATACTTAAATCATGGCATTTGCTACCACGAGATGTGGTGATGGCCCCTAACATGGATAGCTTTAAAAGGGGATTAGAAATAGTAATGAAGGGTAAGGTTATCAGTAGCTACTAGTATGCCTCTGCATAACAGTTGCTGGGAATCATGAATGGGATGGGGCTGAGTGGTTGAGCTTGGATAGCTCAGTTGCTTAGAGCATGGTGCTGATAAGGCCATGGTTTTGGCAGAAATGACGAGCAGAATCCGAAACCAGGGAAGAGAAGCAGCGCAAGAAGAATGGAAAAAATTCAAGGACTATTTAAAGAAATATTACAAAGTTAATGAAAGTTAGAATGATGTTGGACTGGAAAGTAAATGGTTACTATTAGCAATGGTTAAGACAAGGAGAATAAGGAAGAATAGTCTAAATTTAAATTAAAATAAGGGAAGATTTGCTGAACAATCGATAAGAATTTGGAATACAGAAAGGGGAGGCATGAGGAAGTCGGGGAAGAAAGGTATAAGAAATTAGGATATGAAATGATACATGTTTTTTGTTCTGTTTTTGTCTTTGTATGTTTATGTTTGTTGTGTTGTGTTTATATGGAAAAAATAAAAATATTATAAAAAAAAAAAGATAAGGCCATGGTTGCAGGTTCAGTCCCCATATGGGACAGCTGCATATTTCTACATTGCAGGGGGAAGGATGAGATGACCCTCAGTGTCCCTTCCAACTCTACAGTTCTATGACTACATGAAATAAAAGTGAATTCATGTCCTGATTGAGTGCTTCCTGGAGCTATCGGATTGGCCACTGTGGGAACAGACTGCTAGATGGGGTCTTTGGTCTGATTCAGCAGCACCAAAGTGCCCCAGCTACTCTGGACAGCTTCCAACAAAATATTGCAAACACTTTAGAAAGCAATGCCAGCATTTTGAATGAGAATTTGTGTGTGTGTGTGTGTGTGTGAGAGAGAGAGAGAGAATGGACATTGCATTGCCAATGGTTCATCTAGTCCAGCATCCTGTTCCCACAGTGGCCAACCAGATGCCTGTGGGAAGCCAGGAAGCAGAAGATGAATACGACAGCAATCTCCCCTCCCCTGGTTTCCAGCAAAGACACTCCCGACTTCACGAGGGGGTGGGGTTGCGGGCTCACGCCCCCAACTACGATCTCGCGGGGCTGGCGTCAGCCCCGTGGGACTCAGGGATTCCCCAGTACATTAATATTCATTGCCCTCAGCGCCAGCCAATCGGCTGGCGCTGGGGGCGGGCTTACCAGGTCCTCATAAGGTCAGGGCAACCCTGCCTCGCCCCCTTTTCCTTCTCGCAGCAGCTGCGGTTTGGCCGGCTTACCCTCACGCGTTCGTACAATTTGTTTTAGGTCGCTGTGCTTGATTCACTTACTAGGTTCCAGGCTTCGTTTGCAGGTCGGACTCCGGTAGCTGTTTCTTTCCCGTTCGCGCCGCTACCACAGCAGGGAATCCCGACCCACCTACAGCTGCTTCCGCCTTGAGTGATCGTCGGCGGCGCTCTGCGCTTTGTCTGCCGCTTCGCCGCACTGCAGGCGGAGTTGGATTGAAGTGACAAGGTTGCCGGGCTTACGCAGCGGTCTGAGCGCCTTCTCCTCGCGGCTGTCTCCGGCGGACGCCGGCGAGCCGGTTCTCTCCCTGAGCAGCCTCGCATTTAAGGAGTCCTTCCTTCTATTTTTTCCCTCACCTCTTCGGCCACGCGGGAAGGAATCCCAGAGGAGGAGTCTTCACCTCTCCGATCAGGTCGTATAGGGTTTTAATCACAGTTGTGGGTGGCTTCGCCGGCAAAAAACGTAGGGGTGCGTGGGTCCTTGCGTTGCTACCGTGGTCATCTCCCTTCTGTTGCGGCTGCTGCCCCGCGGGGCCTTTGTTAAGTGGCTTTTCTTCAGTGCTAGCATTCTGGGCACGAGCGTGTTTTGTTTCAAGTCGGCTTTTTAAATCAACCAGGAAGTTAAAAAACACCGCGTGGTCGGGTGGCCGCCATTTTGCCATAGGCAACTGGATAGGAAGTTAAACACGGTTGCTAGGCGACCAGCAGGTCCGGCCGCCATTTTAAAACGGCCACGTGGCCGGGGGAGCGGCCGCCATCTTGCTAGAGGCACCCCCCTCCAAGGGAAGAAGGTTCTTTTCGGCCGCTAGAGGCTTAGAGGCTTAATCAGTGGAGGCTAAGAGCGGATCCCCCTAGGTGCAAGTCTCAAGGGGAGGGGGTTCACTTGCGGTAAAAGTTTGAAGCAAGTCAAAGGTTGGCCTTTCCTGGCCTGGCTCGGGAGTGTTTTTCCCTGAGGTAGCCGCTGCTAAGCCTAGATATTAACTAACAGTGCAAGTCAATTGCTTAATTCATTTAAGTGCTCTGGGGGTCTCCATTTTACTTGCCTTGGGAATCATTTGCTGAAGCATAAATTGAAGTTGACAGGGGGTCAAAGCGGGGCCCATCATTTTATTTAATAATTTTATTAGGAGATTATTTTCATTTTAATAGTTCTATTGGGGGATTTATTACAGAAAAATCCTGATTAACACTTTCGTTGACTAAGGTGCACAGGATATACCGCTTGTAGGCTCTTTAAGTCAATTTATTGGAGATACATACCAATACATTGTAACAAATATAAATACATTGATACATTGTAACAAATATAAATAGTAAATAAATAGAATAATAATAATAATAATAAAAATATAAATAAATAATAATAATAATAATAATAATAATAAAACATTAAAACATAAATAAATAATTTAAAAAAAAAAAATAAAAAAAAATAAAATAATAATAATACTAATAATAATAAAAAAAAATAAAAAAAAATTTACATAAACAAATAAAACAAAACAACAAAAAAAAAAATACAAAACAAAATTAATAGCAATAATACAAGGTAAAATAAATAATAATAATAATAATAATAATAATAATAAATAATAATACTTATAATTTAAACAAATAGATTCATTTAGCAATAGTCGGAATTCTTATTACCAGTAATCGTAGCGGTATTTTGCATATAGTACAGACCGTCATACGCATACTACTTTCCCTAACAGCTCGGGTTTTGACAACATGGCTAACAGGGGCAATCCCCAGTTACCACTGGCGAGTGGTGCCATGGTGCCCGCGCCACCCTGCAATCCTCAGGCCTTGGCTCAGTTTTTTGCAGCGATTCAAACCTTTTATGCACAATGCAGCCCTCCGGTCGCCCCAAATCCAAATATAGTGGAGGCGTCTCAGGAGTGTATCCCCGACACCCCCCCTAGCCAACAGGGTCAGGTGGGACCTCCGGTGGCTGCGGCGAGTACATCGCAGCAAGGCACGGGTCAGTTCAATCGACCCCAAACTCGCTCACAAACGGCTCACGCTCAGAGGTCCAAGGGTGCGCCGCAAAGGGCCAAGACTGGGGCGCAAAAAGCTAGGCCTTCGGGGCGTAGACCCTTAGCTCCGCGGGCGGCCCCCTCTAATTCTAGCCTGCTGGGGATTGGCGTGCCTAGTGTTTTTCAGGATCCTCCGGCCCAGCCTTGTCCTTCCGAGGGCTCGTCTTCAGATGAGGAGCTTCCTCCCCAGCAGGCAGTCACATCGGTCAATGATCCAGCACCGCAGGACAACGGCACCCGCGGAGGGAAGCGGAAAGCGAAGAAGAAGCACGTGTCCAAGAAGAGCAAGAGAAGTGACCCGTCTGACTCCGATGACGACACAGGTACCTCTTCTTCGGAGGGCGATAGCGATGCCCCCATGGAAACTTATTGGGGGGAAGGGGAAGAGACCGGCTTACCTTTGTGGGTTCACGAGAGGAGGGCCAATTCTCATCGGAAAAGTTTTAACGGTACCCTCGAGTGGAAAGATGGGGCGTTGGTGGAGGATGTTAAAGTCTCAACCCACCTGTCCACTGATTTTATCTTGGGTAATCACCTTTCCAAGAGAAAGAGGGATAAGATACTAAACGGGGACTTTGTAGACATGTTTACATTATTGCCGCCGGCACAAATAAAGGGGAAAGGGGAAAAAAGGCGCGTTTATGGTAAGAAAAGATATAGGTCCCCACGGGCCGAGCGCACATTCGAGAACTGGCTCACCGGCTACCAGGTATTCATGGGGATAGTGGTAGGTTGTTATCCGAAACGTGGTTTGCACCTTGCATCTTATCTGGCGCACGTGAGAAGGGCCCGGGAATTAGCGGGAGATGAGGCTGCCTTGGCGTACGACGAGGACTTTCGTAGGAATGCCTCGCTGTTGTCATCCACGCGCTGGGATCAGCGGGACAATAACTACTGGATGGAGCACGTGGGGCCCAACATCGAAAAGAAAGCTCACACCCAAGCCAAGTCTGGTAAGGCGGACACAAAACAGCGTAAGCAATGCTGGGATTTCAATAAGGGAGCCTGCCAGCGCATCTCTTGTAAGTACTTACATGAATGCGATAAGTGTTTTGGCAGCCACCCTGCCGTTAACTGCTACAAGAGTAAGCAGCAGCCCTTTCGGGGCGGCAGGGGTCACCTCCACCAGGGAAACCGGGGTGCCCCCTCTGGCGCTACAGGACCCGCTCAAGGAGCACCTGGGAACCGCTACTAACTTGTCCCTTGACCTAGCCCGTTCGCCGATCAAGCTCCAACCGTTAAGAACCCTGTTAAACCTTTATCCTAATAGGCAAGCTGCCCTGCTCCTAGGAGACGGGTTCTCCAAAGGTTTCAGAATTCCTGTAGCATGCACTCCCAATCCCAGCTGCCCCCCCAACCAGAAGTCGGTCTTGGAGAGACCTGACATCGCTATGAAGAAGATTCTGAAAGAGATTGTGGCGGGGAGGGTGGCTGGCCCATTCGCAGTACCGCCTATTGATCGGCTGCATATTTCACCGCTCGGCATCGTACCAAAGAAGGCACCCGGGGAATTTCGGCTAATACACAATCTTTCTTATCCCAAGGGCGCTTCTGTTAATGACGCGATTCCCCAAGAACTTTGTTCGGTGAAATACGCATCTTTCGATCATGCAGTGAAGCTGGTCAGGGGTTTTGGTAGGGGCGCCTTTTTGGCCAAATGCGACATCGAGTCCGCTTTTCGCCTCCTCCCAGTTCATCCGGAGGACTATCGTTGGCTAGGTTTCAAATTCCAGGGTTCTTACTTCATTGATAAAGCAATGCCCATGGGGTGCTCGATAGCTTGTGCCGCCTTCGAGACTTTCAGCACATTCCTTGAATGGGCTCTAAAATTTAAAACTGGTTCTGAAGGGGTGGGTCATTACTTGGATGATTTTATCCTGGTCGCGAGTAATGCAAACGATTGCACGGCCTTGCTGCAGGCCTTCAAATCCTTAGCGGAGGAGCTGGGCGTCCCTTTAGCAGAAGAGAAGACAGAGGGCCCTGTCACTAGGATGACTTACCTTGGAATCGAGTTGGACACAGTGGCCCAAACTTCCCGCCTGCCCGACGAGAAGTTGTTGGCCCTGAAAGACCTAATTTCACAGCTTTTACCTTTGAGGAAGGTCACCCTGAGACAAATTCAATCTCTCTTGGGTCACCTCAACTTTGCGTGCCGTGTAGTTTCTCCGGGTCGCCCCTTTTGCGGACGGCTGGCAAAACTGTCAGCGGGCCTAAGGTCACCGCATCATAGGGTGCGCCTTTCCAAGGCTGTAAAATCGGACCTCCAGGTCTGGCTCCAATTCCTGGATGGCTATAATGGAATTTCTCTTTGGCAGGATAGCTTAGCCCTTCGGTCTGACTTCCAAGTGCATTCAGATGCAGCAGGTTCCCTGGGTTTCGGTGTATACTTTAGAGGGCAATGGTGCGCCCAGCGATGGCCTCCTTCTTGGCAGGGAAAACCCATTCTTCGTGACCTAACATTCTTAGAATTCTTCCCTATAGTAGCGGCAATTCATCTTTGGGCTGAACAATTTAAAGATCGCCGGGTGTGCTTCTGGACAGACAACCAAGCGGTGGTGTCTGTGCTGAATAAACAATCGTCTCGCTCCCCTAGAGTTTCTGCTCTGCTACGATATTTCGTCCTATCCTGCCTTAAACTAAACTTATACGCTTCAGCCAAATTCGTGCCGGGGATTGATAACAACATTGCGGACGCTTTATCTCGTTTCCAGATGGAGCGCTTTCGCTCATTGGCGCCGGATGCGCAGCAGCTACCGCAGCCGTTTCCGGAGCACCTCTGGAGTATTGGCAACGAGAAGCAATAAAGGGAGTATTGTCAGCAGTGGCGCCCTCTACCCTTAGATCCTATAACAAGGCGTGGTTAGACTTCACATTATTCCGTCAAAAAAAAGGACTGTTCAAACCAGGAAGACCCCCAACCAAGGCAGAGGTGATAGAATACCTGGTGCGCCTTCGGGACCTAGGTCGGGCCCCCAAAACTCTCAATATCCATTCGGCGGCTATATCCTTCTTCTCCAAGGCTTTGTTCTCAGTTGACCCTTGCGCACATTTCGTGGTGCGGAAGATGCTGGAGGGTTGGCGTAGATCGCAGCCTCCGAGTTCCGATAGTAGGCGGCCCATAACTTTAGACATACTTACGCAAATACGCGCGAAGCTCAGGGTCATCTGCTGGTCCAGGTACGAGGCCAGGCTATTTTCCACAGCATTTTCTTTCGCATTCTTCGGCGCCTTACGCGTGGGAGAGGTGGTCTGCGACGACCAATCGATCGGCATCGGCAAGGGGCTCCTCTCTGAGGACGTGTCCTTGTTCAGTTCCGAGGTAGTCCTAAAAATCCGCAGTTCAAAGACTGACCAGCTCGGCAGAGGGGCTCTAGTACGTCTGCAGGCTACTCAGAAGGCCGGCCCTTGCCCAGTCAAGGATGCTAGAAAGTTTTTGTGCTTAAGGCCAAAAACTAGTGGCCCTTTCTTCATACATGCAGATGGTTCCCGCCTCTCTAAACACCAATTCACGAGGGTCATGCGAAAGGCGATCGCGGCCATTGGGCTCCCTCCCGAGGAGTACGCCGCACACTCTTTCCGTATCGGGGCCGCCACCACCGCCGCCCACATGGGTCTACCAGCAGAGAGGATAATGGACATGGGTCGGTGGAAGTCGAATGCCTACAGGGGTTACATTCGGAAATCACGGTAACCCCCCCTCTTTTTGTGTTTCCCCTTCCCCCATCCGCCCCCCAACCTGACCTGGCCCTTTTTTGCTCTCTTGTTTTCAGATACCGGGGCTGTGCGGATCTGGATCCTTGGCCACAGCATTGTCCATTGGGCAAGCTTGCGGGCGATAGCTAAGGGATGTCGCGCCAATCTCCAGCTTCCCAGCAATGTTGAAGTTTACTGGATGTCACGTCGGGGAATGCGCTGGGAGGAATTTCGCCCAGTGGTGTCAAATAAGATTGCAGCTCAGGGCCCACCAGATGCGCTGGTTATTCAACTGGGCGAGAACGACCTCGCTTACAGAAAGGGGGTGGACTTAATGTGGAATATTTTCAACGATCTGGAGGAGTTGAGGGCCTCCCATCCTAAGATAACAATTTTATGGTCATCTCTGCTTGAAAGGCGTTGCTGGCGGGACGCCACTAATCCCGTGGCTGTTAATAGAGCCAGGAGGATCCTGGAGCGCTCGGTCGCGCGTAGAGTGGCTGCAATGGGTGGGCGGGTGATTGAGCACCCAGGCATCCAATTTTGCAACGAGGCACTCTACCGTGGGGATGGCGTACATCTTACCGATGGCGGTAACGATATCTGGCTGGCGGATATTTTTCAGGGGCTGAGGGATTGGTTACAGGTCTGAGGGTATTGGCGGCGAGCCTGGCTCGTGTGGCGGTTAGGCATTGGCTGGGGTATTGTTATGCAAATGAAGTCGGGGGGGAGGAACGCCATCACCTCCACCAATGCTCGAAGGGTAGTTCGTTAAAGGACTCCGGGGGGTGTCGCCTCGTCCGAAACCTACGGAGGCTAGGGCCTAAAGCGCGCCCCCGAGCGGTAACCCCTTGGGGAGCCTCCAGGGATGTGCATCTCGGGGGCTCCCCCTGTTGGTGCTTAACCCTTCCCGGTTAGACCGGATAGTCTGTTAGGGCCAATGCCTAAGGCCAATACCTCTCTCTTACCTGTAATCAATAAAGTTGTGGCCATTTTCGCCCATCAACCTCAATTCTGGTGTCCGGTGTCTTTATTTACTCCATCTGTGGGAGGGGGCGGGTATTGCCACGCAAAGACACTCCCGACTTCACGAGGGGGTGGGGTTGCGGGCTCACGCCCCCAACTACGATCTCGCGGGGCTGGCGTCAGCCCCGTGGGACTCAGGGATTCCCCAGTACATTAATATTCATTGCCCTCAGCGCCAGCCAATCGGCTGGCGCTGGGGGCGGGCTTACCAGGTCCTCATAAGGTCAGGGCAACCCTGCCTCGCCCCCTTTTCCTTCTCGCAGCAGCTGCGGTTTCCCACCCACCCGCCCTCTAGGTTTGCATTCGGACTTTGCTATGGGCCTCGGCTGGTCGCCGCAAGGGGCCTGGTAGGAGTTTTTCCATTTGGCTAATTGGCTGTATTTCGGTGCCACTTGGTTTTTTCGCCTACCTCGTAGCAAACGTCACAACTCCCGGTTTTGGCGGTTAGGCATTGGCTGGGGTATTGTTATGCAAATGAAGTCGGGGGGGAGGAACGCCATCACCTCCCCCAATGCTCGAAGGGTAGTTCGTTAAAGGACTCCGGGGGGTGTCGCCTCGTCCGAAACCTACGGAGGCTAGGGCCTAAAGCGCGCCCCCGAGCGGTAACCCCTTGGGGAGCCTCCAGGGATGTGCATCTCGGGGGCTCCCCCTGTTGGTGCTTAACCCTTCCCGGTTAGACCGGATAGTCTGTTAGGGCCAATGCCTAAGGCCAATACCTCTCTCTTACCTGTAATCAATAAAGTTGTGGCCATTTTCGCCCATCAACCTCAATTCTGGTGTCCGGTGTCTTTATTTACTCCATCTGTGGGAGGGGGCGGGTATTGCCACGCAACCATGGAGGTAGAGCCACAACCTTTATAGCTAGTCACCATTGATAACCATCCCCTCCATAAATTTGTCTTTTGAAGCCATCCAAGTTTGTGGCCATCACTGCTGCTTGGAGGAGCATGTTCCATAGTTTGACTATGCACTGTAGAAAGAAGTACTTTCTTTTTTCTATCCTAAATCTCCCAACAGGAACAGCACCAGTCTAATACATCCTGGGAGGGAATTCCAAAGGGGAGATGCCACTGTCCGTACACTAAAGGCCTCTTGTCCAGTTCTTTCCTCTTCTCCGTGTTGAGCTGTTGAGGCATAAATTTCAATTGCATGTTATGTGTGGGCAAGCAGGCTAATCAGAACTTTTGTGGGCAAGTAAGGTTTGGTTCGGGATGCGGGTGGCACTGTGGGTTAAACCACAGAGCCAATAATAAAAATAAAAATAAAAATAAAAATAATTTATTATTTGTACCCCGCCCATCTGGCTGGGTTTCCCCAGCCACTCTGGGCGGCTTCCATAGAAACCAAAAATACACCAAAATATCACACGTTAAAAACTTCCCTGAACAGGGCTGCCTTAAGATGTCTTCTGAATTTCAGGTAGTTGTTTATCGCTTTGACATCTGATGGGAGGGCGTTCCACAGGGCGGGTGCCACTACCGAGAAGGCCCTCTGCCTGGTTCCCTGTAGCTTTGCTTCTCGCAGTGAGGGAACCGCCAGAAGGCCCTCGGCGCTGGACCTCAGCGTCCGGGCAGAACGATGGGGGTGGAGACGCTCCTTCAGGTATACTGGGCCGAGGCCGTTTAGGGCTTTAAAGGTCAACACCAGCACTTTGAATTGTGCTCGGAAACGTACTGGGAGCCAATGTAGGTCTTTCAAGACCGGTGTTATGTGGTCTAGGACTTGCAGATCAGAAGGTCGTGGTTCAAATCCCCGCGACGGGGTAAGCTCCTGTTCCTCGGTCCCTGCTCCTGCCAACCTAGCAGTTCAAAAGCACGTCAAAGTGCAAGTAGATAAATAGGTACCGCTCCAGTGGGAAGGTAAACGGCATTTTCGTTCGCTGCTCTGGTTCACCAGAAGCAGCTAGTCATGCTGGCCACATGACCCGGAAGCTGTACGCCGGCTCCCTCGGCCAATAAAGCGAGATGAGCGCTGCAACCCCAGAGTTGGTCACGACTGGACCAAATGGTCAGGGGTCCCTTTACCTTTACCTTTTAAGGTTTGCTTCATTTTAAGCCCTAGTCAGGAAAAATCTCAGGTAAGGTTTGGGTAGGGCCAGCATCTAAAAGGGATGAATGACATTCCATTATTGGGTGCACTATGAGCTCACATAACTATTAAACCTACCGGTAATCCGGGAAATGGTTTTACCACTAATACCACTTTTGCCAATAAGGTACTCTTTGTCTTCCACATGTCTTATATCTCTGGCTGACAATGACCTGCTGTGATGATGTTTTAATTTTAAAGTCGTTCTTGGCATATGGAACAAGTTCAAAGGAAAACAGTCTGAAACTGGAGGAACTCTCCAAGATAAAGGAATCGTTTCTGCAAATAAATCCGTGTGGTCAAAGCCAGGGAGGGCGTTGTTATATAGGCACAAGCATTCCGCCCCTCCTGATCCTGTTGCAGAATTAGACAGCTATTATAGATATAATATGATGAAGAATGGCAACTGGTGTGTGCATCTGAGCAGGGGGGCAGGCAACAAAAGTAAGGAAATAAGGAGATAAGTATTTTATAATTACATGGTTTCATGCCTTCCTTGTTTACTTGAGTCTTTCCCCAACACTGTGTCAACAAAGTTTAATGGGCTTCACCAGTTCAAAACAACTGCTGTGCAGTAAGGATTAGCCTTGTTATTTGTCTAGAAATTTTCACTCTCCTCTTCCCCCACTGATATCAATAGCTTTGCAGGGTGGGGGAAGTCCAGTCGTAGTATGAGGAAGGGCCTTGCCAGCACTGGCGCCAGCTGTCGGCATCCACGGGCAGCTGCTAAGACCGCCATACAAAAGCAGAACTCACTGTCCCTGAGAGTATGGCATGTTGGGAAGCCAGGCATGTGAGCCACCATTTTAAATTTCCCATAGTTCCCTGGACTGTTATGGTGGGTACTTTCAGGCAAGCACAAATGAGTGGGGGAGGATGCAGCTAACATTTCTTCCTCCCTCCCTCCTTTCTTACCTTGCACTTCTGGTACAAATTGTGACTCAATAACATTTCCCACTTGTACATTACATTATTATTATTATTATTATTATTATTATTATTATTATTATTATTATTATTTATTTATTATACTCCGCCCTCCCCAGCCAAGAGCGGGCTCAGGGCAGCTAATACCAGGTATAAAAACAATTGATTAAAATACAACTTAAAAACAATATTAAAATACAACATTAAATTGCAGCCTCATTTCAGTAGAAACTCAAATCAAAAACTTTTTGGGGATGAAAACGTCGAATCTTCACCAAGGCCAACTATCCAGACTGGTCCTACATGGGCCAGAAAAAAGCCAGGGAAGTCCCCAAATAGGAGTTCCATCACAGAAGGAGATAGGAAAGAGGAAAGAGGGGGAGGGGATCAAGTTGATTCCAAGCCAAAAGCTTGTGAACCCATAATGTGTCTTGAACCTGTGACAGGATGTTAGGTGGATCCAGCCAATGTGCCTTCAGCAGGGCCAGCCGAAGATGTTGTGCTACCCGAGGCAAAGAACAAAATAGCCTCTCCCAGAAACCAACTGGAATGTCAGTTGGGTTTTTTTCTTCTTCCAACGCTGGCAATGGGGGAATTCTTCAGGGCACTTGAGGGCAGCAGTCTAGTTTAGTGTGTGGAGGACTGGCAACGTTGGACACAGAACTCTGCCCTATATAATAGGGGGGCATGACTGGGAGGCTGCAGGTCATTGCCCACACCCCGCTGGCAATATCTGCTCCCTAAGGCAGTTTCTGCACTCTTCATAGTAATAGGCTGGCCCCGGTTATCACCTGGGTCTACCTAAAGGAGGAACTGTAGGGAGACCAGCCAAGGAAGCCTCCTTGTATTTAAAAAACCCCACTGGGATCCCTGCCATGCAGCAGATTGCCTTTGCCGTCCTGACAATCTTCATTCATCTCACCCTGCCCTCAGCTAACATAGGATCTGCCCAAAGTGCCTTAAACGCATGCTATGTCTTATATAAAGCATGTTATGATTGTCTGAATGCGTAGGCAGGAGAAATGACAAATTAAAAATAAATCCTAACACAGGCCTTCATAGGGGGAACACATATTTTTTCTTGCACATACCAACCTTTGCTATTGGTGGAGGCACAGTCTGCCTCTCTCCAGCTGGCAGTGACACAATGTTCCTGAGAGAACACAGCAATTCTTCTCTGAGGAAGTTAATACCTTTGTGAGATTTAGTGTTAGGAGAAAAGCACGGCTCAATTTACCTGCATGCAAATTAAATCAGAAAACCCCAACCAAACTGGAGATCCCATTGTACCATTATGGGGGAGCTTCCCAAATGCAAAAAGTGTGTGTGAGAGAAAGGAGGGTCTATTGTGTTTCTTTGACCTCAGGTTCAATTGACAGCACCTTCATAACATGAGTGGTATAACGGTAACATAGTCAGGCCACCCAGCAGCAGGAACAGAGCAGTGTGTGTCTGTAGATGTGTAAAGGTAAAGGGATCCCTGACCATTAGGTCCAGTTGTGGCCGACTCTGGGGTTGCGGCGCTCATCTCGCTTTATTGGCTGAGGGAGCCAGCGTACAGCTTCCGGGTTATGTGGCCAGCATGACTAAGCCGCTTCTGGCGAACCAGAGCAGCGCAAAGAAACGCCGTTTACCTTCCTGCTGGAGTGGTACCTATTTATCTACTTGCACTTTTTGGTGTGCTTTTGAACTGCTAGGTTGGCAGGAGATGGGCCGAGCAATGGGAGCTCACCCCATCATGGGGTTTCGAACCGCTGACCACCTGATCAGCAAGCCGTGGGCTCTGTGGTTTAGACCACAGCGCCACCCGCATCCCCTGTAGATGTGTACAATTAGGTAACGCGGGTGGCGCTCAGGTAGCCCTCCCTCCCTCTGCCAATGAACACTTTATGTAACACTGAAGGGGACCCTCCTACATGGATATATACTTAATGAAGATTTTCCTCTTCCAACTAGCTTTTCTGCGTTGCAGCTATTTTCCACTTTTTATTTTATTTTTTTACACTTTTCTGGTTTTATGGTTGTGACCTTTTCATTTGTTTTATAATTGTATATTTGATTGTTGTAACCCACCCTGAGGTCATTACAGTAAGCAGAGGTAACAGCTGCTTAGGGTGATTGAGGGCGCCCAGCTCAACATCCTGATATCCTATGGGCAATGTCACATGATGTTCCGACGTTACGCACGCAACATTGCGAGGAGCCGGGGCGGAACTGAATGCCCTCTGAACATTGAGGGGGCCCAGACTCCTAAAAAACAAAACAAAAACAAAAGGGGGGGGGGAGAAAATGCTATGATGATAAGGATGGGTAAGAAATCCAGTAAGTAAGCAAATAGCAAATTACAGTGGTACCTTGGGTTAAGAAGTTAATTCGTTCTGGAGCTCCGTTCTTAACCTGAAACTGTTCTTAACCTGAGGTACCACTTTAGCTAATGGGGCCTCCCACTGCCGCTGTGCTGCTGCCACACAATTTCTGTTATTAACCTGAAGCAAAGTTCTTAACCCAAGGTACTATTTCTGGGTTAGCGGAGTCTGTAACCTGAAGCGTCTGTTACCTGAAGTGTCTGTAACCCAAGGTACCACTGTAATAGTGTGTGCATGTACAGCTCTCTCTGTAGGATGTCAAGATGGGTGCGGTATAAATAAATAATTTTTAATTTATTATTATTATTATTGACCAGTCTTCCAATCGCCATGGAAGGAAGGGGCTGTACATGCACAGGTCCCCGTCAACCTGATGCTGCTTGCACATCATCCGGAGGTGTGACTGGTACATGCAGCAGCATTTAGCAAGTGGGGTTAGCCGCATGCATTCTCCACAAGACACTTCAATCCACCCCAGATCTGATTTTTGTTTTGGTTGAAACCAGTGCTATTTTTCATGGAACTCACCACGAACACCTCCCTCATTCTCTTAGAATGGCAACGGTGCCCACCTGGGAAGTGCCAGCTGAAGAAAAACAAAGCCCTGGTTGAAACCCTAACAAATGCTAAATCACATTCCTAAACCCCTTCACTTCTGCTCCTTCAAATCATTACCCCAAAGAAATGATGGTCTTTAAAATATTTTTCATTGTCCCATGGAGTCTTGAGCTGTGCTTGCCAGCTATTTGCTGAACATTGCAATTTGACAGTAAAACGGAGTGTTTTGTAAATCTTTATTTTTGCTATGAATAAATCAAGACTCGTTCAATACTTGCTTGAGCTGACAAGCAAACAAAGAGCCTCCTGGCAGTCACAGAGGGAATGGATTGAAAACTTTAATAATGTATATGGGAGAGTGTAAGAAAAGAAACTTACACATTCCCTGGGGATGACTTTTTTTCCCTTTTCATTTTACTGGATTCTGTCACTATCTCTTATTCAAAGATCTTAATTGGAAATAGGATGTGTTTCTTGATATGTTGTACTCTGATTCAGAAAATGGTTGTAGGTGATTTTTCACACGCCGTAAGGTTTTCTCCATGGGAGATACCACTTCAAATAAGGGTAATAAAATAGCAAACGGCGTATTGCTTATATCTCCTTCAAACATGTCACAAAACTGAAAGGAGAGCAGTGCTTTGGGGTTTTCTTTTGGTTTGTTGGAAGTCTTTGTGCTGAAATAAATTACATTCGTACCTTGGTTCTCGAATAGAATGCGTTCGGGAAGTCCGTTCGACTTCTGGAACTGTTGGAAACCAAGACGCGGCTTCTGATTGGCTGCAGGAACAACCTGCAGCCAATCAGAAGCTGCACCGGATGTTCGGCTTTCGAAAACACTTGCTTCCGGTTTTCGATTGTTCAGGATTCGAAATGTACGAGTTCCAAGGCGTTTTGCAACCAAGGTACGGCTGTAATTGGTAAGTAAGAAGCTGAAGCAAATGTTTTCCAAAGCTGATATGCAGTTCAAAAAATGGCATCATAGGAGCCAACTCCTAGGGGCTGAGGTTCCTTCACTCCCCCATAAAATATTTGAGTGGGCCAGACCCCCCCCAAAAAAAGTTGATATGCATTGCTATTCAAATGGAATGTGTGTGCTGTGTCATGTAATCAGTTATGTGGGGCGGGCCTTACCTGCCCCCCCATATTTTATCCAAGTTGGCACCCCTGAATGGCATGCTTGACACTTTTTAAGAAATTATTGTATACAATACACACAGCCTTTGGAGACAATGTTCAGAATAAGATGCAAATGTGCCTACTGATTAGTATGAGTTGGTTGCCTTTATATATTTTAATTGTACCTGCTTTGATTGTGTTTTCTTGGAGGAGTGGTTGGTAAATATAAAATGAACAAATGGGTGGTTGATGACACTTTGAAGCATGATGACTCTGGGAAAAACGACTAACTGATGCAACATGAGTGCTGTTAAGTATATACGCTAAGGAAGTCTGGTTTTGACCGGGAAGAGAAAGTGTGAGTTTCAAAAGATGTTTGCATTTTAGTTCATGTATTGTTTCAGAATGTGTGATTTAGGTAGGTAGGTTCACCTTGCTGGCCTGGCTTAACAGAAACTGGGGTGGGTAATATGGAGTAGGTTTATTTTTCCTAGGCATAAGCTTCATACATGACCGACAAAACACATATCAAGCGTACCAGAGAAGCTCAAGCAGTGCCTTTTATTTATTTATCACAATCATTTACTTCCCATCCTTCCTCCAAGAAGCTCAAGGAAGTATATACATGGGGGCTTCCCAATGTTATCCTCACAACACAGCAAGGTAGGTTAGGCTGAGAGTCACCCAGAGGGTGAGACTTTGAACCCAGGTCCTCCTTGTCCACCACTCTTTCCAATTAACACCAGACTGATTCTGAATTTAGGGGATAAAGGAAAATTCACAAACAGTGAGGAGCTTCTCTTCGCATGATGTAGAGTGCCACTTTCCATCTTTGGCAGCTTTTGTACAGTTCTTAGTTCCATCAGAGTTGCTTGGTTCCCCAGATGCCCAGTTTGTGTATGCGTCAGAATTGTGGCCTGTAACATAGGCCGATTTCTCATGCCTCTTCAACACACTCTGCAAAGCGTTGGTCTCAGCCTCCTTCTTCGGAGAAGGAACATGACCGCCAGCGGCGAGACAGGTGGCCCTGAGCGTTTCGAAGTCCCCTTCACCAAGATTTGTGGTGTATAACCTTTCACTGCCAGTTCCAAAACTGCGAGCTGGAAATACAGGAGACAATCATTCCAATAATTTCAAATGCTCTGCTGCTACAAGTTGGTTGATATAGACCCCAATATTCACGATGCACTATGGAGCAACTTAAGTGAAAGACCCAAGGAGCTTACGATCTGAGATCAGATGTGGAGGACGGCAATGGAGAAGCAAAGGGCAATGCACCTTATTTAAAGAGTAGGAGGTTAAAAATTAAAACTGTTGTTGTTGTTTAGTCGTTTAGTCGTGTCCGACTCTTCGTGACCCCATGGACCAGAGCACGCCAGGCACTCCTGTCTTCCACTGCCTCCCACTGTTTGGTCAAACTCAAAAATTAAAACTAGCAATGATCTAATATGCTATGAGTCTATTTTCAGCAATTTGTAAACACGGAATCCTGTGTTACGTTGGAAATGAACAGGAACTCAGTAATGGCAGGCAAGATTGCTGAGGAAGCATTGGTTAAGCACTCAATCTGTAGCTGCAGGAGAGTTTAGGTGCCTGGGGGAGGACATTCTCACTTTGTGAAGAGCTATGCATTGAGCCACAGTCTAGGGATTGCCATTGGTGTCTCCTTCAGATGCTGTTTATTTTTAGTTATTAAATTTCTCCCATAATTCCTGACCACTGGCTACGCTGGCTGGGGCTGATGGGAGCCCTAGTCTATCAACACCTGGAGGGCACTATGTTGACAGTCTCTGACCCATTCAAACCCGAGAGCATAACCCAGAATCTCTGGCAAGACACACATACCTCCCAACATTTCTCCAATGAAATAGGGACATTCTAAGGAAAAGTGGAACATTCTGGAATCTAATCAGAAAGCTGAATGGCTTCTGCAAATCTGGGACTGTCCTGGAAAATAGGGACGTCTGGACACAATGTTTCCACAGCATAGACATTGTACCTTGGGACACTTGTTTCCTCATCAAAGTGTGAACATCACTAGCCAAGACCAGGAATTATTTTTATCAACATTTCAATATTGTGATAACTCCCAAATCCTAAATACTTAAAAAAAAAAATCTTAAAAAGTTGGCAGCAAACATAACATACTGAGTGTAATTCTAATGTAGACCACTTAATGGAAATCCACATTGAAAAGAATCTAGGATTCTGGGAATGGTTTGAGGGAAATAACATACTTCCAGCTGTCTTACCTTTATGGACTGTATAGAAAGCATTGTCTAGTGCGTCCAATTTTATTTTCAAATGGTTCACAGTTTCTTCCAAACCATGTACTCCTGAAAGGAAAAACAGTATCACTTTCACTGGGACTTAACTCTCCAAGACAAATATCCAGGAACATTTAATATTCCTTGGGCTTGCTATCTTTTCTTTCAAAGGATTTCTATCCATCTGAAGAAATCCCATTAGCTATTATGCATGCATTATACCTATTCTCTTTGGGTACGGCATTTACTTTTAAAACTCTGAATATACACTTTTCATTCTTCAGTTGGATCCCCTAAGTTCAACATATGTCTAAAGAATATATGGATCTGGCTTACGCAAAACCAGACAATTGCCCCATTTCGTGTATTAGCTATGTTAACTGACAGTGGCTCTGGTCTAACTCTTATGAACAGTAAGTGCTAGTTAACCTTATTTCTGGATTGTCCCACTTTAGATAAGGTCCCACACATCTGAGTGCTTATCCAAAAAGAAACATTCCTTGCACACAGAAAGCTATAAGGCAAGGCCCAGCCTTGATTTGTTGGCTTCTATGTGGTGTGATTTGTTCATTTTTTAAATAGTAGATCAACACCTGAGTCCCATTCTACTGTTTCTGATATGGTACAGTCCAAACACAGGTTAACCACCCCACCAGCAGCCTTTGAGAACTAGATCTCAGGCAGAAGTCTTTGCCATCTCTACTGCCTAAGATCCCTTTTTGATTGGAGATGTCAAGAACTAAAGTTTTTGCATCGAAAGCCTGTGTTGTACCCCTGAGCTATGTCTGATCCACGTGCTTATTATACGAACGTACTTTTGTTCAAATCTTCGTCTGGGGTTGGATGTGAGCTGGTCAAAGATGTTCCCAGAAGAAGAACACTGAATGCTAGAAACAGACGCATCTTTCAGACTGTCTGAAATATATAAAAAGAGAGAGAAAGACAGACAGTGAGAGTGTGAGCTGGTGTCCCTGATGACGTAAGGTGGCAGTAGCAGCCTACCAAGTTTCCATTAGATTATTGTCCTGTGTTCTTGACCTTGAATTTGGTCTGCAGCTACATCTAGAAAGTATTATGCTGCTCCACAAATAGTATTTTTTGTTTTGTTTTAAAGGGTTTCTAAACGTCCATTCATTCTCCAAACCTGTTGCAAAACACTTGCTGCTTCACTATAGTGTAGACCTGAAAGAACATCTCCACCTCCAACGTCCAGCCTGGACACTGAGGTCCACTTCTGAGGCCCTTCTGGCGATTCCCTTACTGCAAGAAGTGAGGTTACAGGGAACCAGGCAGAGGTGCTTCTCGGTAGTGGTGCCCGCCCTGTGGAACGCCCTTCCCATCAGATAAACAACTATTTGACTTTTAGAAGACATCTGAAGGGAAATTTTTAATGGTTGATATATTATTGTGCTTTTAATATTTTGTTGCGAGCTGCCCAGAGTGGCTGGGGCAACCCAGTTACACAGGCAGTGTATAAATAACATAACAGTGATTAATAGAGATGAGTACAAATGCTTTTAGCCAGGCCTGGATGCTTAGCTGTGCTGACTAGGGCTAATAGTCAACTTTAGAGTCTAACTTTTAGTGTTCACATAATTTAAGCACAATCAATCCAAATCTAAGCACTATTAAATCCTCACTGATCACAACAGAAGCAAGTGAAGCACAAACTTACCCCTCCTTTGAAACCAATGGGATTAAATAGTGCTTGAATTTTGTGTAGTTGTGCTCTATGTGCTCCAAGGCCTTTTCTGCTTTTTTAGTATCTCAGTGTTCAAAACATTGCTGTTTTGTCATATTTTTATATCTCTCTCTGTGTGCTCTTTTTAAAAGTATGGGATGTTGCTGCTGCAGGTGGTAACAATAAAATAATGATTGTGATTTAAAAACACCACCACCACAAGTGTATCAAATCCATCTTTACCACTTTTGCAATCCAGACCTTCCATCAGAATGATGTGCCTGGGATTTGTTTTATGCCATTTTATCTTCACAACAATCCAGAGATGTGTAAATTGGCCTGAGAATTAGCAACTGGACTTAATATCATGCATTTCATGAGTGAATGGAGATTTGAACCCAGGTCTTTCAAGTTTGTTCACTACAGTGCTACCTTGTTGCTGTAGAACATACCACTGGTGTATAGTATTTGCCAATGTTCCCTTTGTAGCAGGCACTATTTTTAGGAACATTCAACAGCATTAAATAGTATCTTACTGCATTCAATAGATCACATCCAAGGGTAATTAATATTTGACAGCTGACAGCTTGTAAGGTTAAATATTGGCAGACTGCCCAACATCAAAACAATCAAGAGATGTCAACAACACGAAAAATGCAATCCTCTGCCCACTTACTTGGAGGAAACCCCACTGAACACAATGGACTTACTTCCAGGCAGTGTACAAAAAGGATGACTCTGCAAAGCATGCAAATTTCTAATTCAAAATGTACAAGCCAAACCTGGAAAACTATTCACATTGTGATTATTTGTATTAATCTGTCCAACATGGCAGAAACAATGACAGTGCAGACATAATACTTAACCAGGGTTAGCAATAATTATCGTTTGCTGCCTTAAACTTGGTTTAACCAGATACATTATGAAAATAGGGGGTTAACTTATCAGGCTGAGCCTCCCCCACTCTCTAAGGTTGTGTATAAGGATACATCAGGAAGACCAGCTTGGCTCCTTAGAAGGAGAGTTTGGAGAGGTAAGAAAAGTTACATAACCACGGTTTGCTCAGTGCATCTATAACACTTGAACATATCATGGTTTGCAACCTGTCTTCAAACCATAGTTGCACAGCCTGGTTTGAATGCATAGTACGTACCCAAACCATGGTTTGCAAGGTGTCTTCAATCTATTAGTGTATGTAGGACCAGTCAAACTAAAAATAATAGGTGCCGTTTCACAGGGCACTAAATAAAATAGATACTACATAAATCATGCACTCTACCTCATTCATAAAACTGAGCAATTCCTTACTGAAAGGAAATTTCAGCTAGGATGCTTATTAGAAACCTACAATTCCTGATCAAAACAGCAGAAAAACGAAAATACCATGAGATTACAATTCCCAACTTACTCTGAGATATCTGATGCTCTGGATGGAGGTTCACTGAGAATAAGGTTTCCATCACACAGCGGTCATTTTATATTTAAAATAACCTGCTGATTGAGCAATGTGGGGGCTGAGCAAACTGATTGCTCAAAGGAGGTCCTTCTGGTAAAGTTTTTTGTTTAAGAACAGTTTGATCTTTCAAAATCAACGAGCATTGCAAAAATCTCCTGACAGCCACAGACCCAAAAGCACGAGGAAACAAATGTGAATTTCCCTGAAGATTTCTCAATGCAGTGCAATGTAGGCTTTTTTTTATTGGCACAGAAGCAGAACCCATCTCAGAGACAATAAATCCAGAGTTACACAATCTGGGTGGCAGACTAATGCCATTGGGACAGACAGACAGGAGTTGCTCTGAAAATGTGTCTAGGGCAGACTTCTCCAATCTGTGGTCTTCCAGGTGTTTTGGAATATTTCTCCCACCATCCCCAACTATTGGCTATCCAAGCTGAGGCTGATGGGAGCTGCCCCCCAAAACATTTGTAGGGTGCCTGGTTGAGGAAGGCTAACCTACAGCTCTGGTAGTTTCAGAGCAGTGCTTATTCTGAATGGTCTGGTTCCAACGTAACACTAAACCATGGTTGAAGTTAATCACAGTTAATAAACCATAGTTAAAGCTGAGGTGCCTGACAAATGATCACTTGAAGCTTGGGTTTATCATGTCACAAAACAGTTAAAAGCACCAGTGAAACAGCTGATTATTCAGAGCACTTTGATTCCCCCCACCCACCTATTTTCATTTGCAGTGATAAAATCCGGATTTCTACAAAATGCTAAACCAAGGTTTAGAAAACAAGTCCAAATCTTGGTTAATGAGTGAGCTGAAACCACAGTTAAACTGTTGGGGTGGGTTCATGCATAATGTTAAACCTTGGTTTCCTAAACTATGGCTTAGTGTTATGTGTGAAATGGGCCAGTGAGGTGTTTAACCAATCAGAGCCTTAAAGCAGACACAGCACGGCAGAGGGAAGAGAAATGCAGTCCCATGTCTTGACTAGGATGTGAATTGTTCCTTCTCCATCAGAATAGATTGTCTGAGGAGTGGGGAAGGGTACATAACTCCCCTCTTCTGTTGATCTTCATGGATCAGCTGGTGGGGGGGGGAAGAGGCTCTTGCCTGTGTATGTTTAGTGGTTCACTGGTTTGTGACCCTAAGTGGATTCAGTCCTCAAGGCAAAAAGCGTAGCCACCCCTCCTACATACCTGAAGGTGCTTCTTGTGACGTGTGCCCTGTTCTTTTATCCCGAGAAAGACTGAAGCTCAGTGTGCTAGTAAACTGACCACAATAGTTTAACCCCCACTCACAATACATGGAAATCAAAATCAAATGTTTGGGGCCAGAATTAATCTGATTTTTAATTTAGAAGCTACAAGTTAAGCAGAAGGGCTTATTACAGAAGGAACTCCGGGCACCAGCATACTTTTCTTTTTTAAGGAACAGAATTGTGCAGTTGGAAGGGACCACAGGGGTCATCTAGTCCAACCCCCTGCAATGTTCCATTCCTTTTCCCAAGGCCTCAAGATGAATTCTACCAAAATCAGCTGGACGTCCTTAGCATTTCTGTTATGTACTGAGTTGAATAGGATCCAAACTGCAGCAGTCTGATTGGTCCTAGAACAATAGGATCCAAAAGGCAGCAGTCTGATTGGTCCTAGAACAATACAGCAGTATGATTGGTTGGCAGGAACCACCCAATCATGCTCCAGATAGAAGTGAATCCACAACCTGATGGGCTTACAGTAGAATTCCAGAATTAGCCAATCATGTGCAGCCCATTGTGTAAATAATGTATATAAAGCAGATACTTTGAGGGGACATTCATTCATTCCTCCTCACCACTATGAGCTGAATAAAGAGCATGAAATCACTTTGCGACTCTGAGTATATTTCAATTTCCCTTCACACATTTGTGTAGTGGGCAGAGAGTGAAAGGGGCATTGGTGTGTCCGTGTGCATGGAGATATTGTGGAGGGGACAACTGCACACACACCCCATACGAACTTTGCACCCTCATGAGTTCTTTGGAGCACATAAACACAGTTAAGGCAAGGGTAACTTGCTCGTTATAAATCTAATCTGATTTATTCATTACCGTAGGCCAGCCTTGGGTCCCCAAATATTGTTGGACTACAACTCTCATTATCTCTGATCACTTGCTGGCTAGGGATGATGAGAGTTGTAGTCTAGCAACATCTGAGGACCCAAGAGTGAAAAAGGCTGCTTTAGGCTTTGAACTGAGCCAAGGAAGAGACATTACATAACGTGGCTTACTTAAACATTTGTTTTAGTTAAAAGCTGAACGGCATGAACCAGGAAACTATTTACTAAGGATTAACGATTCTTCTTTTCCGGGAACGTATGTCTAAAAAATTCCCTAGTTATAGGAGATATTCCCCCAAAGCAATGTCCACAGGATTTCACACCTTGCTTAACACTTAACTGAGCTATTTCTGCCTCGTTCTTTGGACACAAACATTTGAGCAGTGTCTGTGAGCATTTGGGCAAGAGGGCTGGCCAGTTGAGGCTTGGCAGACTTCCATGGGTAGCTGCATTTTTCGAGGATTGCACGTTTATTTACATCAACCACCAACAGGGCTGGCTCAAGATATTTTGGCACCTGAGGCAAACAACAAAATGCCCCCATCACCATCAGGGAACAAGGAGGAGAACAAAGTGGAATAAAGATCCTATATTGGGATCTTCTGCCCCTGTGTATCTTACCACCTGGCCCTAGCCACCAGCCATTGCAATTTGTGTGCAAAACACAAACACATATAGCTATAGCTAAGCAGATCAAATTGCAAAAGTAAATCAAAAATTATGTACGCTTTAAAACTCAGAAAGAAGCACTGTGGTCCTAATTTAAAAGCAGCTAACATATGTTTGCCAGTCTTGGCTATCACCAGCCTATCTTAATCTGCAAGGAGAATAGTCACATAATAATCAGTGGGATGCCCTGGATGAGATGATAAAAAGGAGTTGATGAGCTCTTTATGCACATTTCTGTACAAATAGCAATACCGAAACCATTGTTTCAGCATTACCATCTTCACATAGGCACATAGAATCACAGAATTGCAGAGTTGGAAGGGGCACATGGGGGTCATCTAGTCCAACCCCCTGCAATGCAGGAATCTCAACTAAAGCATCCCTGACAGATGGCCTGCCAACTTCTGCTTAAAAACCCCTAGCAAAATCTGAACACAGTCTGGGAAAGTACATTTCATGGGTATTCTCTTGAAATATTACATTGATAAATACTGTCTCTCTCCACAAACAGGGATGCTTCCCCAGTTGGGGCCAACCCTACCGTTAGGCAGATTGAGGCAGCTAACTTAGACAGCTGATTTTGGAGTGTCATGTAAGGGCAGCAGCAAATTGATGGCTATTTAATTTAATGTACTTTTACTGCCAGGGAGAGGTACTTATAGGAATTCGGGCCCCAGCTGGCAAGATAACTTGAGCAGTCCTTCAAGTTTTGTAGCTTGAGCAAAGGCGGCAGCTTTTGCTACTCCAGCGCAGGAACCAAAATCCCTTGAGCCAAAAGGAAGTTTCAAGTTTTGTGCTCTCAGATTGCTTAATTGTTTGCTTGATGCCATTGTATTCTTGATGTGTCTTGTAAGCCGCTTCCAACCAATAGGCTAGATGGGGTGATTTAAGACACTTATTTGCATGTGCAACCCGCCCCCCGCAAGCTCCAAGTCTGCAACAAGGTAAACCAATATATGTGAAATGAAGGATTTTGTAGTCTACACACAAATCAAACACACTGGCAGGGATTCTCTCATTGTGAATAATCTGCATGGCACAGTTTACTATTAAAATACTTTACCAGACATTTGAGTTGTGTTTTTGGCTAGCAACATGGATAGTGTCATTATATAATTTAATCACTAGGTAGCACTTTACTTAGTGGTATCTGATAACCTATTGCTGTTCTGTGATGGAGAGATACAAACAAGTTTTTGTCTAGACTCCTGACTGGTGTGGCCTCTAAGTCTTCCATGAAAGTTGCTAAGAGATGACCGGCAAAGAGAGCCAATTTTGGTATCTAAAATTTATGTTCTACTTGATATTTATAGCAAGACCCGTCTCAACACACTATTCCCGGTCCTTTCTATAGAATTAATCTTCATAAAGAGCTGTTGTCCCACTGATTCTCACTATTCCATCAGGTTCCTAACATCCCCGTTACACCAGTGCTGTCTTTTAGTACTAAGCACCCCATTATCACATTGCCCCCCCCATTTTCCTTTTACATGCATTTTTTTCTTTGATTCTTTGGTTTCATTAATCATGTCTTTTTCTATGCTCATTATAAAGTTCTACCTTGTTCCTTTTCAGATGACCTGAACTTTTGCTCTCTCTTCTTAAAAACGGTTTTCCCTCCCACTGTTCTCATGCTGGTAAGCAGTTCCTCCACATTAATGTTCCTAGATGATGCAAGATACTGAACAAAGTGGTGACTGTGTGTCCCCATAATGTCAACACAAATTGTGAAACACAGGGATTTTTTAAGAGTGTGTGTGTGTGCATGTGTTCTCACTTAGACTAGTCATGTACTTTCTGGCCCTACAAAGAATTTCAGTGAAAGAAGAAATGCCAGCAAAGCAACAAGAGACCTGCTTGTTCCACATCCAGAGCCAGTCTCTGCATGTGGATTACTGACAGTGGAATAGAGTTTCTCCCAAAGGAACCTGATGTATGGGAAGATCACACCCATGGCTGAACCTTTTCAGAATTTGAACCGCAGTTATGCTCTGTGGGTGACAAACAGAGAATTAAAGCTTTTTATTTGAGAGCTATATACATACACACCAGCACAAGACTGCAGCTTTCAATACTTGCCGCGGACCTGAGCTTCTGGGTTTTCAACTATTATTATACAGAGCTATTATGAATACCGCGCAAGATTCTGGTCACCCCATCTCAAAAAGATATCGCAGAGCTGAAAAAGGTGCCCCAAAAGACAGCATAAATGATCAAACGGTCATTGCATGCTCCCTAAGAGGAAATGCCAAAGCAACTGGGGATTTTAAGTTTTGATTAGCAGGGCAGGAGGGAAAGATTGCTGGAGGAATGATAAAAAGTTAATAAAATTATGCACTGGGGTGGGTGAAGAACTGTAAACCTCTCAGTCCAGCAACCACCCTGATGCAAATCACCCCTTTCCCAGTCATCAGATCCATCATTTCATGAGCAGGGTGGGGCATAGCCCTCTCTTTAGCTAAATGACATTTATCAGATGAGGGAGGGCTATGTGTCTGTGGGTGTACAGTTATATCTCGGGTTACAGATGCTTCAGGTTGCGCGTTTTTGGGTTGTGCACCCGTCGAACCCAGAAGTACTGGAACTGGATACTTCCCGGTTTTGGCACTCGCGCTCGCGCATGCACAGAAGCAGCACTGTGGGTTGCGAATGCTGTGGGCTGTGAACCTGCCTCCCGCATGGATCACGTTCGCAACCCGAGCGTCCACTGTATAAGTTTGGGGTAGCCACACCCACTGCTGTTATGCAGCCCCTGGAGGATTGAGCAAGGGTGAAAGGTCTGCAACTCTTGAGCTAAAACAGTAGCTCAGTCGGTAGGGCAAAAGACTCTTAATCTCAGGGTTGCGGGTTCAAGCCCCACATTTGGCAAAAAAATTATTGCATTGCAGGGGGCTGGACTGAATGAACCTCACGGTCCCTTCAAGCTTTAAAATTCTATGATTCAATAATGACTAAGTAATGTAATGAAAATAAAATTTTAAGCACAATCTCTCCTTGCAAGGGTAAGTGGTAGCTTTTGCCCACTATCGTATAAATGAACTAAGATAGTTAGCAACAGACATGTTTACGCAGATGCCGTCCATTCATTTAATGCATCTATTTGATTAATCAATTACTAGGTTGCC
Source organism: Podarcis filfolensis (assembly GCF_964270895.1). Taxonomy (NCBI): domain Eukaryota; kingdom Metazoa; phylum Chordata; class Lepidosauria; order Squamata; family Lacertidae; genus Podarcis; species Podarcis filfolensis. The sequence goes on from NC_139608.1 coordinate 79,176,479, forward strand.
AGACTTAATGTATAAGCACCAAAGAAGCCTTTTCAAAATGCACCCTATATTCAAAGCACACGTAATCCATGTGAACATTTAATACAATTAATTCCTTTGAATGCAGACAGCTGTTCAGTTTGCCTCAAATGCATAAAGCATTTCTCCGATTAAATCAAATGTTGCTCTGTATTCTGGGTGGTGTTTGTGCCTATCAACTACTTACATTGCTTGTTGTCATTTGAGCATCAAGCAATTATACTGAGACTGCCAGGAGTATTTGGTTACAGGTGTGTACCCCAAGATTGCGAAGAATGTTGAAGGTAGACCTCACCTGTGATTTTATTGTAGGTGTACATCTAAGTTTTAAGTCGATCTAAAGTATGAATGCAACAAGCACATGCACCCACCCACCCAGACCACATAGGTATGCTCGTTGAGAAGTCAGAATTGGCTCTGGCTTCTTTTCAAGTGAACATCTGACACTCAGCCAACTCGAGCTTGCTATTTTATATTGTGCAAAATGGCCGTTAAAGGAGAACATCTATAGACAAGGCAATTGACAGGAGTGCTTAATGTAGTTCCACCAGGCTAACTTGGCAAGATCACAGAAATTTCTTAGGACTGTCAGTTACAGGAGGTTTTAACTCCACAACAAAGTAAATGAATCCTCTGTGCCGAGAACAATACTGCTCCTGGGAGATTTGAAAGCTATTCAAAATGTTTAAAGTTAATGTTCTTTTTGAAATGAAAAAGCCCGTGAGAAGCCCCGGTCCACTGACAATCAAATTACTAATCTGAAGTCAGCACAAAAATATATGACAAATAGAACTAAAGCAAAGAGATTGAAACAAAAATAATCACTCCGCAAGGAACTAGGACCGGTACATACATTTACCCTGCCAGTTATTCACTTCATGGGTCAGAGGCACGTGTATCCACCCTTCTCCTGCCCCACCGCAATGTTTTCATAGAATCATAGAATAGAATCATAGAATCACAGAGTTGGAAGAGACCACAAGGGCCATCGAGTCCAACCCCCTGCCAAGCAGGAAACACCATCAGAGCACTCCTGACATATGGTTGTCAAGCCTCTGCTTAAAGACCTCCAAAGAAGGAGACTCCACCACACTCCTTGGCAGCAAATTCCACTGTCAAACAGCTCTTACTGTCAGGAAGTTCTTCCTAATGTTTAGGTGGAATCTTCTTTCTTGTAGTTTGGATCCATTGCTCCGTGTCCGCTTCTCCGGAGCAGCAGAAAACAACCTTTCTCCCTCCTCTATGTGACATCCTTTTATATATTTGAACATGGCTATCATATCACCCCTTAACCTCCTCTTCTCCAGGCTAAACATGCCCAGCTCCCTTAGCCGTTCCTCATAAGGCATCGTTTCCAGGCCTTTGACCATTTTGGTTGCCCTCCTCTGGACACGTTCCAGTTTGTCAGTGTCCTTCTTGAACTGTGGTGCCCAGAACTGGACACAGTACTCCAGGTGAGGTCTGACCAGAGCAGAATACAGTGGCACTATTACTTCCCTTGATCTAGATGCTATACTCCTATTGATGCAGCCCAGAATTGCATTGGCTTTTTTAGCTGCTGCGTCACACTGTTGGCTCATGTCAAGTTTGTGGTCAACCAAGACTCCTAGATCCGTTTCACATGTACTGCTCTCAAGCCAGGTGTCACCCATCGTGTATTTGTGCCTCTCATTTTTTTTTGCCCAAGTGCAATACTTTACATTTCTCCCTGTTAAAATTCATCTTGTTCGTTTTTGCCCAGTTCTCTAATCTGTCAAGGTTGTTTTGAAGTGTGATCCTGTCCTCTGGGGTGTTAGCCACCCCTCCCAGTTTGGTGTCATCTGCAAATTTGATCAGGATGCCCTTGAGTCCATCATCCAAGTCGTTGATAAAGATGTTGAATAAGACCAGGCCCAAGACAGAACCCTGTGGCACCCCACTAGTCACTCTTCTCCAGGATGAAGAGGAACCATTGATGAGCACCCTTTGGGTTCGGTCAGTCAGCCAGTTACAAATCCACTGAGTGGTAGCATAGTCAAGACCGCATTTTACCAGCTTCTTTACAAGAATATCATGGGGCACCTTGTCAAATGCCTTGCTGAAATCAAGGTAGGCTACATCCACTGCGTTCCCTTCATCTACCAGGCTTGTAATTCTGTCAAAAAACGAGATCAGGTTAGTCTGACATGACTTATTTTTCAGAAATCCATGCTGACTATTGGTGATCACAGCATTCCTTTCAAGGTGCTCACAGACTGTTTGCTTAATGATCTGCTCCAGAATCTTCCCTGGTATTGATGTCAGACTGACTGGGCGGTAATTATTTGGGTCCTCTCTTTTCCCCTTTTTGAAAATAGGGACAACATTTGCCCTCCTCCAGTCTGCCGGGACTTCGCCTGTTCTCCAGGAATTCTCAAAGATAACTGCCAGTGGTTCTGAGATCACATCTGCCAGTTCTTTTAATACTCTTGGATGCAGTTCATCTGGCCCTGGAGACTTGAATACATCTAAACTAGCCAAGTATTCTTGTACTATCTCCTTAGTTATTCTGGGCTGTGTTTCCTCTGCTGAATCATTTGCTCCAAATTCTTCAGGTCGGGCATTGTTTTCTTTATCAGAGAAGACAGAGGCAAAGAAGGCATTGAGGAGTTCAGCCCTTTCTGTGTCCCCTGTTTGCACTTCACCATCTTCTCCTCTGAGTGACCCCACTGTTTCTTTGTTCTTCCTTTTGCTACGAACATACCCATAAAAGCCTTGTTGCTTTTAACCTCTCTAGCAAGCCTGAGTTCATTCTGTGCTTTAGCTTTTCTGACTTTGTGTCTACACGTGCTGGCTATTTGTTTGAATTCCTCTTTGGTGGTTTCCCCCCTTTTCCATTTTTTGTACACCTCCTTTTTTAATCTTAACTCAGTTAAAAGTTCTTTAGATAGCCACCCTGGCTTCTTTAGGCACCTTCCATGTTTCCGTCTCATTGGTATTGCCTGAAGTTGTGCTTTTACTATCTCCCTCTTAACAAACTCCCAGCCATCATGAACTCCCTTTCCTTTTAGTATTACTGTCCATGGGATCTCACCCAGCACTTCCCTAAGTTTTATGAAGTTCCCTAAGTTTCATTGCTATAGCTCACCTGTGTGGGGCAATTAATAAAAGAATGAGCTGGATGCCTACATCCAGAAACAAAGGGCATGTTGTCTGAACCTGGGTTTGTGGTTCAGCACTCTTCAAACAAACCAGGAGCTGTAACCAAGGTTTGCCCCATTTTAATACGTGCATGTTAACAGTTAGGTTAAACTGTGTTGGTTATCTCTTAGGGTGCTTGAGACCTCCTTGTCCTTCACAGTTGCTGGGCTTATCTCGAAATGGAGGAGTCAAAAGGTGGCCTAAAGGTAAAGATAAAGGGACCCCTGACCATTAGGTCCAGTCGTGGCCGACTCTGGGGTTGCGGCGCTCATCTCGCTTTATTGGCCGAGGGAGCCGGCGTACAGCTTCCGGGTCATGTGGCCAGCATGACTAAGCCGCTTCTGGTGAACCAGAGCAGTACACGGAAACACTGTTTACCTTTCCGCTGGAGTGGTACCTATTTATCTACTTGCACTTTGATGTGCTTTCGAACTGCTAGGTTGGCAGGAGCAGGGACTGAACAACGGGAGCCCACCCCGTTGTGGGGATTCGAACCACCGACGGGCACACAAGGATCTGCCCACCACTGAACTTCAAAATGGCTAGAATACATCAATATTTTAGTCAGAACAAATATTTTTTTTATGTGTGGATTGAGGTAGTAAAAAAGGAGTGGGGAGAAGAACGCTCCCTTTCAGAAGCAGAATGATGGCCCACAATGATTCATGCAGATGTTGCAGATTGTATGTATGTATGTATGCTGCCTTCATAGGAGCAGAGGAACTGACATATCAAAAGCCCCCAAATAACGGGTGTTTCCTTTCAAATATTATCCTCTTTTAATAGGAGCTTTATTTTTGTATATCCCTAAGCTAGCATTTCCTCCTAGAACAGCACTGTGTATAAGTCAGAGTTTCTGCTGCAGTTTCTATAGTGATTATGTTCTTACTTAAGGATCCAAATGTTCCTGCCTAGAAAAAGACAGCAGGCTGCCCTGGAAAATACAGGCAGCGTTTAAACACTCCAGGCCTGTTGATCTAACTGGTCTCAGCAGAGCCCCTGTGCAATGCCAAAATTCGCCACCCCTCTGCCTCCTGCACTCCATTCTACATCATACTTGCAATGTCCCCTGTGCTGAGTGCGATCAAACCAGTCGCACTCCCCTAAATTTGTCTCTGTCTAAATGGATCAAAGGCTGCAGTCTCATGTTAACTTGCTTGTGAGTAAGTCATGAAGAATTCTGCAAGACTTACTTAAGAGTCTTAGTAAGCAGGAAGGGTTTCTGGCTTAAATGAAATACTTTTTAAAGAATGTGGTCCTTTGAAAAAGATGCTGCCTCTTCTGCAATGGAAACACTGGACACTGATTTGATGTGTAAACTCCGTGGGGCAGAGACCTATCTTTTTCATATAACTCTGTTAAGTATCATGTACTTAACAAGCAAATAACTCCCTTCAGAGAACTGGATGAACAACTGTAGTCTTAGGATACTTCATGTGAAATGTCTGCCTAGATCGTGTTATCCGCTTAAAATTGACCCAAAGGCGATCCCCCTTTTTAAAATGGCCTACTTTGAAGGAAATGACTTATATAAAATACATTCACCAGAGAAGACAAGCAGAGATTATCACTAGGACTTGACATGGTCACACACAGATACCATGAAAACAGATTAAAAACAACCCACATAAATGTGCCTATGGTACAAGAACCATTTTACAGTAAAGCATAGGAAGGAGGAAGAGGCAACTCAAAATAACAATTTATTAAGCAAGGAGAAGAAGAGCTGCAAGCATGGCTGAGTAATTCAGCTACTTATAGAACGGAACCTTTACTGAGACAGCATTTAAATAACACAGTTTTCTGTATACTTCTCTTTTTTTTTTTTATAATATATTTATTAAAGTTTTCAAATAAAACATATATCAGATAAGCACTTATCGTTGTCCATTTAACATCTTTCAATTGTTACATGGGACTCCCCCACACCTCCCGCATACACTTACATCATTATTAAATTATTTTCAAGCAAATTATCATTTAACTCATCTTAATTAATAATCTTAATTTGGTTTGACATATAATTCGACTTTAAATCTATTTTAATGGTAGACAATTGTCTGCACTGGCATCCTATTCAGCACTCAGCCAGATTACAATATTTTTGTAAATAAGTCTTAAATTTCCTCCAGTCTTCTTCCATCCTTTCTTCTCCCTGGTCTCGAATTCTGCCGGTCATCTCGGCTAGTTGCATATAGTCCATCAGTTGCATCTGCCATTCTTCCACAGTGGGTAGCTCCTGAGTTTTCCAATTCTTGGCAATTAATATTCTTGCTGCTGTTGTTGCGTACAAAAAGAATGTTCTGTCCTCTTTTAACACACTCTGGCCGACAATACCCAGGAGAAAGGCCTCTGCTTTCTTAGTAAAGGTGTATTTAAACACCTTTTTTAATTCATTATATATTTTCTCCCAAAAGGCCTTCACTCTCGGGCAGGTCCACCAGAGGTGAAAAAATGTTCCTTCATTTCCCTTACACTTCCAACATTTGCTATCAGACGAATGGTATATTTTAGCCAGTTTGACAGGGGTCATGTACCATCTATACATCATTTTCATCACATTTTCCTTCAACGCATTACATGCAGTGAAGTTCAGCCCAGAGGTCCACAACCTTTCCCAATCTTCAAACATAATATTATACCCAATATCCTGCGCCCATTTTATCATTGTTGATTTTACCATTTCGTCATGTGTGTTCCATTTCAGCAGCAAGTTATACATTCTTGAAAGTACCTTAGTCTTAGGTTCTAACAGTTCAGTTTCTAACTTTGACTTTTCCACTTGGAATCCTAACTTTTTGTCGTTTTTAAACACTTCTTTAATCTGAGCATAGTGTAACCAGTCTCGCACTTTGTCTCTCATCTTTTCTAAACTCTGCAATTTCCAGTTGTCACCATCCTTTTCTATTATCTCCCAATATTTTGGCCAATTGGCCTCCATATTGGCTCTTTTCCGAGCCTTAGCCTCCAGGGGTGACAGCCACCTCGGAGTTTTATTCTCCAGTAAGTCTTTATATTTTGTCCAGACATTAAAAACTGATTTTCTGACAATATGGTTCTTGAAGGCCTTATTTATCTTAGCTTTATCATACCATAAATATGCATGCCATCCAAACGCATTATTAAAACCTTCCAAATCCAAGACATCCGTATCTTCAAGAAGTAACCAATCTTTTAACCAGCAGAAAGCTGCAGCTTCATAATACAACTTTAAGTCTGGCAGGGCAAAGCCCCCTCTTTCTTTCGCATCTGTTAATATTTTAAATTTGATTCTGGGCTTTTTGCCCTGCCAGACAAATTTAGAGATATCTTTCTGCCACTTCCGGAAGCACTCTGTCTTGTCTACAATCTGCAGTGTCTGAAACAAAAATAACATTTTTGGCAATACATTCATCTTGATGGCAGCTATTCGGCCTAGCAATGAAAGTTTTAATCTTGACCAACTATCCAAGTCTCTCTTAATCTCTGACCAACATTTTTCATAATTATCTTTAAATAAACTCAGATTTTTTGCTGTTATGTTTACCCCTAGGTATTTAACTTTTTTAACCACATTTAGTTCTGTCTCTTTCTGAAGCTGTTCCAACTCAATATCTGTCATGTTTTTCCCCAGAACTTTAGTTTTTTGCTTATTTAACTTAAATCCTGCCACTCGACCAAAGTTTTGAATCAGTTGTAGTACTCTTTTCAAACTAGACTCCGGCTCCTGTAATGTCAGAACTAGGTCATCTGCAAAAGCTTTAAGTTTATATTGTTTCGCTCCGACCTGAATCCCTTCCACCAACCGGTCCCCCCTAATCATATTCAGGAGCACTTCCAGAACCGAAATAAACAGTAATGGGGAAATCGGGCAGCCTTGTCGTGTACCTTTTTCAATTTTAAACTCTTCTGTAACCACATTGTTAACTATCAGTTTAGCCTTTTGTTCTGAATATATTGCCTCAATCCCGTTCTCAAACCCCCGTCCCACTCCCATTTCTTTTAAGTTCCCCTTCATAAATTTCCAAGAAATGTTGTCAAAGGCTTTCTCCGCGTCTATAAAAATTAAAGCTGCTTTGGTGTTTATGTTTGTTTGTAAAAGTTCCAATATGTCTATAATGTTCCTTGTGTTAGTAAACATATGTCTGCCCGGGAGAAAGCCTGCCTGGTCTTTATGGATTATCTCACTTAAAACTTTCTTAAATCTTCGTGCCAAAACATCTGCAAATATTTTGTAATCCACATTTAAAAGGGAGATGGGACGGTAATTCTTAAGTTGTGTCTTTTCAGTTTCTGACTTTGGAATCAATGTGATAAATGCTTCTTTCCACGATTCAGGCGCCTTCTTCCCCTCCATTATTTCATTACTGACCTCCAACAAAGGTTGTATCAAATAATCCTTCAATGTCTTATAGTAGTTAGAGGTCAGTCCATCTGGCCCTGGTGATTTGCCCTGTTTCAGACTCAGGATGGCCTGTTCAATCTCTTGTTGTGTTATTTTGCCATTTAAAATTGTTCTGTTTTCTTCTGACAGCTTTGCTAATCCATTTCTCTCCAAAAATTGTGTAATCTCTATTTCATCTTGTGGCCCTTGAGTATATAACTTTTTAAAATACCTCTGGAAGCACTTTCTAATCTCTCCCGGGTTCTGAATGTTCCTTCCTTCAACCTCTAAGTTTGTTACTGTATTTAATCTTTGTCTCCTTTTCAACTGCCAAGCTAGCAGTTTCCCACATTTATTTGCCGATTCAAAAGTTTTTTGTTTCATTGTTTTAATCTTCCATTCTATTTCCTGATTTATCAGTTTGGAATATTGCGCCTGATAAAGTTTAATTTCTCTCAGAATCGGTTGGGACTTCGGGTTAGATCTTAACTTCTTCTCCAACTCTTTGATACTTTCCAGAATTTTATCTTTCTTTTCATTTTGCAGTCTTTTCTTTAAGGAATTCTGTTGGATCAAGAACCCTCTCATCACAGCTTTACTTGCATCCCAGATAGTTCTTTTTTCCACCGTAGTGTTCAAATTAATCTCAAAATAGTCCTTTAAGATTTTTTGGGCCTTCTTTACAATTCTTTGATCTCTAAACAGGCCATCATTCATCTTCCATCTAAAGGAGCCGATTGGGATCAATGTCATATCCATTCTCAAGGCGTTATGGTCGGAGCATGTTTTGGGGCAGATTTCCACCTTCCTCACCTTAGGTGCCAGACTTCTAGTTATCCATATTTGGTCGATTCGTGTCCAAGTCAGTTGAGCTTCAGAAAAGAATGTTCCTTCTCTTCCCAAGGGGTTTCTAACTCTCCAGATGTCAACCCAGTCCATATTGTCAGTCATTTCAAAAAAGGTCTTAGGTAGTCTTCCCTCTTTAGTAATGTTCTGGTTCTGTGACTTATCCATATTTGTTGATACGACCCCATTCATGTCCCCCATCATGATGACGTTGTTGTAATCCAGATAGTCCAGCATGATCTCGTGCAACTTCTTATAAAAATCCGATTTTCCTTCATTTGGAGCATAAATTCCTAATATCAAAATTTTTTCTCCTTGATACTGTATTTCTATTGCGAGGATTCTTCCACTTTCGTCTTTAAAGAGAAATTTTGGTGAAAGGCTCTCTTTTGCATAGATCACTACACCTCTCTTTTTAACTGTATCCGATGATATAAATTCTTGACCAAGCCTTTTATTTATTAACACCTTTCTATGGAGCCTAATCACATGCGTTTCTTGTAAGCATATAATGTCCAATTGTTCCTTTTTTAAAATATGAAAAATTTTAGACCTTTTTTCGGGACTGTTACAGCCATTTATGTTCCAACTCAAAAGCTGCAGAGACATCCTGGATAGATCTGGTTATTCTTTCTGGGGTGGTACCTTGTTCTCCGGTCCTTGAGGATCCGAGGGGGCGGGCTCCCCTGGAGGTTCTGGCGCTGGCAATCCAAGTCCTTTGTGGAGGTCTTCTCCGTGTGCTCCCAAAAACTTGTCTCTATCTTCCACTGTTTTGATTTTGATCTTTCTCCCTCTGTAGGTAAAGGATAATCCTTGTGGAAACTCCCACCTGAAGATAATTGCGTTGCTTCTCAACAGTCTTGCCAATTCCGTGTAATTAGATCTAAGGTCCAGCAACTGCTTAGGAATGTCCTTGTAGATTTCAATTCTCTTGCCCAAGATGTCTAGTGACTTTTCGTAGTGCAGGCCCAAAATCTTGTCCCTTTCCTCCTTTGATCTCAATGTTATCAAACAATCTCTGGGCTTCTCTGTCCTTCTGACTCTGCCAAGCCTAAAAGCAGATGCAATTTTAAAGTCTTTTTCCTCTAACTCCCAAAACTTGGCAAATTCCTTAGTTAGAAATTCAATAAGATTATCTTCTTCCACCTCTGGTATTGACCGTATCCTCAAGTTGGTCTCCCTGTTTCGCAGTTCTGTCATCAAAAAGTAAATCTGATGTTCTCCAACTTGTTTGCTGAGTGGTCTTACTTCTTTCTCAAGTTCTTCCAATCTTTGACTAGTATCTTCAGCCAGTTTACGATTCTCACCTACAGCCTCCTTTAATTCTCCAATGGATTGGGCATTCTGTGCAACTTGTCCAGTCAGCTTATTCAAACTTTCTGTGTTCTGTTCAATTTTAGCTGTATGCAAATCAGCCTTCTTGTCCAGAGCCTCCAGTTTCTCCAAAATTTTCTCCAAGACAGAGCTACTTGTCCCTGAAGCCATATCTCCCAGGTGCAGCTCCTCTGTCTCACCCTCCCCTGCCTGTATTAGGGAGGCCACCTCTATGTCTGGAGGCAAAGTGGAAGGCAAGGCCGGCACAGAAGATCTACGCTGTGAGGCTGCAGATAAAGTTAAAGTTGTTTGTTTAGTCCTTCCTCTTCTCCTTGCGCCACTCATTCCAAAGTTATCTGTAATCCAAGGTCAATCCAAGTTGTTCCCATGAGAAAGCAGAGTCCCAGATGCAATAGTCAAACAGAGGCCGGGAAAGGGAAAGTAAAACAAAGTCACTGCTGTAAGCCCAAAATCCTCTAGAGGGAGCTTAATACGTCTTCAGGGAAAAGATCAAATCCAAGTTAAACTTATAAATTTAAATCCATGTCTATCGCCTCCACAGTGTGTTATTTTTAGCAGAGTAAAACTTAAAGCAAAACAGTGTTTCTTACAGTGCCTTGACTGCAACAGTTTCAAAGTATCCAGTTCCAGCTCAGAATGTTTCAAAACCTGAATTCAATATATCCAAAGTTGCAAACTGGTGCTCATTCAGGCAGCTCCAGCACCAGAGATTCTTATTTATTTTATAATCCACTGGTACCACAGAAGAAGAATATCAGTGCATCCCACATATGACCAGCAAAAGTCAATAGCTCAAAGTCTTTCACTCAGAAAACTGCTTTAACAGGGTGCCAGCATTTAGTTAAAGCATAACTTTTTGTCTCCACTCCTCCTGCTCTTTGCTTAAAGTTCAGTATCGCGGGAGATGGGCTTCCTGCTTATTCTCACTCCGTTTTCAGCCAAATTTCAACTTTTTTTTAAAAAGTTTTAAAAGTTCCATAAAGTTCTCAAAAAGTTTCAGAAAGTTGACGAAAGTTTCAGAAAGTTTTCAATGTCCAAATTTACTCACGGGTTGTAGTTTCCAAAGTTCAGAAAAGTTGCAGGAAGAAAGGACAGCGCTGACCGGCAACAGCAATGCGGCTTCACTTCGCTGTTTGCGCAACGACCCACAGCGCCGCTACCCCCTCCGCGATCCGGAGCCCCTTACGGGGTCCCTTCAACGTTTTGGGGGCTGCTTCTGGCGCCCGCCGGGTCCCGAGACCACAGGCTTCTGCCACCTGTGGTTTTCCTGGATGGGTCTCCGCTTCGCCGTAGCGGACGACCCGTTTACAGCGGAGCTCCCTTCTCCTTACTCGGAGAAGGCAGCCATTACCGGTCGCGCCGCCTCCGGAAGTCCCAGTTTTCTGTATACTTCTCACTGCCACTGCTGATGAAAATGGGCAAAAGGGCAGGGAGTTACCTGAAAAGCTCATAATGTAGAACAGCTGCAATCCTTTGCTTCTGAAATAAATTTGACATTTTGTGCTGAGCAAGAGAGAGCAGCGCAAAAATTGCAATTCCAGTAATGTTGCAATTAGACAACTGGAAATTAATGGAACCACTAGGGGGCACTTTAAACCAAATATTTCATGGGATTTCAACTGCGGAGCACTTGTCTATTATCCATTTCTGTCACCTGGCTGAATCCGAATCCAGCTTCTATTGACAAGCTGATTGCACTTTCTTTGTTATCCCAACAGTGCTTTTTAAAGGCCTTGCTCTGCTATCAGTCCACATCTCTCTCAGCTAAATGCCTTCACCAAAAGCAATCTTTTCGAAACACAGGAAAATGGTTCCCTTAGCTAGCTAGTTAGCTTTATTAATTAATTTATTTTTGCTTGCTTGTGGGGGAAGTTAACTTAAAAGGAAAGGGAAGGTAGGGAAGGATTTTTAAAGGAGCAAAAAGAACCCTCCATGTCACCTTTGCTAAGTGAACAATGGAGTCTGAAGATTATATTCTAGAGAAGTGGTGGCTAAGAAAGATTTTGTTTTTTTAAAAAAAGGCAGGGGGAGCCCTCATCTTATTCTCTCTCTCTCTCTCTCTCTCTCTCTCTCACACACACACACACACACACACACTTGAATAGATAGTCTCAGCCAAACAACCTCAGACTGCCCAAGTGTCCCTGTTTTGAGTGTACTCTATCTGTTGATGGATGGCCATCCTGACTCGGCCCCAGACACACTGACCAGATGTTCGGAAGCTGTGGCTGGATGGTTACGTGGGAGCCGGTTGAAGCTAAATCCTTTGAAGACAGAGGTCCTGTGGCTGGGACGGGACGATATGGGATTGGGGGGGCAACTCCCATCTCTTGTGGGGGCGCAATTAGTGCCAGCACCGTCCGTTAAGAGTTTGGGTGTAATCTTCGACACCTCCCTTTCCATGGAGTCGCAGATTGCAGCTATAACAAAGGCGGCATTTTTCCATCTCCGCCAAGCTAAGCAGTTGGCTCCTTACCTCTCTCGCCCTGACCTAGCCACGGTGATCCACGCGACGGTCACCTCCAGACTGGATTATTGTAACTCGCTCTACGTGGGGCTGCCCTTGAGACTGACCCAGAAACTCCAGCGGGTGCAGAATGCTGCAGCGAGACTCCTTATGGGGTCTTCGCTGCGAGATCACATTCACCCGGTGCTATACCAGCTGCACTGGCTCCCGGTGAAGTACAGGATCAGGTTTAAGGTGCTGGTTTTAACCTTTAAAGCCCTATACGGCCTAGGACCCTCGTACCTACGGGACCGCCTCTCCTGGTATGCCCCACAGAGAAACTTACGGTCTTCAAATAAAAACATCTTGAAGGTCCCAGGCCTCAGAGAAGTTAGGCTGACCTCAACTAGAGCCAGGGCTTTTTCGGCTGTGGCTCTGACCTGGTGGAACACTCTGTCACAATAGACTAGGGCCCTGCGGGACTTGACATCTTTCCGCAGGGCCTGCAAGACAGAGTGGTTCCACCAGGCCTGTGGCCAGGGCACAGCCTGACTCCCTCCTTCGGCAATCTTCGTGGAGCTCTGGCCCAATGGTGGCCAGTGGCTTGAATTTAATTAATTTTATAATGAATGATTTTAGAGTGTTGTTTGTGCTGTACTTTTGTACTGTTTTATTGTTGTTAGCCGCCCTGAGCCCGACTTCGGCTGGGGAGGCCGGGATATAAATAAAATTTATTATTATTATTATTATTTTCCATGGACAGCCTGGTTTTACAGAAGCCATCTTGGTTTCTGATCTGATCCCAGAACGTCCCACTTTTCCTTAGGATGTTCCTATTTTCATCAGAGAAATGTTGGAGGGTATGGAGTTATGCAACCCCCGAGCCAAGGACATAAGTAACCATACAACCTTTAGAAGACATCCAAAGGAAGCCCTGTATAGGAAAGATTTTTTTTAATGTTTAATGTTTTATTATCTTTTTCTATATGTTGGGAGACACCCAGAGCCACCCAACACATAAGCCATGCATTGTCTGGGGTAGTATAGTGTCCAAAAGCTTCCATCCTGGATGGGAGTGAGAGCAAAGCTCTCAACCATTTTCCAGTGGCAAATCCATGTTACAATGGCACATTGATGGTAGGCTGATGTTTTCCACATCTGTTTTACCATGGGGACTGAGCCACTTTCCCAGTCATTGCAATTTCCCAGCTAACCAGCACCACTCAAGAGGTCACCTCCTTGGGAAATCACAATAGTTAAACCTTTAATAATCCCACTTGCCAATCTGCCAGAGGTGGGTGGGTGGAGGGTGAGGAGTTGAGTTCGACAAACCAGAAGGAAATGAAATGGAGTGTGGAATTATCCACCCATCCATCAAATTAACCAAAGCTGGTCCATGCTTTGGCTCCATTCTCAAAAAGAATGAAAAATGCAGACCTCAGAGCAGCCCACTTAATTACTTTCTTTAGAGCTCAGTCTTCCCTAACCATATTATTTACTTATTTGTCTATTTGAAAAATTTGTGCTGCCTTTTGGCCAAGGAGACGCTCCTCTCTACGACCGTGGCTGGCTGTGGCCTGCTCTCAAGGGGCTCTACTTATTCCCACGCAGCCGTGGGTGGGTGGGATATCAGGTGCCACCCCTTCCCAGCTGTGCCAGACCTACAGGCATGGCCTAATCATCAGGTCCATCAGCCACGGGGGGTGGGTGGGTCAGAACCAGGCCTGCCCCTGCCATTTTTAACAGGGCAACATCATGTAAGCTACTTTCTTCATGGGATTTCCCACCCACCCAGTCTGTTAGGGCTTGCCCAGTGAGGGAGCGGAAGAGTTTGTGTATGTGCCTTGCTATGATTCACTCAGTCGCCATATTGAGGGCAAGGAAGTTTCTCCTGCAAGCAAATTGGCCAGTTTGCAGGTTTTTGTGATTTAACAAAAATAATAATAATAAAAATCAATTTTCAGCATGGTAACTGTAGCTTTCAAAAGTGTTTCATTTTATCAGGATGAGCCCAAACGTAGCAGTATTTTAGTTGGACTTTGTCCCCAGTGAATTATTATTTCAAGAGGAACTAAGGAGTAATAAGACGCTACCTAAAATTCATGAGTGGCGAAGTGCTTTAAAATATAGATGAAGAAATATTAGAATGAAGTCAGCTGAAGAAACGCCAGCTGTTACCTACAGTCCCGTTAGCCTCAGTGCAAGGAGGACATGGCTTATTTCTCGCTGGCACTGGACAAGAAACAGGTGAATTGCACATCTTTTTTCCTCAGCGTTAGTGATATATATTCTAGGTTATACCCTACTCATCATTCCAAACTTCTTGCTTCACACAACATCCACCCATTTCTTCCACTTGCCCTCCATCTTGCATATGAAATTTTTTTTCTGAGTCTTGAAGGTGGTATGAAAGATAGTTGTTGTCCATGGTGAGTATTCTCACTCCATTATTACCTCTGGGGAAATAGGTGTTGCAGGTTTGGGGGATATTTCAAAGCCTGTTTGACCAGAGACAACAGTGTGACAAAAGCATATGTGTATGTAAAAAGGTAAAAAGTCCATAGCTGTCAACTTACAGATTTGAAAATAAGGGACCAGCAGCCTCGAAAATAAGGGATCAGCAGCCAAAATAAGGGATTTTCCAAACACAGGTATGTTCAACTTCTGAGCCCCTCTGAGCCAAAGGCAGAAAGCCCAGCCAGCAGCCAAATGAAGCCTCAAGCGGTGGTTCCCACAGCGCAGCAACCCGACAAAGGGGATGTAGCAAGGAAAACCACTGTCACCTCTCCGCTGGGAAGCGCTGAGCAAAGGCGAGTCCCCAGGCAACGCAGCTGATTTGATCAGCACAAGGGATGCAAGCTCCACCCCCGCAGTTGTTATTAGACTCCTTATTGGGTGAGCAACGCAGCCAAGCAACACAGTTGGAGCCTCCCTCCTCCCTGGCTGGCAGGCAGGGAGGGAGAGGAGCTGTTTCCTTTGAAACCCGGGAAATTTAAGGGACATCATCAATAAGGGACAGCAGCGGGACACAGCGCTGGGATAAGGGACTTTCCCGCCAAATAAGGGACGGTTGACAGCTATGGTCCAGTCACAGACGACTCTGGGGTTGTGCGCTCATCTCGCTCTATAGGCCGAGGGAGCCGGCATTTGTCCGTATACAGCTTCCGGGTCATGTGGCCAGCATGACTAAGCTGCTTCTGGCGAACCAGAGCAGTGCACAGAAACACCGTTTATCTTCCTGCCGGAGTGGTACCTATTTATCTACTTGCACTTTGACATGCTTTTGAACTGCTAGGTTGGCAGGAGCAGGGACCGAGCAATGGGAGCTCACCCTGTCACGGGGATTCGAACTGTCAACCTTTTGATCGGCAAGCCCTAGGCTCTGTGGTTTAGACTACAGCGCCACCTGCGCAACAGCGCCTTTATCACATAACTTTCAATGATGCCTCATACCACTCTCTTATACATTATTGTTTGTGAATTGTGTCAGTCTGAACAATTGCATGATAATGGCCCAGGAATGGAAGCTTCCTGGCTGTGTTCTGTGCTGTTTATAGAGGAATTTCTAATAGAAATTGTTACAGGAGGGGAGGGGAGCATGCTGGGTAAATGGCCTCCTAAAAAAACACAACACTCTTAGAAAACCTCCCTGAAGCCAACGGGCAATTTCCACAGTTAATCCATAATTACATTCTTAGGTAATTATGATAAGTTTAGGTAAACCTGCACAGTCAGTGCGCTGAAGTGGATAGATGCCGGACTGCAATAGGCAAAGTCTGGATTCAAACCCTCATTCAGCCATGAAGCTCCTGGGCTAGTCACTTCCTCCCACCTTAATCCGCCTTACTGGAGGGGGCATTGCTAGATGCTTAAAGGACACAGGGGAAATGCCCCTGCTTTCCAAGGAGTTGTGAGCAAAAAGACTTGGGTGAGGGAGGGGATCTGTCAAACGTGCCTGTAAGTGCTCGGTCTGAGAGGGAAATTGGCTTCTAACTCCTACTAAGAAGGTTGTAAGCATGGATGTGGAAAGGCTAGCTAGTGCTTAGGGCTTCCAGGTTTTAACAGGATGTGCTTCTGAACCTAATGAAAACTTAATGAAAATTCTAAATTCTATTTTTAAATCAAAAATAAATAAATGGAGATACATATATGATAAACAAATTGTGTAACTTCTCAAAATGTTTCTCAGTATCTACAACTGTATTCTCTAAACATTTGTTAATAGCTATCTAAAAAGGGTAAAAATACCCCCCTCCCTGGAAAGGCAACCATTAAGCTATCAAAAATAGGAGAATCATACTCATATGGCTGTGCTTAGTGGTGCCAAATGTGGACTGACAAGGCAAACCGGCCTTCCTTCCTTCCTTCCTTCCTTCCTTCCTTCCTTCCTTCCTTCTTTCCCTCCCTCCCCCAATGTGGTACTTAAGTGGTAGAAAAACACAACTGGCCAGACACAGCTGTATATCTCCTTCCGCAGGCATCTCCTTTAGTTAGATGAGCTTCCTCTTTGAAACAAGGACAGGCAAAAAAATAGAAACCAAGAAGCCAAGTGTTATGTGCCTTCTTTGCACAAGGGTTTCTATGCAGGAACCACTGGCATGCTTGTTTAAACATGTGCTTTGTGTATATGGCTCACTGAGACAGCACTACCTGCATGTGCATTCAGAGAGGAGAGTATTCATGCTGAATCTGAACAGGCTGCTAGAAAATCAGCCACTGACAAAGGGTGTGGTTTGCTGACCCAAGTACGATGCCTTACATGGCATCAAGAGAAGATCTTTAGAACAGCATCAAACCCCAAGGACCGTCGACTTTTTAGCATAGCAATGTAAGTGTGGTAGGGAAACAATGTCCTTTCATAAAGCTATGAAAAAACTCTGAATTCTAAACAACAAATGGTTGGCCTGTGAGGCCACAATGTTACCTAGGAAGCAGCAGCCCCATGAATAAATATGGACAGGTATTAAAAATAAGACCATTAAAATAGCTCCCATTTTTTATTTAGCATAACTTCTTTTCTGAGGGTATTTGCTCTTGCTTTGGTGTGTGTCCATGACAGCAGTCTGTATCTAATACGGGACTCAGACAAACTCAGAATATCTGTTCCCTCAGGGGAGTCAGTGCTGCAGCTTCGCATTTCTAATATTGCAAAGAAAGCTCTGTGATTTTGAGGAGTGCAGCCCCATCAGAGTCCCCAAATATCCATCATCAAGTTGAACTTGGAAATATGCAGGCTAGTATAGAACCCGGGCAGCTGTTATGCATATTTAGCTAAATCATTGTTCTTAAATAGAGGCTGACATATATGACTAGGGGCCAGTTTATAAACTCAGTGGAATTCTTTATGGTTTTAATTGTTGTTTATATCGTTGTGCACCATGGGGGGGGGATGAGAATCTTTGGATCTGAAAAGGGGAATATAAATTAAATCCACCAAACCAGTTTTTAACTTTTTCCAGGACTGGACCATCTCAAACTGCAAGAGGAGGAAAGCTACATATAGGGATGCTCCCATAGGAGTAAAACACTGCCAAATATTCTCCAATTTCAGTTTGGAGGGGGGAGTCATGATTTCTGTGAAACATTTTCTAAAAATAACTTTCTGCTGCTGCTACTTCTCAGCGCTGTTTTATCCTGCCTGCTGTTTCTTTCTCCTTCTTGGATTAGTCACATGGATAATCCTAAACAATCAAGGATAATACAGTAAATGGGAAGATAACACAACAGTCCCGTTTCAAGTTTGGCTATGTAAGAACACCATCAAAGCCAGTGCTTCCTGAGATAGTCACATGACTGATCCCACTCAATCAAGGATTAAACAGTGAATTGATAACATCACAACAACACAAAGCCTATCAGGATTTGGCTACTACATGATGATATCACTAGAATACATTAAGTCAATTTGAATAGAAATACAGCTCAATGGAAACGAATAGGCAGACAGTCTCTCAAAAGTGTCAAAAACAATACAAAAAAAGTTCATTAAAATTGAGAAGTGTTTAGCCTTAGATTTACTTGTATACGTAACACTACCACATCTGGGAGAAGGCTAAACTCTTTCTCTGACTTGCTATTGTTCCTTTGTAAAGGGAAACCCCCTTCCCCCAATTGGGAAGCACTGTCCAGGTTGAGCCTCTATCAAATATACACTATTTACATAAACATACACATATCCATCTATAAAGCAAAGTACAGGATCAGGCCTCCTTGGGTTATGTTTAGCAGCTGCTGTTATTAATATTTTGCATTTATAAAGCACAAATTATTTTTCAAAGCAATGCCAATGCACCCAGATTCAAATTTGGGAGTTTCAGTTTCACAGTTCCATCTCCAAGCCATTATACCGCACCAACTCGCACTAGCTAAAACAGAGAAAAAGGTTCTAACTGTCCATATTTCAAACACTTTGCTGTCAGGCTGCACCCAGAGATTTTGGTAAGGGAGAGTAAAGACTTCAGTAGAGATGGCAAAATTCACAGCAAGATTCACCCTTGGATGTATTCATAATTAACTTTCCCCAAGCTTTGGGAGAAATGGCAAACATGGCGTCAGATGTTTGCTATTGGTCGAATTAGACCCATGCTTTCCTTCCAAGAAAGATGCAGTAAAAGAGAAAGAAATGCCCAGAAAAGAATTTGTGGAAGAGAATGGCTACAGGGAAGACTGAACGTGGTTGATGTAGAATTAGAATATCTAGGAAAGTAGGGGATTTTGATCTTCATGGCTCCTTTCAGAAATAAGGCAACATGGACACAGCAATGCCTTTCTTCAGATATGTAATAAGCATCAAAAGTGGTGCTTTTGTGTGAGGGCCATTCCCATGTATGGTGATTATGGAACTTCCATCTCCATGGGGCAGAAAATGTGTGTGATTGAACAAAGGATTCCCTTGACAGCAATGCAGTTAAATGCTTCACTGGCCCAACACGCACATCTCTCCAATCATCTGTCACTCCAACAGTTTCAGTGGCATCAAGGGAATGCATCTCACAACCAGAGAGAAAAGGAAAAAAGCAATTCCACAGCATGTTACAACTGAAGGCTTGTTCACACAATTGGGGCCCTTCGGGCAGAAGGAGAGATTGTCCAGAGCTTTGTGGCTGGACGTCTCTGGCATGCTGATACCACCTAGCTCTATACAGTATTACTTTAACTAAGCAACCAGGACCAGTTGTCATGGTTCTGAATGGATGTCTGGAAGCTGTGGCCAATGTGGATGAGAAGTTGAAATGGAACCCAGAATGGAGACAGAAGCAATATTGGCAGGAGCATAGATCTGGATGGATCAGTTTAATTTTTTTTGGTCCATTTCAGTTTTGCATGTTATGTCCCATTTCCATATTGATTTGATGTTTTTAAAAATGGGGTTTTGCACACATTTTAACCAAAAACCAAAATTTGCTTTTATATGCAAGCATTTACATGTGTATTTTGGTAAATTAAACACACACACACACAAGAAATATATCACAAAATTCAGAGAAGATTGAAAAATAAAGGGTAACTGCATTCTGATCCATGTAGTAGCCTGGGAAGCATGAATCTGGTCAGTTTTCTTAAAATTCTCTGACCAAATAGGTCCCCTGGCATCTCTACTGGATTGCATATATGTTACTGCATCTGGGGCACTTCTTGGGCATCCTTCTGGCATCCTGTTTGGTTGGATAACCAAGTGGCGGCATTAGCCAGGAATGCTTTTTATCAGCTTCATGTGATATCCTGGCTACCTCCCTTTGTTTCAGAGACTTGGCCTTGTCACAAGGGGAGTGTGTTCCTGTTGGTTATCCTGGACTTCTCAATGGCTTCCGATAAAACCAACAACCGATATCCTTCTAAGCCACATATCACTCTTTTATAGCGATTCTGATTCTTCCTGATTGGTAGGTTTGAAGAAGTGGCATTGACAGACAGTGGTTCATCCTTGTGACATTTGACTTACGGGGTTCTGCAGGGTTCCATGTTGTCCCCCCATGCTGTTTAAGCATCGACACCAGGGGTGGGAAACCTCTGGCTTGGGTGAGGGGTGTGAAATGTCTCCACCTGACCCTTGGGAATATCCCCATGCCACACTCTTCCTTGGCTCTGTTCTACACATTCCCCAAGTGCTTTGCCTTGACTGGAATGTGTCACTGAACCATGATAATGCCTTTCGTTAGCCTGGATGGAGCATGGGTATGTAGAAAACTCTGGCCTTCCCATAGCTGAAATGCAGCCTGCTGTGCAAAGGTAAGAGTCACACCTATTGCTCCGCCTACTTTTTGCTCTGGTCTCATCCAGCATCAGCATCAGACACCTGGCCCTTGGAAGGCTGCCCTCAGGCTGAAAAGGGACCCCAATCCCTGATCTGCATGAAACTGTTGGGATATGATGTCCAAAGCTTCAGGGGTACATCTATCAATGTAATCGCTGTATGTGCACACTCATGATAACTGATCTTTGTGACCGAGTCACACTGAAACCAACAGAAGAAATTAGGTGCAACTCAAATATCCCAAGGCTTTGGATTGGGCTTAGTCATGGCTGCTTTTAGCTGGATTGGGGTTGCTATGCAGTACCAGTCAGAAATATGGAAGGAAGTTCAGCGAAGGATAAGCAAAACAAACAAGCAAAACTTCTAGTGCTAGCCAACACCAACATACAAATTTGTTTTAAAATCTGAAGGTCAGATCTGTGATGATTTAAAATAATAATTTCAGCAACCCAGGAAACTGTCTGACAATGGTTATCTGCTGCAATTCAGCAGAAGATAGTACAGACCCACATTTTATATCCCCTAAAAGGTACCGGCTCCTTCAAATATTATTGGATTCTGGCAACATCCCACCAGTGTGGAAATGGAATAATTGCTACTGGTTCCTTTTTGTTCTTTAAGAGCTTCATATTTGACACCTGCAGAGCCTCATATAAGATAAGAATTCTGTTGGGGGTGGCATTTTATGCCTTTTTACTTTCGCTACAAATTATATCATGGCTAGATGCAATTAAATGAGATCTTGCACCCTGGAACCACTTTTGGAGAGAAGAGGTTATTTATTCAGAAAGAAAATTAAACTTGGGCAATCACTTTTTAAGATCTCCCCCTGTTAGATTTTTTTTTTTGTATCTGCATGAAAATGCAAAGATCCCCGGGGTCCAGTTTCTTCTCCTGCTCGAGCCAGGTGCAAGGTCATAATTTTGTGTTTGCCATCTCACAGTATGCCGGCATGGAAATGAATGAACGTGTCGGCACCTTCTCCCCAGGATCAATTATGATAACAAGCTTAATTTTCCCAGAGCTGCTGAGCATCTCAGAAAAGAAAGAAAGCTGGCCGCCATCAGCACCTACTGGTTTTCTCTACCAAGATAACGAGACTTAGGTTTGAGAGATTGCTTGGAAGTCCCTTGAATAAGCCAACATCTCCCCAACACTCTTCGAAAGTGCTGTTAACTACAACTCCCCAAAGGGGAAAAAAATGTTAGGATCAAACGAGCATGATGGCAACAGCCACACTTGTTTACATAGGTGTCTGCCTCATTCACGTGTAAAACAGAATAGTTGGATGTCATCCTAGACCAAATGATTTGAATAATTTATTTTATCTAACTAATGGACAGAAAATTGGAAGTCCTTTTTATTTTTTTGTCTTTCTCTCCCCTTTCCTTCCCTTTTTTCTTCTTTGGTGTCCTCTGCTCTGGGCCGTTAATGGGGCCCACAGGAAGGTGGTGGATAGTTGCTGGAAGAACCCTGAAGTAAGGAAGTGAAGATCTCCCAGGGTGAAAGACTGGGAGAAGGAAGGAACATTCCCAGGTGAGAACTGGGAGGGTCCACCACTTTCTGTAAATGAAGAGCTACCTTTGAGAGAGGTGTCTACATTTTCTTTTCTCTTCCTTTCTCTGCTTTGTTTTTATTCAGTTTCTTTTCTTTTATTGTATTATGAAAAAGCTTTAATAAAATCTTATGGGGGAAAAGACATTTATCTCTGCCATTAAGCCCACAGAATATGCTGCCCAGAGCCTGTCTCTTCACTTCACACTTGTTTAATACCTGCTTTCTTCAGTCTCCAAAACATTACAATGATGGATAGGACATTTGAAAACAAGTTAATGGTGCCATGTGCTCAGCTTCTCATACTTAGGGATGGACAGATCTGTCAATTTTGGTTTCTCTCAGTTTCCCATTCTTTCTCTCTGAAGTTCAATTCGCCACAGTTTCCTTTTTTTTTTAAGTCCTCAAGAAAAGTTTCCCACATTTAAATGCTCATTTCTCCCAAAACATACATCTTCTGTATGTAACTTTGTCTAACATTAACACATATTTGTATGTTGTGTTCACAATTATGTGCATTTCTGGGCACACTTTCCCCTAAATATACACATTTTTTGCACACAATTTTTTGCTAGAGAACTGCACCACAAAATTCAGAGAAATTCAATTCACATATTGTTTGGGGAGGTGTGGATTAGGTAGGTTGGCCTAAAAATGCAAACTAACAACTTTCTCCTCCATCCCAATACACCCTCCAAGGCAGGAGTGCCAACAAATAAAATATTGTAGAGGCCCAAGTAAGCCCCACCCCTCATAATCGATCACATGATGCAGTGCACACATATCATATGAATGGGAATACCCATCAACTTTGTGAGGGCCCAGCCCCCTCAAATGTTTTATTGTGGGGGGTCTAAGCCCCCATGGCCCCTAGGAGTTGGCTCCTGTGCTCCAAGGTGTTTTCCTCTAGCTAAATTCTTTTCTACCACTTGGTTGCTTCATTGACTACCTCTGAGAAGTTGGTTGCTGCAAAGATAAGTTAGAACATCCTTTAATCCCAATTTTCAAAGACCTGTCTGACTTCAGACTGAATAGCCATTCTTTGGGTGGCTCTTTTCAGAAGGAACGTTCTAGGGTCTTCGGTGACTAACTCACAGGCAGCCTCTCCCTGTGTGGCACCCACACAAAGTGAGAAAAAGTCAGCTCAGCTCCTCCTATGGATCAGGATGCAATGAGGTGTAAGAAAGGCCAAGCAAGGGTCAGGAACAACCATTGTCTTACTGTCAGAACACTAATCACTCTCCCCCAACATCAATCTCCCATCCCTGGCGGCAGAGCAAATTCCAGCCAGTGAATAGAAAGTTAATTTTTCACATATCAGTAAATACCGACCAAACCCATCAGTTCCCAGGCAGTACTTGGGAGAGAATGAGAAAATGAAACATGGCTCTATTTCCAGCAGATAAAAAAACTATATCTATACTATTCATTTATATTAAACCGAATTTTTCCTGGGAAGTAATTGCTAGCAATAGGCACTTCAAGAGTGAAGCCAGTGGTAATATTTACTGCACAGAGCAAATATGCACAAGGTCTGGGTAAGCTGCAAAAACACATTAAAACATCCCATCTTTAAAAGAACAGATTACGGATTTGGAGCTCTCTTGTGAAATGATTCGTTATTTAAAAATAAGAGACAAAATTGAAAGAATGCGCTTCATTCTCCAAGACAAAAATGAGGATGCAGGAAAGGGATCTCCTATTCCCAGATTTGTACATTGTCTGCTGTAGATTTTTTCTCTGCATAGTGCAGGAATGGGCAATTGTCCCTCCTAGGAGAAAGTAATGTAAGACTCCAGCAGATATACCCTAATTTATTCTATTTTCACTCTTCTTCTTTTTAGGTGATGAATCATGTGGCAGTGCATAGGAAGCTCTGAGCAGAGCCCCTGCTTCAGATGTGCTTTAGGGTCTTTCAGAAGCCCATCCCTTTCCATCCCATGAAGAATTTTTCTCTGGTGGGAAACATATGACTTGAGGTCAACAACTATGCTCACCAGCACACTCACAATGAGAATACATTATGACCTGGCCTGGTAAGTGCACTGTGGTGAGGACAAAGTGACTGGTAAGGGCACCTTTTTAACTTTGTTCTGAGTTTCTCACTGCTTCTGAGCACTTCCCAAACCCAGTGTGACTGGCAAGAAGAGCTTTTGCCCCCCCCCAACATCGAAATATCCGCAAATCTGTAGGCAAAATCTGTATGAGAACTTTCAAGTCTAGGATGCAATTACCGGTATTCACTTTGAATGGCAACTGGTTCCATTGCCATTTGGAATGCGAATGCTTCAGACTTGTTTGTGTCTCTTGTCTTGACAGTAATGCTTTTGGTTGGTGTGGGATCTCAAAAGCTGTCGATTGTCAAACTCTACCACTGCATTGTTGGTGAGTCTTGGTGAACTCTCTTGGGAGTGGCTAGGGGTGTGGTTAAAGGGACAAAAAATTAGAGAGAGGTTTTCTGGTGTTCTCTGATGCTCTTTGAGATGCTTGTACTTTCCACTGCCTTATCATAATTCCACCTGTTTGACAGATTTTGAAGCGCATAACTTGTGTTAATCACAGTACAATTTGATCTTCACATTTTTTTCTGCTGATATTTTATTGGTATAGATTAGTTTGAGAAATACAGCGGTACCTCAGGTCACATATGCTTCAGGTTACATATGCTTCAGGTTACAGACTCCGCTAACCCAGAAATAGTACCTCAGGTGAAGAACTTTGCTTCAGGATGAGAACAGAAATCATGCTCCGGTGGCGTAGCGGCAGCAGGAGGCCCCATTAGCTAAAGTGGTGCTTCAGGTTAAGAACAGTTTCAGGTTAAGGCTTCCGGAGGCGGCGCGACCGGTAATGGCTGCCTTCTCCGAGTAAGGAGAAGGGAGCTCCGCTGTAAACGGGTCGTCCGCTACGGCGAAGCGGAGACCCATTCAGGAAAACCACAGGTGGCAGAAGCCTGTGGTCTCGGGACCCGGCGGGCGCCAGAAGCAGCCCCCAAAACGCTGAAGGGACCCCGTAAGGGGCTCCGGATCGCGGAGGGGGTAGCGGCGCTGTGGGTCGTTGCGCAAACAGCGAAGTGAAGCCGCGTTGCTGTTGCCGGTCAGCGCTGTCCTTTCTTCCTGCAACTTTTCTGAACTTTGGAAACTACAACCCGTGAGTAAATTTGGACATTGAAAACTTTCTGAAACTTTTGTCAACTTTCTGAAACTTTTTGAGAACTTTATGAAACTTTTAAAACTTTTTTAAAAAAGTTGAAATCTGGCTGAAAACGGAGTGAGGATAAGCAGGAAGCCCATCTCCCGCTATACTGAACTTTAAGCAAAGAGCAGGAGGAGTGGAGACAAAAAGTTATGCGTTAACTAAATGCTGGCACCCTGTTAAAGCAGTTTTCTGAGTGAAAGACTTTGAGCTATTGACTTTTGCTGGTTATATTCGGGGTGCATTGATATCCTTCTTCTGTGGCACCAGTGGATTATAAAATAAATAAGAATCTCTGGTGCTGGAGCTGCCTGGATGAGCACCAGTTTGCAACTTTGGATACATTGAATTCAGGTTTTGAAACATTCTGAGTTGGAACTGGATACTTTGAAACTGTTGCAGTCAAGGCACTGTAAGAAACACTGTTTCGCTTTAAGTTTTACTCTGCTAAAAATAATACATTGTGGAGGCGATGGACATGGATTTAAATTTATAAGTTTAACTTGGATTTGATCTTTTCCCTGAAGACGTATTAAGCTCCCTCTAGAGGATTTTGGACTTACAGCAGTGACTTTGTTTTACTTTCCCTTTCCCGGCCTCTGTTTGACTATTGTATCTGGGACTCTGCTTTCTCATGGGAACAACTTGGATTGACCTTGGATTACAGATAACTTTGGAATGAGTGGCGCAAGGAGAAGAGGAAGGACTAAACAAACAACTCTAACTTTATCTGCAGCCTCACAGCGTAGATCTTCTGTGCCGGCCTTGCCTTCCACTTTGCCTCCAGACATAGAGGCGGCCTCCCTAATACAGGCAGGGGAGGGTGAGACAGAGGAGCTGCACCTGGGAGATATGGCTTCAGGGACAAGTAGCTCTGTCTTGGAGAAAATTTTGGAGAAACTGGAGGCTCTGGACAAGAAGGCTGATTTGCATACAGCTAAAATTGAACAGAACACAGAAAGCTTGAATAAGCTGACTGGACAAGTTGCACAGAATGCCCAGTCTATTGGAGAATTAAAGGAGGCTGTAGGTGAAAATCGTAAACTGGCTGAAGATACTAGTCAAAGATTGGAAGAACTTGAGAAAGAAGTAAGACCACTCAGCAAACAAGTTGGAGAACATCAGATTTACTTTTTGATGACAGAACTGCGAAACAGGGAGACCAACTTGAGGATACGGTCAATACCAGAGGTGGAAGAAGATAATTTTATTGAATTTCTAACTAAGGAATTTGCCAAGTTTTGGAAGTTAGAGGAAAAAGACTTTAAAATTGTATCTGCTTTCAGGCTTGGCAGAGTCAGAAGGACAGAGAAGCCCAGAGATTGTTTGATAACACTGAGATCAAAGGAGGAAAGGGACAAGATTTTGGGCCTGCACTACGAAAAGTCACTAGACATTTTGGGCAAGAGAATTGAAATCTACAAGGACATTCCTAAGCAGTTGCTGGACCTTAGATCTAACTACACGGAATTGGCAAGACTGTTGAGAAGCAACGCAATTATCTTCAGGTGGGAGTTTCCACAAGGATTATCCTTTACCTACAGAGGGAGAAAGATCAAAATCAAAACAGTGGAAGATAG
The DNA here is from genome assembly GCF_964270895.1 of Podarcis filfolensis. Classification (NCBI taxonomy): domain Eukaryota; kingdom Metazoa; phylum Chordata; class Lepidosauria; order Squamata; family Lacertidae; genus Podarcis; species Podarcis filfolensis. Next base: position 79,203,226 of record NC_139608.1, read on the forward strand.
AGACAAGTTTTTGGGAGCACACGGAGAAGACCTCCACAAAGGACTTGGATTGCCAGCGCCAGAACTTCCAGAGGAGCCCGCCCCCTCGGATCCTCAAGGACCGGAGAACAAGGTACCACCCCAGAAAGAATAACCAGACCTATCCAGGATGTCTCTGCAGCTTTTGAGCTGGAACATAAATGGCTGTAACAGTCCCGAAAAAAGGTCTAAAATTTTTCATATTTTAAAAAAGGAACAATTGGACATTATATGCTTACAAGAAACACATGTGATTAGGCTCCATAGAAAGGTGTTAATAAATAAAAGGCTTGGTCAAGAATTTATATCATCGGATACAGTTAAAAAGAGAGGTGTAGTGATCTATGCAAAAGAGAGCCTTTCACCAAAATTTCTCTTTAAAGATGAAAGTGGAAGAATCCTCGCAATAGAAGTACAGTATCAAGGAGAAAAAATTTTGATATTAGGAATTTATGCTCCAAATGAAGGAAAATCGGATTTTTATAAGAAGTTGCACGAGACCATGCTGGATTATCTGGATTACAACAACGTCATCATGATGGGGGACATGAACGGGGTCGTATCAACAAATATGGATAAGTCACAGAACCAGAACATTACTAAAGAGGGAAGACTACCTAAGACTTTTTTTGAAATGACTGACAATATGGACTGGGTTGACATCTGGAGAGTTAGAAACCCCCTGGGAAGAGAAGGAACATTCTTTTCTGAAGCTCAACTGACTTGGACACGAATCGACCAAATATGGATAACTAGAAGTCTGGCACCTAAGGTGAGGAAGGTGGAAATCTGCCCCAAAACATGCTCCGACCATAACGCCTTGAGAATGGATATGACATTGATCCCAATCGGCTCCTTTAGATGGAAGATGAATGATGGCCTGTTTAGAGACCAAAGAATTGTAAAGAAGGCCCAAAAAACCTTAAAGGATTATTTTGAGATTAATTTGAACACTACGGTGGAAAAAAGAACTATCTGGGATGCAAGTAAAGCTGTGATGAGAGGGTTCTTGATTCAACAGAATTCCTTAAAGAAAAGACTGCAAAATGAAAAGAAAGATAAAATTCTGGAAAGTATCAAAGAGTTGGAGAAGAAGTTAAGATCTAACCCGAAGTCCCAACCGATTCTGAGAGAAATTAAACTTTATCAGGCGCAATATTCCAAGCTGATAAATCAGGAAATAGAATGGAAGATTAAAACAATGAAACAAAAAACTTTTGAATCGGCAAATAAATGTGGGAAACTGCTAGCTTGGCAGTTGAAAAGGAGACAAAGATTAAATACAGTAACAAACTTAGAGGTTGAAGGAAGGAACATTCAGAACCCGGGAGAGATTAGAAAGTGCTTCCAGAGGTATTTTAAAAAGTTATATACTCAAGGGCCACAAGATGAAATAGAGATTACACAATTTTTGGAGAGAAATGGATTAGCAAAGCTGTCAGAAGAAAATAGAACAATTTTAAATGGCAAAATAACACGACAAGAGATTGAACAGGCCATCCTGAGTCTGAAACAGGGCAAATCACCAGGGCCAGATGGACTGACCTCTAACTACTATAAGACATTGAAGGATTATTTGATACAACCTTTGTTGGAGGTCAGTAATGAAATAATGGAGGGGAAGAAGGCGCCTGAATCGTGGAAAGAAGCATTTATCACATTGATTCCAAAGTCAGAAACTGAAAAGACACAACTCAAGAATTACCGTCCCATCTCCCTTTTAAATGTGGATTACAAAATATTTGCAGATGTTTTGGCACGAAGATTTAAGAAAGTTTTAAGTGAGATAATCCATAAAGACCAGGCAGGCTTTCTCCCGGGCAGACATATGTTTACTAACACAAGGAACATCATAGACATATTGGAACTTTTACAAACAAACATAAACACTAAAGCAGTTTTAATTTTTATAGACGCGGAGAAAGCCTTTGACAACATATCTTGGAAATTTATGAAGGGGAATTTAAAAGAAATGGGAGTGGGACGGGGGTTTGAGAACGTGATTGAGGCAATATATTCAGAACAAAAGGCTAAACTGATAGTTAACAATGTGGTTACAGAAGAGTTTAAAATTGAAAAAGGTACACGACAAGGCTGCCCGATTTCCCCATTACTGTTTATTTCGGTTCTGGAAGTGCTCCTGAATATGATTAGGGGGGACCGGTTGGTGGAAGGGATTCAGGTCGGAGCGAAACAATATAAACTTAAAGCTTTTGCAGATGACCTAGTTTTGACATTACAGGAGCCGGAGTCTAGTTTGAAAAGAGTTCTACAACTGATTCAAAACTTCGGTCGAGTGGCAGGATTTAAGTTAAATAAGCAAAAAACTAAAGTTTTGGGGAAAAACATGACAGATATTGAGTTGGAACAGCTTCAGAAAGAGACAGAACTAAATGTGGTTAAAAAAGTTAAATACCTAGGGGTAAACATAACAGCAAAAAATCTGAGTTTATTTAAAGATAATTATGAAAAATGTTGGTCAGAGATTAAGAGAGACTTGGATAGTTGGTCAAGACTAAAACTTTCTTTGTTAGGCCGAATAGCTGCCATCAAGATGAATGTATTGCCAAAAATGTTATTTTTGTTTCAGACACTGCAGATTGTAGACAAGACAGAGTGTTTCCGGAAGTGGCAGAAAGATATTTCTAAATTTGTCTGGCAGGGCAAAAAGCCCAGAATCAAATTTAAAATATTAACAGATGCGAAAGAAAGAGGGGGCTTTGCCCTGCCAGATTTAAAGTTGTATTATGAAGCTGCAGCTTTCTGCTGGTTGAAAGATTGGTTACTTCTTGAAGATACGGATGTCTTGGATTTGGAAGGTTTTAATAATGCGTTTGGATGGCATGCATATTTATGGTATGATAAAGCTAAGATAAATAAGGCCTTCAAGAACCATATTGTCAGAAAATCAGTTTTTAATGTCTGGACAAAATATAAAGACTTACTGGAGAATAAAACTCCGAGGTGGCTGTCACCCCTGGAGGCTAAGGCTCGGAAAAGAGCCAATATGGAGGCCAACTGGCCAAAATATTGGGAGATAATAGAAAAGGATGGTGACAACTGGAAATTGCAGAGTTTAGAAAAGATGAGAGACAAAGTGCGAGACTGGTTACACTATGCTCAGATTAAAGAAGTGTTTAAAAATGACAAAAAGTTAGGATTCCAAGTGGAAAAGTCAAAGTTAGAAACTGAACTGTTAGAACCTAAGACTAAGGTACTTTCAAGAATGTATAACTTGCTGCTGAAATGGAACACACATGACGAAATGGTAAAATCAACAATGATAAAATGGGCGCAGGATATTGGGTATAATATTATGTTTGAAGATTGGGAAAGGTTGTGGACCTCTGGGCTGAACTTCACTGCATGTAATGCGTTGAAGGAAAATGTGATGAAAATGATGTATAGATGGTACATGACCCCTGTTAAACTGGCTAAAATATACCATTCGTCTGATAGCAAATGTTGGAAATGTAAGGAAAATGAAGGAACATTTTTTCACCTCTGGTGGACCTGCCCTAGAGTGAAGGCCTTTTGGGAGAAGATATATAATGAATTAAAAAAGGTGTTTAAATACACCTTTACTAAGAAACCAGAGGCCTTTCTCCTGGGTATTGTCGGCCAGAGTGTGTTAAAAAAGGACAGAACATTCTTTTTGTACGCAACAACAGCAGCAAGAATATTAATTGCCAAGAATTGGAAAACTCAGGAGCTACCCACTGTGGAAGAATGGCAGATGCAACTGATGGACTATATGCAATTAGCCGAGATGACCGGCAGAATTCGAGACCAGGGAGAAGAAAGGATGGAAGAAGACTGGAGGAAATTTAAGATTTATTTACAAAAATATTGTAATTTGGTTGAGTGTTGAATTGGATGCCAGTGCAGACAATTGTCTACCATTAAATTAGATTTAAGGCTGAATTATATGTCAAACCAAATTAAGATTATTAATTAAGATGAGTTAAATGATAATTTGTTTGAAATTAATTTAATAATGATGTAAGTGTATGCGGGAGGTGTGGGGGAGTCCCATGTAACAATTGAGAGATGTTAAATGGACAATGATAAGTTGTGCTTATCTAATATATGCTTTACTTGAAAACTTCAATAAATATATTATAAAAAAAAAAAAAAGAACAGTTTCAGGTTAAGAACAGAACTCTGGAATGAATTAAGTGCTTAACCCGAGGTACCACTGTATTTGTTGGCTAGCTAAACATGGTTGCTTTTGTGATCATCATTCTCATTTATCAAAGCATGTTTTGAGTGTGATTTGCTTAGGGAAATTTAGGATTTCCCTGGAAGTGACTCCCATTAAACTTAATGAGATTTACTTCTGTGTAGATCTGAGACATTCAACCTGTTACTTGGCTGAATGCTGTCATTTTGTTAGCTACTACCAATTATAAGTGCAGTTCTAATCAGGTCTATCCAGAAGTTAGTCTTACTGAATTCAGTGTGCCTTACTCCCAAGCAAATGGGGCTAGAATTGTAGCCTTAGGCAATGTTTTGATTTATTTGGTGTATTTACATATTTGGCATATTCACATTTACAATTGTTGCAGAACTGACATTTTGATGTTTGGGTTTACAGACTCTGAACTGCTTTGAGCATAATTTATATAAAAAGAAAAATAAATCATTATGGACCCTCTAACAATTATTTTTTGATATGTAAATATGTTATACCCCTTGGTGATAGGGGAAATGATTATTGATCTATTGACAGGAGCCTAATTATTTATCATGGGAACAAATATTCTGCAATATCTAAAGAATATTCCCTTCTAAATTTGCAAATAATAAACTAGAAGGTTTTTTGTTGATGGGGTCTGGGGGCCTTGAATTAGCCTAGATGCATGTAAAAAAACAAAGTTTCACCGTTCCCCCTGCCAAAAAAAAAAAAGAATAACTGTGATTGGAGTGCTCTGGAGAAATGATTTACTTTGATTAAAACCTAGATCTGTTCATCAGAATGAAAGATTTCCCCTCACCTCTTCTGCCCCTTCTCACTCATGCTCAGAGCATTCTCTGGGAAAGCTAATCTGTTTTGCTTTTTAAAAGTGCAGTGTTTTGGGGGCACCCAAGTCCACAGAGTGACTCAGGACTTTTCAGACACCTTTTAAATGATGCCATTTGACTTAGGAATGTGATAAACTTGCCTGAATTGTTCCCACCTGACTCATAATTCGGAAAGCAACAGAGGTGATGCACAACCCCTAATAAATACATTCAGAATACATAAAGTGAAAAGGACTTGTCTATGGAACTGCCTACAGAGCATCAAAGTGCTGACAGAACAGATTGAACATTTCTGCTATAGATGAACCCGGGAGGGTAAAACTAATAAGAACCAAAGATAATCAAATTTAATTTTTAAAAGGGACAATAAAACAATACTTAATGTAATCCCCAAACCATAAAATCTGGATGCACTCACAAAATTAACAACAATTTAGCAATTCTTTTCCTTGCTGAATTGCAATGAGAGCATAAACTAGACTACGAGGAGGAGTCGCGGAATGGTTAGCTCCCCTATCAAAACTGAATCTTGTTTTTAAACTTGCATGCAAAATGTAGCTTGAGTTTAGATGACATGGTACAAATTTGATGTAATGAATTATGAATGGAACATCTATATAAAATAGACCAATTCCTTTGTGCTGTGCACAGAAGTGAAGGCCTGGTCCTTTCTCCATCATGACCTCTGTACGCCCTTTCCCACAGAACAACTTTGTGAGGTGCATGGTCCCTCTCTTCCCTCAGACTGCAGGGAGATAGCGATCAGGGGCGTAGGAAAGGGGAGCAGTGGGGGCAGACCGCCCCGGGTGCTCTCACTGAGGGGGGTAACATTCAGCGCGCCACCCGCCTGCGACTCCCAAGCTTACCCCAAGCTGTCGGGGTAAAGTGGGGAGGTGGGCCGCTTTGTCGCTGTTCTGTACTCAAAATTATCAAAATACATTTAGAAGTGCATATTGTGAGGAGAAAACAAAGTTCAGAAGTGCATCAACTGAGAGAAAATTGTATTTAAATGTGAGTTTTCATGAAGATCAAAAACATGGCAGATCAATGCAGAATTTGGCGCAAGCAAAAGTGACCCAGACCTGAAATAGACAGATTCCCCCACTCGCAACACAATGTTTGCTTCTTCCACAAAGCCTTCAGATTTACCCCTCTGTTCTCAACCATAAGGACCCTGACCATTAGGTCCAGTCGTGACCGACTCTGGGGTTGCAGCGCTCATCTCGCTTTATTGGCCGAGTGAGCCAGCATACAGCTTCCGGGTCATGTGGCCAGCATGACTAAGCCACTTCTGGCAAACCAGAGCAGCGCACGGAAACGCCGTTTACCTTCCCGCCAGAGCGGTACCTATTTATCTACTTGCACTTTGAGGTGCTTTCAAACTGCTAGGTTGGCAGGAGTAGGGACCGAGCAACGGGAGCTCACCCCGTCGCAGGGATTCGAACCGCGACCTTCTGATTGGCAAGTCCTAGGCTCTGTGGTTTAACCCACAGCACCACCCGCGTCCCTGTTCGCAACCATAAATAAGGTTAAATACATATAACTGCATTTGTTCACATTCAGACCCCATATTACCCAGTTCCCCCCTCCCTATTGCTCTCTTCGGATCTGTTACCCTTGCTTATCCTCGCCCATAGTCCCAACTTAGACTGAAAGCACTGCACAACAGGGGCTTGTTCTTTGCTCATGTAACATTGCAAAGTGATAGATGGCCTATATAAATAAAAGAATAAGAATCATCATACACATTTGTATAATGCAGAGAAACTCTGCTCTTTAAATGCATGCACACTGTTTACAATTGATAATGCCACATGTTTATTGTGCCATTCAAATTCCAATAATTTTCATGCCTGAGCTTAAAAGTGAAATATGACAGCTCTGAAAGTCGCATGCCTCAGATACTTCATGCTCAGATACTTCAGCATGATGCTTAAATGGTTAGATGTCTTGATGCAATAATTTTACGTTCCAAACCACAACGGGAGGGAACCAAGTCAGGCTTCATGTTTTTAGTCTCTTTAGCCAATATTGTTAACTGGGAATGACTCCACACTAGTAAACTACGCCGCAGTTGTATTCAGAAAGCGAATCACTTTAAAATAAATAGATTTTAGAATGGAGACACATTGACTTGATGGATTCTAAAATAGAGAGAAGTTGAAGCAAAAGGTAAGCGAGAGGCAGATGTGAGAAATCACCAACCAGCCAGCATGCAAAAACTTGAAAGTCTCCTTTCTCTGTGTGATAGAGCCTCATAAATAAAAGCTACCAAGAAGTCTGCAAATTTAATTTTAATACCAAAATACGCTGGACAGCCTGCACCTGCCATTGCTTCACTTTCCCAGTGAAATATTAAATCAGATGCTTGATAAAATGCCAGAAGACCAGTGCTGTAATGAAAAGGAACACTTGTTAATATTACATCTGCCACTATACATTATATCACCTCAGCTAAACTATGGTGTTTTAGGATGACATTAGTAGCAGACTGATTTAATTTCAGTTTTAAAGGGGGAATATGCAATTTTAATTCCATTTACTTAGGACAGTGCCAATTTCAACTTAGAAATGCCAGACAGAAAAGGAATGGACAAATGAGGTGGCATGATTGAATATTGATAAGTCAATTTTTAATTTATCAAGGTTATAGAGAGGTGCTGTGCTTGCACCGCATACCAATGAGGAGCCTTGAGAGCTGAGAATTGGCAATGTGTGTCACAAACTGTACTCCAGGGCTGATGGAATGACACCGTGCTGGTTGTAATATTAGTGCTGGAAACCTAGAATGGAACTGTCGAGTGCAGAATGCGAGGTAACTGCAACAGGCTCCATCCTCCAAAAATGGCACCTGTGTTGCATTCTACACCTCCATAACATGCAGAAAGACTTCTCTCATTGGCTCCTGACAATTGCTGGAAGTGTAAACAGGTAGCTGACTCTTTCTTTCATACATGGAAGACTTCTAAAAAAGTGAGTGTATTTTGGGAAATTATACCCGACAAGATAAAAAAAAAAGTTTAAAATGAGTATAACAAACAGAGACTTCCGGGTTAGCGCCATCGGCGAATGGCAGAGTTCCTCCGATCGGAGGAACGGGCTCCGTGGAAATTGGGTCCTCCCGCCGCGGCGAAGGCGGGGACCCGCTAGAAATCCCAGGTGGAGGAAGCCTGGGAACGTGGGGTTCAGCAGGGCACCAGGAGCGCCTCCCCTACTCGCGGGGAACCCCATTTTGGGGCTCCGGAGCGAAGTGGGGTGAGCGGCGCAGTGCTGCGAACTGATTGCTACTTTCACGGAGGGAAGCCACATAGCCATTGCCGGAGAGCGCTGACTTTTTCCTGTCGACAATTGGACTCTAAACAAGTACCTGTGAGTAAAAACGGAAAATTGGATCAAGAAACACCCTAATTTGGCACCGAAGTGGGAAGGTTCAAAACAGGAAGTCCGCCTTCCGCTTTTTGTAAATAGACTGAAGCAAAAACCTTGTAAGCTAATAGCCTGGAAAGTTGTTTGTAAAGGTCGAAATTTCCTTCATTTATAACCACTAAAACCCCCTTGGAAGCAGGAGAAAAGGGGGGTGGAATTTGACTGTTTAAGCCTGCAGGAGAGGGAGTAAAGGAAAATAAGTTTCCACCGTCTCAAACCTGGGAACGGGGTGTCAGAGACAGAAATTGTTGGAGACGTTCATTGACTGTGAATGGAACATTTTGACAGATAGCTAAAAAAGAGAAACAAACTGATTTCAATGTTGCCTTCTGCATTCTAAAGAAACAAAATATTTGAAAATTGAAAGTAACTTTCTTTTGTTGGACATGCTTTAAAAAAGATGGACACAAATAGAAATTGTCTCCTCTAGAGGGAGCTTGTCAAATTGTTGCTGCAATTTACTTGGCGACTTTACAGCTGCGAGATTAAGATCGTGGGACCAGTCTTTTGACCTTGAATAAAAATGTGCCGGGAGGAAGTTTTGGTACTTGCTTTTTGCAAGACAAATGCTTTGCTGGAGCAGTTGCATGAGAAGATGGGTTTGATGAATGAGAAGTTGGATTTGATGACTGCTGTAGTCAGTGAATGTGGACAAACAGGGAATACTGACACAGAAACCATACAGCAACCAACTCAGGAAACTGGTTCGACTGGGCAAGTGCAGGGGCAGATGATAATGGAGGAGGTTGCGGTTGCACCTCAAGCAATACAAATGGAGAGACCTGAGGCCCTGCAGGAGCATAAGCCGCTGTTTTGGAAGATTGAAGTTGGAGTGGGCCAGGGGGAGCCTGGAGCTGAGGAGGCTCTTAACTTTGGAGGGACTTTGAAATATGCTGTTAAATATTTTTTGGATTATATGGATGACTGTGGGGAGTGGGACTGTGGGAAATGGGCTGGTCTGATGAGGGGAGATGGAGATAATTATGGGCTGGAATCTCCCAGAGACCTACTCCTCATTGAGAAAGGAAAGAAATCAAGAAAGAAATCAACAAAAGACAAGGAAAAGTGCAAGTATAAACAAGAAGAAGAAAATCCGCAGAAGGGGCATGGAAGAGACTTAAGGGCCTCGGACATAAGATCACCAGGTTGATGGACTGGATGGAATGGACAGTAAGGGCTGACATAACCCGAGACCAGGAAGAAGGGACGTTGGATGAAAATTAGAAGAAAGTCTGTAAAGAATTTTTTTTTATTTTCAGAATTAGTGTAAAATTAATGAATATTAGGGAAAATGTTGGAATGAAATTATCTGGCCTTAGTAGAAATGATATAAGGAGTTACGTATAAATAAGTATTAAATTTTAAACTTTAAGGTATTTTATGGTAAGATAAGGTTAAACAAATTAAGGTAAATAAAGATGGAAAGAATTTGCTGAAACAACTAATTAAGCTAGAATACAAAAAGGGAGGTGTGAGGAGGTCAAGGAAATAAGCAAATGAAAGATGTAATATGGGATTTGTATTTTTCTTTTTTGTTGTAGTTTTTGTATTGGTTTTTATGTATTTTTTTCTTCTTTTTTCTTTTTTTCTTCTCTCTTCTGTATTTTTGAAACTCTGAATAAACATCATTTTAAAAAAATAAAAATAAAATGAGTATAACAAACAAACAAACAAACAAAACAAACAAACCCTGAAGTGTTTTTGTTAGGGATTAGAGGGGCAGAAATCCCACACTCCAGAACTGCTGAAGTTGTTCATGTATGCAACAGCAGCAGCTAGAATTCTTTATGTGCAGAAATGGAAGGAAGATGTTCCCACAAAAGAAGAATGGATAAGTAAGATAATGAACTACTGTATGCAGAACTGGCAAAAATAACAGCAAAAGTAAGATAATCTAATGATGAGTGTTTTATGGAAGAATGGATGCCTTTTCCAGACTACTTAAAGAAATACTATAGTATGATGAACTCATGAGCAGGATTTGAGCTATGAGCCACAGAAGTAATTAGATTACAGTGGTACCTTGGGTTACAGATGCTTCAGGTTACAGACTCCACTAACCCAGAAATAGTACCTCGGGTTAAGAACTTTGCTTCAGGATGAAAACAGAAATCGTGTGGCGGCTGCGTGGCGGCAGCGAGAGGCCCCATTAGCTAAAGTGGTACCTCAGGTTAAGAACAGTTTCAGGTTAAGAACGGACCTCCAGAACAAATTAAGTTCTTAACCCGAGGTACCACTGTATTATACTGTGGTTGTGATTTACTATAAAGAAGAAGGGGAGAAACAACTACTCCACGGAAAACAGGTTGGGAAGTTCACAAAAATAAGAAAAAAGACGTAATTGTGTTTTGATTATATAAGCTAAAAATGTTGAAATTTAATAAAATGTAACTGAAGAAAACTACTTCTCCCATTGGCTGATATGGAGCAGGGGGCCACACATTAGAATGTCATGACACAGGAGCGTCACATATTTTGAAAGAGGAGGGGAGAATGTAGCACAGGGATGCTGTTTTCATCAGCAGCCCCGTGTCATACCAAACGGACATTCCACCCTAAAAAATGGCACTGGTGCAGTCCAAATTAAGCATTCGTAGAGTTCAATGGAAAAGACTACTATACATGCTTGATTCTCCCATTGTTATCAATGGGGCAAAATGTGCTTAGCTGGATGGCTGATTTCAGGAGAGCTTGTACAGTCAGCACTTCCCAGATAATTTATGCTAAAGTTTGCAATATTTTATTATATTCCCTTAATCTCTCCAGTTTTGGAAGTCAGGCAAGGTTTTGCCAAGTGGCAAATCTGGAGCACACGATTTTAAACGGGTTAATGTAGAAATTAAAGTGTCAAAAGGTTTGTGGTTTTTGAAACGTCATTGCTTCAAACCCCTTCATCAGAAGGCAGCTAAAAATATCTTTTGTATTTACCAAAAGGTGTTAATTGATTTGAATTGCCTGTTGCTGTTTTCATACCTCGTATTTACGCCTGCTTTTATGTTGTATTGTTTTCACTGTAATTGATTATTATTTTCCGCACGTATGCTGTCTTGAGCAATTTCCCATGGGAAAGGTGGCCTATAAATACTATGCAAATGCACGCAGAATCAAGTGCTATTGTTATCCAAACATTTAGTCATCACACACACACATGCACACACACACAAACACCAACAGATTGTGCATCAACACTTTGTAGCTCGTGATGCTGGATCTGTTTCAATTATTGTCACCTAGGGATGTGGACCCATTGCTTGGGTAAGTGTGGTTGATCACCTGCCTTTTGACGCTGACCCATCTTAGCTTCTTAGAGCTTGCCAAATAGAATTGCTTGCATGGATCCAGTGAGTAATTAATGCTTCCTTGGAGGAGGGGTGTTGAAGTAAGGGCAGCAAAAACTCGGCTAATAAGCTCAAATCAATAGTGTTGACTGCAGTGTCCTTCTGGAATGGCTCAGGGAGCTAGGGGTTGGAGCACTGTACTTCAGTGGTTTGGGGTTTCTAAAGCAGATGGGGGGGGGCTCCAGAAGGAGAGAAGTCTCCCCACTTTGGGCAGTTGCCTTCCATCTCATGCAGTGGGGCAGAGCTAGTGCACAGTGGTACCTCGGGTTACAGACGCTTCAGGTTACAGACTCCACTAACCCAGAAATAGTACCCCAGGTTAAGAACTTTGCTTCAGAATGAGAACAGAAATCACGCGGCGGCGGCATAGAGGCAGCAGGAGGCCCCATTAGCTAAAGTGGTACCTCAGGTTAAGAACAGTTTCAGGTTAAGAACGGACCTCCAGAACAAATTAAGTTCTTAACCCGAGGTACCACTGAATTCATTCCCACAGGCCCATCTTGTCTGTTTTCAGACCCTGACATTAGAACACCTGACAAGGGCTATGAACTTTCTTCAGGGAAAAATCTCTCATAGTTTTAAAGCCAGCATCAAGGCAGTTGATCTGGGTTTTATTCAGCAATTTCCTCAAAAAGCTTGTTTGCCTTCCTCTGTTCTCATAGAAGCAGCGGGAGATCCTGCTAACACAGACTTTAAAAGTTTATTTTGGATGGATTATGGCTTTCCTTTTAAATATCCTATGAGGTGGGCTGATCAAGTTCCCTTCTCTAACAAAGCCTATCATTCTTTGTGACGGTCTCAAGGCTTTCACCTTAAAACCAGACAGATGGATGTTTGAGGAACCGGCTTACAGAAAACAAACCCTCATGTAGTTAAAATTTCCATTTTTTCCATCTCTTGTCTATCCCATCACTATGACAGGAGACTGAGAGGAGATATGATAGCCATCTTCAAATATCTCAAAGGCTGTCACATGGAAGATGGAGCAAGCTTGTTTCCTCCTGCTCTGGAGGGTAGGACTCAAACCAATGGCTTCAAGTTACAATATAGGAGATTCCGACTAAACATCAGGAAAAACTTTCTGACAGTAAGAGCTGTTCAACAGTGGAACAGTCCCCCTTGGGAGGTTGTGAACTCTCACTCCTTGGAGGTTTTTAAGCTCAACTGCTCCCTTTGACACACTGCCCCAGTAGGGTTTTTCAGATGTTCAATTAGGGTAGACGGAACATGCACAATGTGTCTTATGAACAGCCTCATTTGTTCCACAGATAGAAGAGAGACCTCTCTGCATGATCAGAAACCCTGCCTTATCATCTGTATCTGTAAGAGACACTCTTCAATCTTCAAACCACCAATTATAATTGGGAGGCAGAACCTGCCATTGCAATTCCACTTCCTTTTAATACCTTCTACCCTAGCTGAATATCTGAAAAGTCCCAAAATCTCTCTAATGATGGTCTCAGGCATATTCTGTGCTCAGCCACTTCAATCTATGGAACCTGAACATTTACAAGCACTACATAATGTTGATTCTGCATGTGTCTTTCAGCCTTTCAGTGTGGCAGCACCTATACTTTGGAGCTCCCCACTTATTAACATTAGACAGATTTAATACTCCTGCTAAAAAGCTTTCTTTTTATTTCAGCAAGCCTATCTGAAGACATAATTTAGTTATGTATACTTGGTTTTTAAATACCACCGATTTTATCTGCATATTAGTGATAATCATCTTACTGTTTTATGTACACTGCTTAGATATCTTTCGAGTAAGCAGTTTATGAACCTTCTTAAATGAATAAAATAGACAAGCAGACACAATGTCATCTGCATATAGGCCATTTGTCTCAATGAGAAATAAGCTTTAAATCAGAGGTACAAGGAGATGTTCTTGGGAATAATCCAACTCAAAGTTAAGCACCTGTCCACAGGATACATTTAGGAGCATGCTTAACTCTTCCATTTAAACAAATAGAATGTAAACATGCTTAGCTTGGACTTGATCAGGTCTCCTATATGTTGGATATGCACACTTAGGACTCAAGTCTACGGGGAAAAATGTATCATATTGATGCAGAAGCCAATGGTGGACGAAGAGGGGCCAAAGGATGCTCAGACGGATGCAACCCTATTGTCCTATTGCATGCTGACGTTGTTTAGTTTGCTAAATATGCACATCAGGGCCCTGATAGGATAGGCTATTGTGCCAAGAGTTTGGGAGGGCTATCTTAACTCAGCATAAATTCAGTGCATTAGATGAGCAGAAGGCTTGAATCTCTTAATGAGTTCAGTAACTAGGGAATGATACCAACTTAAAAGAAGTTATGAACCCAGTCCTTCTTCACTCCTTATTAATTGAAAACAAGACTTTTGAATCCTGAATTTATAATGAACAGCTTTTAATTTCCCCCAGACTTCATGCTTCTGAGAGCAAGGGCTTCACTTTGTACAGCTCCGTGAAAATGGTCGGTGGGACTTAATGATGCATCCCCCTCTCTTGATAATAAAGATCGAGTCATATGACCAGGATTACGTCTGATGCTATTAGGGCCTTTTCTGTGACAATTATTAATAATGCCATTAATGAGAAATTTGCCCCAGAGCATTTTATGGATGATAGGCAATGTATTCTGAACTATGCTCATCAGAATGGGTACTGAGAAAGAAATGAGAGCTTTGAACTACACAAAGGTTAGCAGCTAAAAACAATTATTTTGAGGGAATGTAATTGCCCGAAGAAATGCCCTCTTATATCCTGCAACTTACACCAAGAAACGTTAACATGTACATAGCAACTTCAATGTTGGTGCTAACTAGAAATTCCCAGTCTATTCCACAAGCCACTTTAAACAACGTAATGGAATTAAATTGGACTACACACTTACTAGTGAGTAAGCCCCATTGAACACAGTGGGACTTACTTCCAGTGATATTTTTCTAGAAAAAGAGGTGCCAGAACTCACAACGAACACCTCCCTCGTTCTCTTATAATGGCAATGGAGCCCACATGAGAGGTGCTGGAGCTGAGATCTGGCGAGTTCAGCTGAAAAATGCCCTGCTTGCTTCCAAACCATCATATGGGGGGAGCTGCACATTCTACTCCCTTTCCTGCTTTTCTCCATCTCACACATGCCTGTGCATTCATTTCTTTACACCATTACAGCCAAGGTCTGTCTCAGTCACTACAAGATGTCTGAAGGTGTAAAAAGGGCAACCGAAAGGTTGACAATTGTTAGGGTTGGCAACTCCTGAAAAACAAAATTCTGCCACATGATCAGAACCCAGATAAGTCAAGGGGTGTTGCCCAGGAAGATCAAGAGTGGAATATGAACACCAGGAGCCACAATTGAGCAGTAAAAAAGGACACAACATGTGAGCACATAGTTCAGTAGTACATAGATTCTGTTCATGCATGGGATACAATTCTTGCTAACAAACCCCTGGCCAAGAAACAATACCATCTCCACAAAACATTAACTCGAGCATGTGAGCCCACCCACAGACTGTGTGTAATAATAGGGAGCCTATATTAAGCATTAATCATAAATTAAACATTCTGTAAATGCTTTACCCAAGACTGAGCGTCCCCAGCATGAAACACCACCAGTGAATCTATGGAAGCAACCTGAAAACCCAGGCCAAACTGATCAAGGAGCAAACTTACCTAAAGGTTACGGTAAGTCACAATGGACACAGGATCAATAAATTAAGCATCTAGAAAACATTTACCAGTAGTACACACACCACACCCTCATCTCCACCCCAAATATATACTCCACCTGGTTGCTACTGGTGGCTGCCTGCTGTTGATCACCCAGCACTGGGATCCCTAGCACATTGGGTTCAGGTTATCTGCTAAGCTATTGCTGCTATAGCAACCTCATTGTTGGCCCCGCCACTTTTAAATACTAACAGCTGCAGATGAATGTAACCACTCCTGCTTCCACCTCCACTCTCAGCCCTGCAATCCAGCCGAAATGGTGTGTGTGCATTTACAAACAGAGCTGGGGGATACTTTCCCAGCTGCCCAGGGTGCAAAACACTTGCATGCACAAAACAAAAACAAATGGACTGGATCCAAACTAAGTTGCTCATGTTTCAGTCCCTTTTTTTGTGGGGGGAGGGGGCTCCTATTCTCTTGCTGCAGTAGCCAAGTAAATGGAAATGGCAAGTCCTTTTCAGACATGTTTTATAATCTGAGTTGGAGTACGATGAGTGGAAAAGAAATGACCCTGCGCTTGCAGTACAGGTGTGTATTAAAAGTGTACCAGATTCATATTCTGAACCAGGCAATCGCAACACCTGGTAACATCATTGCTGCCTTTCCAAACTAGATCTGACTTCTCCCTTTCAGATGTCTCTCAGTCTGATAAGTGTGGTAGCTGAAATGCTCTTGAGCCCAATTGCTAAAAGTATGGGAAAGCAGAACACCCACCACACACGCACTGCATATAGGATATTTACTTTCGTATGGATGCTAAAGAAAGGAGTAACAAGTCTGGAGTTCAAGTGCTAGGCTAAAAAAAACAGACGGAAGCTGTCCATTTATTTCCTCCAAGATTTCCAGCTAGTATTTCTCTGTCAAAATCCCAGCCGTTGGGAAATGCTGGTATAAAATATCCCACTGCTCTGCCAGAAAATTAAAATGACCCAACAATACATGGTAGGTCTGAGGACAAGCTATTAAGAATGTGTACAGAAAAATCTAAAGTCTGCTCAAAACCAGCTTCTCTCTCCTCCACCCACCTGTTCCCCGCACGCCTCCAAACTCACATTTCATAGGGAGTAGTAGGGGGTTGTTCTTCTTTTCATCTTAATTCAGCTGATGCACTTTCTGGCTCCAAACTGGGGCCCTAAATGGATGTGTTGAATAGAACAGCAAGGCCATTTTGGCTGCATTCCCAGCCTGAGTAGAAACAGGTGATTCGACATCTCTCATGGGTCTCTCTAACTACCGCTCCAACTGACATGTCTCAAGTTTCTTGAAGGCCAATTGCGAATTTTCAGCCTCATTTCCCAAGAGCCAATAGGAGCACCACAGTAATTTACTAGATGACCCTCAAATGTGAATTCTTTCCAAATAAAACTTAAATGCGCCACAATTGGTATCCATGGGATGGCAGGAAAGTGCAGCACATTATACAGGATTTCAGATCTCTTTAAGTCAACCTGGCTGGTTTGCCTGGGGTCAGAAATGAAAGACACTTGCAAAAACGGGATTTTGAAATATCCCAAGTGCTATACCCAAGGCAACACCTTCCATTTTAGATAGCAAAACAACACACCACCTTATCTTGCCAAATTGCTTGCTTTTATACTTATTAGAAATTTCAGTGAGCAAATCAGCTAGAAGAAGATGGAAATTTTGGAAACTATGCATCAGGTCTAGAAGAGGTTTGAAAAGGCACCTAGGATGTTTGCTGATCCTAGGAGTTACAGGACCAAAGTTTACTTTGTTGCAACAGGCAATCTGTCTTCTGTGAACTGCCCCTTTGAGAGAGAGACAGAGAGAGAGAGAGAGAGAGAGAGGGAGAGAGAGAGGGAGAGAGAGAGAGATTTCTTTGGTGGAGGCGAACACATTGTCTGCTGCTTGTTCATGCATCCCTTCACAGATAGACCCAACACACGTCAGCTGTGTATGAACCGTGCCAGGGGAAAAAAGCATGAGAAGATGTGACAGAAATACATTGAAACAATTGTCTACCTGCTTAATTAGGGCTACAAAATATCAGCTCTACCAAAAAGGTTTAAAGGGCACTCACCTGAACATGCAAATGCTCAACCTGTGGGTGCAGGCACGCAAGCAAGCCCCACCCTGACTGTGCTCCTTGTGGCACACGCACACCAACTCACCAAACCGTCACATCCCTTTATTTCTGTGCCACCTTGGCACACAAAAAAAATTATGTGCAAAGTACATCATGCAGGAAAGATGTGCAGGGGGCTTCCATGTGTTGACTTGAATGTGAAGAAAACAGTTCATTAGATGAGGGACTCTGTTCTATTCAGGGTCCTCAATCATATGGAGGGTTTTCCTCAAAATTCAAGCCAACATGAGAAGACCTTCCCCCCTGCAGATCTTCCATACTCAACATGGAGATGGTTGAGCACCAAGCATGCAACAGGCACAACTATGTTGGAGTGAGGCTTGAGTGTGCACCCTAGCCCATACCCCACAATTCATGAATACCAAGTTTTTGTGTTCAGAAACACCTACTAATCTGGAAGATGTAAAGTCAGCCCCCCATTTATGCACATTCAATATGTGTGCAACTGTGTACATGTGTATCACACCGAACCTGGAAGTGACCCAGAAAGGTCATAAAGATGTCACTGAAATGTCACTAAAAGGGTGGAATAGGGGAGGAATGGGGTGTTTGCAGGCATTTTAAATGGGTTTCAATTATATGCAAATTCAACAACGCACACAGTGCCTCAGAACGTAACCCCCATGTAAACACGGGGCTGCTGTACAGGGCAGTCCTAAACTGCTGTAGAAAATAGTTCAGAAGTATTATTATTATTATTATTATTATTATTATTATTATTATTTTCTCACTCTACACCAGCAGGCCCCAACATGGGTTACAACGATTTAAAATTACGTCCTAAAAATAGGTAAGACAAATCACAGTCAGGGGAAGAGGGTGAATCCTAAAAATACTCCTCTCAGGTGTCAAAGATCAGGAAAAAGAGGCAAGTCTTCAGCACTTGCCAAAGGCTATGTAGTGAAGGTTCCAGATGCACCTCTGTGCTGAGGGAATTCCACAATATGGTGGAGCATGAATAGTGATGGAGCTGTATGGTTAAGACAGCATTCTTGGTCCATGTTAGGGTAGGCATCCCTTAGGGCTTTGCATGCCTTAATAAGCATCTTCAGTTGTGCTAGGATGACACAATGAGAAAATGCAGGATCTGTGCACTACAAGCTGTTCCTATGGGTGAAAAGCTGCCTTGTGGACTTACAGGAGCTTCCAGGTAGTCTTCAAGGGCGCACAGGTAATGTATTATGTTATTCACATCTCAAATAAAAGTTTGGAATCTTCTCAATGTAAGGGTTAACAATGTGTCATTAGGAAACTGTCATATTACACTATTACTTATCGCAGCAGATAAACCACTGACCTGTCACTACTGCTTAACCATGCTGGCTCTCATGTCACATAGTATTACAGTATTTGAGCCAATTAAACCACTTGAGGGCTCCAGTGTCATCACCACTGCTGGTCTTTCCTTTTTATGTCCCTCGTCACTACAGATGTGGGAGCTCACCATGGTTTCCCGAAATTGCTCAGTAAAATGCACAAAAACTGTAAACAACGCTGACACCCTGCTGAGATGCATTTCAAATCAGACACTCAAACACCCAACTACTTCACCTCTATTTTACCAGACTGGTTTTGCCACACACCTGCATCTGATGTGAGACAATCTCATTTCAACCCGCAAGAGTGATACACACAAACAAGTATCCCACCAGGGGTTGGGCTTGGTGGTTTTCTGCACACATTTTCTGCCAATAAAGTACAAAAACCAAACAGCACAGCACAAATTTTGAGCCTCCCGAAACGTTTCCCTGAATTCACAAACAAAATGACAGCAATTATATTTTCATGCTGAAAGCAAAGAGATGCTGAAATAATAATGGGTGGAGAGAGAGAGAAAATTTTGCTTATGAGTCATCCTAGCACAATTCAGGCATTTGAGGAGTAGCAACAAGCAACTCAATTTCCTCAGTAATCTATATTTTTCTACTTGTAGAACATTAAGTTAATCATTTCCATATTAATGAATCCCACAGTGGAACATATCAAATAGAGGAAGCAGGTATTGTGGGTGGATGGGCAGGAAGAGTGAGTGTGTTTGTGTGTGTGCATGACTGGAAAATATAAGAAATTGAAAATGGAGTTGAAGAGTGCTGTTTTGATTTACAGCTCCTCCTCATCCTGCCTGCTTGTTTGCTTGTTTACAGGTATTTAAACTGCAACCAAGCCAAACACTTGCACAAGCTCAGAATATGTCTATCTTTAACCAGTAGCATTGGCTAAAAATGGTTGCTCTTTATAAAGATGAAGATCTAGGGAGAATTAATAACACACACACAAGAAATTGTATTCTCACACTAGGCTACTCTGTGGCATTTTCTCTGCAGCAACCCCCTAAATCACAAGGCACTCTCCAAAATTGCTGGGTTGGTGGAAATTTACTATGGAAGATTGCTGAAGAGTAAACTGATGGAAAACCCTAGATCAGGCATAGGCAAACTCGGCCCTCCAGATGTTTTGGGACTACAATCCCCATCATCCCTGACCACTGGTCCTGTTAGCTAGGGATGGTGGGAGTTATAGTCCCAAAACATCTGGAAGGCCGAGTATGCCTATGCCTGCCCTAGATGCATTTAAACATCCATAGGGCCCAGCTTTAAAAGCTCAACTCACACAAAAAGCTCAGCTGATTTGTTTTATCTAACAGCATTTGCATACAGCTTAACTGTAAATAAAACCTCTAAGCGGTTTACAAAGAATAGGTTGTATTCACTAAATATGTGAAGGGACACCCAAGTGCAATCAAATCACTGAATTGTCACAATGCCCCTGCCTTGCCTGGATGGAGAATGGAATGATAGTTGTGTATAGAAACTTCAGTTCCACCAAATGGGTCTGGCCAGGTTAGCTATGCCCCGACTGACCTCGGATGAGGAGAACTCAAGAACCACTGAATCCAAACTCTCTTGTCCTGGTGGATTTTGGGTTTGTATTGTGCTGTTAGAATATAATGTACAATTCGTTGTTGTGCGGTGCTAAATAAGAACTGAAAGGGGGTGGAAACTTGGCAGAAAGCTAACTGCAAGGTTAGAAGCAGCTGAAGAGATTCAGCATATCAGTTCCCACATGCCTGGAACACCAAAAGGTTCCCCCATTAGCCAGATGCTTAACATGCCTTAGTTAAGAGAGATATCTGTGGGACACAAAAGTTTTAGGTATTGGAATTTAAAACGAAGAGAAGGTTTAACATATGCTAAACATATTTCACACTAAAATGGCATTAAAAGGTGTGCATGGTGATTTTATATTAATTTGCACATCCTTTTATTTTTTGAAATGGTGAAAAAACCTCATTCTTTGAACTAATAAATAATCACTACAGCATTTATAATTTTATATGCATATTGATGGGATCATGCCTTAATGGATCCTCTCATTTCCTGTTAAATTTCTTAATCTGAATTTCTCTGAGATGAGAGGAATTTTTCCATCCAACAATTTCTACTTGTTCTACATGACTTTATTACCATTATTCTTGATAGCGGTTTCTTCCATTAAAGAAAGAGGGCATTTTAAGGCTTTTTAGAGAGACCTACAAAAAACCTCATGCGCACTACCTTTCTTAAAAGCACATTGATTTCTGAAGCCATGCACACTTACTTCACTGTGTCAGAGAGCCCACACTACTATGCACTTGTACAGGGAAGGTGTATTGTTGGACTCAAACTCCCAATAGCCCCAGACAGCATGACCAATGTCAGGTGTGGTGAGAGTTATAGTCCAGAAACATCTGGATGACCACAGGTTTTCCGTTCCTGCCTTAATAGCATCCTTATGAGATGCTATGCTATAGCTATGGTATGCTATCTACAAAATTTCATAGGAGTTTCATAAAATAAATATTACATCTCAAGCCTTCTGGGACATGATCTGTCCCCTAAGTTATCTGGCTATACATTCAGGATGTAAGTGTGAACCTTCTCATTTTGCCTTCATAACTGTGAAGAAATGAGAAGGAGCTCCTTCCCACGTTCCCCTAAAGCCTTCACTGTAAGGGGTGGGGTTGAAATGGACATCACGGTCACCCAGACTATTTGGTACAGCCCTTTCCCCAAAAGTGAAAGTTAAAGGTCTTCATTCTGCAGCAAGGGGTGTTGGTGTTGACCTTTAAAGACCTAAATAGCCTCGGTCCAGTATACCTGAAGGAGCGTCTCCACCCCCATTGTTCTGCTCGGATGCTGAGGTCCAGCTCCGAGGGCCTTCTGGTGGTTCCCTCACTACGAGAAGCAAAGCTACAGGGAACCAGGCAGAGGGCCTTCTCGGTAGTGGCGCCCGCCCTGTGGAACGCCCTCCCATCAGATGCCAAAGCGATAAACAACTACCTGACATTTAGAAGACAGCTGAAGGCAGCCCTATTTAGGGAAGTTTTTAATGTGTGACATTTTGATGTATTTTTAATCTTTGTTGGAAGCCGCCCAGAATGGCTGGGGTACAAATAATAGATTATTCTTATTCTTATTCTTATTCTAGTCTGGGAAAGACGGGCTGAGGTTGTTAGGTATATGCAAGAGTTCAGTTAGCATCCAGCATTTGTCAGAATGTGCTGTCTCTTCTTGGGGAGCTGTCCAAGGTACTGAAGGTCCTTTCTCTCTCCCTCCTCCCCCTGCACTCTTGCTTTACTATCTGCAATCTTAAAGTCCATACAAACTCCTTCGCTGCCCCAGCTATGTGCTTTATCCCTCTCCCTGACCTGCTTCCTTTATATTTCACCTGGGCTTATTTTAGCTAGGACTAGGCACTTTAAAGGGCTGCATGTTTGGATACTGTGACTAGCTGTCAGATGCTTTAGAATATTTATTTATTACATATGTAACCTGATATACTCCCTAGATCCTCAGGGGAACATCATTCCTGATATTCAGGCATGAGTGCAGTTGTTTATATAGTCAAAACAGCATTACCCATGCACAAGCAGGTTTTGCCGAAGTACACAAAATATTTACAGAACAATGGCAAGGGAACATCACATACAGCCCAATGAGTACTGAGCATGCTAAGTGGCCACAAAATGCTGAGTGTATGCTGTGGGTGAGTGGAAAACCAGGTGAGAGGATTTGCTGTATTGGGGAGGAAGGGATGGTTGGCTGACTGAAACTTGGAAAAAGAGCGTTCCACACTACAATAAATTTGTTGCATGTTCCAGTTGTACCTGGGACTATTTGCTTTTCTCTTTCACAACAACCTGATGAAGATGATTAGGTTAGGAGAAAGTGACTGCCTCAAAGTCACTCAGTGGGCTCCATTTTTCTGAGTGGAGACAGTATCAAAAGCCTTCCAAATTCATTTTTTTCCTCTGTGCCACAGTGCCCTTGCCTGTTCAGATGTTCGGATGATAAGTATAGCTTATCTTCAGAGCTAGAAATACCAGGACCTTTCAAAGGATTTGCACTCAAGTTTTCAACCACCCAAAGTGGCAATTCAATTTTTCTGTAGTTGGGATTACTGTGATCTATTTCTAATAGTAATTAGAGTATGTTATCAGTTGAAAATACTCTCCTCTTAAACCTTGGTTTTACTACATCAGATAGCAATTAATTTGTATTACAATGGTTATCTGCTGATACCTTCTCTTTTATTGTACTGTTGTTTTTTGCTGACAAGCTCTTCAAATAAATTCTTTCCATACTTCCTGACATTATTGGTGCCATGTGCCAAGTTACAATCTGTACTTACACTTTATAATTTGAATTTATGTGATGACTGCTTCATCTGTCATTAACAAGTGGCAACACAGAGACACTCAAAATGTTCTTCTTGGTTATGAATGGCAGCTGTGATTAACATTATTCTGCATTACTAATTTGGGCTCAAGTTCTTCTGCTTTGCCCATAAGGTCTTTGCAGTGATATCTGTCTACTTCTTCATTTCTTAAACAAACATCTTATTAAATCTTCAGGAGAGTAAGGCAAATGCATATGTTAACAAACACGAAGGAATATTTGAAAACCAACGCAGTTTGTATGTTTACTGATTAGCCTATTGGATTTTTAAAAACAAAACCTTAATCATATACAGCAAGCAGCTGTTGTTTAATAAGCACATTTAAGGAGCCATTCTGTACATGCACTCTTTTTATTAAAAGCAAAACCTAAACCCTGTGTGAGAAATATTCAGTTCAAACACTGCCAGTGTTAGCTTTCATGGTACATTACTTCATTAACCACTGTGACAATATTCGTACTCTGTTTTAATGTCTCATGAGAACACAGCACAAAGTCTATAGAACACAGCAAGTGATGTGCTTCTCTGAGTCTATATTTGTAAATATGCACATAACATTCACTGGCTATATAAGGGATGGATCAGTATATTTCCATTCAGTGTCAATTTCACATGTTCATATTTCATTGCATCACATTTGTACATTAATCTGATTTTTAAGAAATACATACATGTTCCATATGTGAGCAGTGTGCAAACAATGAGCTGCTACAGTGAAGCTCCACAATGAGAAAAAAGGTATCTATTTAGCTATGGGGGGGGGACCCTCCTTATTTAGTTTAAATGCTTTAGCATGAAGGTATGGGAAAAGTGTATTTTGAAATTGCCGCCACATAATTCTCATCAGGAAATATGACGTTTGGACATTAAAATATGGTTCCCTCTTCTGCTTTCTACCACTTGAAACCAAGTCATCCAGGGCTCAAAGCCATTTGAACAAATGAGTGCTTGAATGTGACATATCTGAAAAATGAATTAGTTAAAATTTGGATGAATTTGAAGGTGTTACACTTTTTTTTCTTTCACTTACCCATCTGGAGATTTCACATAACACCAAACATCACTGCAACTACTATTCAGATTCTATCATCATGCGTTTGATATATGGCCACAACGCATCACATGATCCCACCTCTGAAGCCCTATTTTGAATGCATCTAGGACAAATTCAAGATGTGTAGAAAATAATCTGAAGAAGGATGAGTGCACACACACTCAACTCAAGTTCCAGTTACAAAATAGCTGTATCAGGCATGTTAGGACATAACCTACTCACTCTCCAAAGTAAATCAATTTCTTTTCAAACACTCAGAACATATCTATCTCTCCCCTCCCCAGGCAATCTTCACCTTATCGAAAAGGTCACATAGAAAATCCAAGATTGCCTTAGCAGCAGAAGCACTGAACAGCAATATATGGCCCAACTTTCTCATGTCATTTTATGCAAAAAGAACCATGGAAGCTGTGCAGTTAAACAAAAACTCATGGATTTAAGAGTATTTTGCCATATTGGCTCCACAAATCACTTCCAGCAGATCACTTGGATTCACTGGATTCAGGATTCAATAGCTTAAATCTATGTACACTGGCTTTATCAAATTGTGGTTTGTGGCCAGTGCAGACAAAAACACAAAAACAAAAAAACAGATCATAACCTTTTGCTAAGGGAGTATAACTTTGAATGCTTCTCCACAAAATCCCCACACAAAGAAAACAAGTATGGCTAGGGAGAAAACTATGGTCGAACCCTTCTCTGTGACATATGCACAATTGGATGAATTTGATCACATGATTCCCCCCACATACCTGCAGTAGTATAACCTAAGAACTATTTCCTCATATGAACTGATGCTTGAGTAGGCAACTGAAATCACAAGAGAACTCTCCCTTCTTAAGTTAGATCCTATTTGTCTCTGGATTTTAACTAAGGTCCATCACTACATACATGATGAACTGCCAGAATAGTAATAGCTTTTATCTGTTCATCTACTAAGTTTGAAGCAGCTCCTTTGAACTCTCCCCTTCTATGGCTGGCTCAGCTACTGCTATCTATAAATATTTCAGCTCTCATCAAAAATAGATCACTTCAACATTGCTCTTACACCTTTGCAGTGCTGCTCAAGACAAGCCAGATTCTGGTCCCAATCCCATTTAAGAGGCATAAATCCCCTGTATATTTCCAAGACCAATTGAAGTCAACATTAGATTATCCTGCTTTATTTTCCCATGGAACTGGTGCGTCTAACTTTTTTGTGTTAAAGGTAAGAATGAGATACAATTCTTTTGAAATTGGAGAATTGCGTCTCCCCCCCCCCCCCCCCGGTCTGTGTGACAGTTAGATTTGAAATATGCAGAGCTCAGACTTCCCTTAGATACTGGTTGCCACCACCTACTGACTTGCAGAGAAGTCTCCCTTTGCCAACTGACATGGACCAGTCAGATTTCACATGTTGGGTGAGATAAATATGCCTGCTAAACTATCCAAAACAGAAAACAGATTGTTAAACCTGAATTTAAGTAAGGGCCATAATATTCAGAACAGGTAGTGGTCCAATATACAAAGTACTTACAGTTAAAACTGATTAATCTAAAACAGGGATGTCCAACTCCCAAGAGACTGCGATCTACTCAAAGTATAAAGAAAAGGACAGTGATAGTTGTTGAGCTTTTTTTTTAGGGAGCCAGAGTTGAAAATGAACAAACTTCCTTTTCTTTCTTCTCTGATTCCTCTCAGTGTCTCTCTCCTCCCCTCCTCCAACTACTCATTCCTAACTGACGTTCTTCTCCCTGTCACTCACTCCTGCTTCCATTCCAAGTCCCTCTGCTGTCAATCACTCTTCCATTTACCCTTCTGTTACAAAAGGCTTCCATCTGGGGAGGGGGAGGATAATGTTTTCAGATGTTGGACCACTCACTCTATTTCAGTTTTTCTCAATCTGTTTTTCTCAATCTGTGGGTCCCCAGATGTTGTCGGACTACAACTCCCATCATTCCTAGCCAGCATGACCAGTGGTCAGGGATGATGGGAGTTGTAGTCAAACAACATCTGGGGACCCACAGGTTGAGAACCGCTGGCACACAGGGGTGTTGTGAGGGGAAACACACCTGACTAGTAGGATAGTTAAAATCTGAGCTCTTGGAGGAAGGGTGGAATGTAAACAATTGTAAGCTGATTCCACCCACCCCCCGCACGCCTTTTGTTAGTATTTTTATTGAAAATTTTCAACATAGAACACAAGAAAAGCCAAACTTTCTATAAATCTGTTTTTAACAAACAACAACAACAAGAACTCTTAAACCTATTCGTAAATTATTTTTTGCCTTCACCCTTGTCGATTCCTTTTCTTAACTACTGTCTGTCAAAGTAAAGGAATTCCATCAATATTCCCATAGGATTTGATCCTCCATTAGCTGCAGTTCATGACCTTGAGCTTCTGGATTTGACAATAAGTTCAACTTGTCTGGTAGCATCTGTTCTTCCCTGCTGAATTGATTTTCCAGCATTGAGGTCACTCTCTTCAGCACCCTTTCCCCTTAATATTATGTTTAATAAATGTCACCGCATGAAAACTTAGGGCTTGGCATTGCTGTAGGTTTATTACTTCACATGCCTATTTGAGGTACATAACAGGATTGTTTGGGGAGGGCAGAATTAGATAGGATAATTCAGCACACTAGATTTCTTCAAGACTTGTAGCACCCTAAGCCCAGCCCGAGTAGACTCCTATCTTCTCTGGCCAGCAGGCTAATAGGAGAGAAAGGTCAGCGGGAGATGTACTATTTGCATTAATAGAGGTACTGCACCAGCACAAGATTCTCATACACCCCCCTGTAATATCCTTGTCATTCACACGCCAAAGTAGATGCAGAAGTATGGCAGCAAGCTTGAATCCCTAAATTAATCAACCCAACCTTCAGCTGATTAGTTGTTGGGGGACAATTTTAATGTGGGTTTTTTTTGAAGTGGTGTATTTCTGCAACAGGGAATGAAAACTAAAATGTCACCAGGCCCCCTTTCCTCTTGTTAAACTGCCTCATACTGCCTTTGATATATCAAAATGGCACTGGTATTGAAATCTTGGTAATATGCACATTTGTTTAAACCTTAACCCATTGATTGATTAAAAAAGAACTACCTGAGCAACTAAAAAACAAACAAACTTTGAATCAGTTGACAGACCTATCAGTAACAGAGAACATTAACTGTGCCCATTCATTTTGCCTTTATGATGTCTACAAAGGATTGTGCCAAAAATCTCAGCCTCACTTTCTGTCCCTCGACATTTCTTATAAAAACTGCTTGCAAATTTACTTTGCCACTAGCCTGTCTTCAAGCGCAGCAAGCAAATACAAATATAATAATGTTATTTTACGTTCACTTTCAAAACTGAGTATAGATTAACTTCTAGAACACTCTACAGTGTTAAAAAAAGTTCTGTTAAATTATAACAGGCTGTTATAGAATTCCAATGTACCTACAAAAAGTGGTTAAACATTATACAATACAATGGTAATTATTATTATTATTTTGTAAAAAATTATTTATTATAAAATTATTTCCATTATATCCTTTGCTCTAGAATCTGCCTAGGCAGTCTCAAACCATGCCACAGATTATTTTTTGGAGAGTAATATTGCAAACAACAACACTTGAATGTGTGTAAACTACATAATTTCAGTTTATATGCCATCCTTCATCACACGTGACCTGCATCTGACACAAGTAATCCTAGTTCATGTAATCAGTGTGTTCACTTATCATGCAACTGAAAATATATGTAAAGGCAATGATTTAGCTAGATGGGGAAGAGCTAACATGACACCATCAAGATGTTATTCAACTCCGACTCCCAGCACCCCACTGCAACTAGACCAAGCACCCCCAACCTTCGGCCCTCCAGATGTTTTGGACTACAATTCCCATCATCCCTGACCACTGGTCCATTTAGCTAGGGATCATGGGAGTTGTAGGCTAAAACATCTGGAGGGCTGCAGGTTGGGGATGCCTGAACTAGATACTGAGTGACATGCCAGGAGTGCAAGGACTGGGCACCATTTCCTAGTAGAAGGAGCTTCCTAGCCATACAGATGAGAAAGGAAAGAGTTTCCTTGTTCTAAAGGGGATGGTGAATGTAGCCTGACCCCAAAGTGAAGCTATCATGGAGAAGGCAACAGAGAAGGTGCTCAGCTAGGCTAATGTTTGAACAACTGGGCTTGCAACCATGCGTACAGGATACTTGCAGAAACTCCTACACCTTTACATCTTCTTTGGAAAAGGTAATATAGAGACAGATACAAGAATATGCAGGAATTACAGGTAAATTAAAAGAACCTTGGAAGGGGAAGGAGGGAAGTCGTTGAATGTATGGGTATAATTAAAGATGTTAATGTGGAAATATAAAACCTGAAAACTATTATTATTATGACAGATAACTCCTAGTCACAGACCCTCCAAGTGTCCCTATTTACAGAAGCTATCCCGGTTTCTGATTTGATCCTGGAATGTCCTGCTTTCCCTTAGGATGTCCCTATTTTTATCAGAGAAATGTTGGAGGGTGTGGAGTTATCCACATCTGAAGGCAGCCCTGCATACGGAACTTTTAAAATCCTTAATGGTTTATTATTATTTTTTATGTTGGAAGCCGCCAGAGTGGTTGGGGCAACCCAGTCAGATGGGAAGGGTATGAATAGTAAAATTGTTTTTAATGGAATACAAGGTCCCTATTTTCATTGGAGAAATGTTGGAGGGTATGTAGTCACCCGTAACAGCCTCAGTTCACATTCAAAGATTTATGTGCACCAGAGCTTCCCATGCTATCTCATACCTCTCAACTGCCCTGATACTGCTGTGACAGTCCCAGAATTGGTAAATCCATGTAAGGTGTGAAACTGCCCTAAGCTATTGCCTGTAGTATTTTCAATGCCCGGATGAAATGATAATGCAGCATTCTGTTAAAAAAAGAGAAAATAAAGCTAAAGTCTATAAACTGACTAAGTGATTATGAAAACAGAACCAGAGGGCTATATTTATTCTACGAATTAATTCATAATATTGGACACACCAGAATTTTCAAGATTGTTCCTAAGTCTGTAGCTGTTGCAGCCTCCGGGTCTGATGATTTTGCATTTTTATAAAGCACTGCATTCCCAGATGTACCAGGAAGAAAGTAGGAGGACTCAGAGGAGCACAGAACCACTGCAATACATCGGAGCATTTTTCAATGATTCATAATTTTCATTAATAGTAATTATGCTTTCCCTAGACTCAGAACTCTAGAGAGTTTGTCAGGCTTTGCTTCTAAGCCAGCTTCCATTCTGTGGAGGAATGTTTAAGCCCTTCCTGGGGAACAAACAGATGGAAAAATTGTCATATAAAGAAAGCCCAGCAGGTGTTTGAGTAAAGCCTGTCATGTTAGCCCAGCGACAATAACTGTGGGATACTGAGGGGAGCAGGAAAATGCAAACCTGAAAAGAGACAATAGTTTTCAGAGAGCTCAAAATTGACTACAGATCAGAACATAGCTTTCCTTCAGATTTCAAACTTCTATGAATATTGCAATGCAGTTCTTAGCTTTAAAATGTATTTTGAGATATAATACATTTAGAAATATTTTATTTTGCAGGAAAATGCTTTAGAGCATGTCTTTAAACACACACCCATATTTTCACACACAATTTTTAAAAATTGCAGATAAATGCAACATGGTGTGGGACTGTTATGAACATATGGGAAATTATGTGAGATCTTCACTCAAAAGCATGCTTATTGAACAACTATGATTGGCAAAACAGTCACGCAGTTATGTTTCCACAAAGATGGGCTGTTGAGCTCACCACCACAGTATGCCCACTTTCTTCTTGTTCCCTTGCTTTCAGGCCTTTTAACTATGACAGTCTTCACCATTTTCCTCAGTCTGAGAAGTGTTGTCTGAAATGTGTTAGTTGCTAGCCATGAAAATAGGACTGAGGTGAGGGGGGCAATTGGAGAAATAGCCAACAGTGCTACAAATGGACTGTTTTCATCCCAAAGGAAAGCAGTATTAAGTGGGGAAAGGATGTTGGTGGGGCTATCTCAACAGAAGCCATTGCCTTCCCCTCGTTCTCAGCTTTCGCCAGTACCTGTCCTATCTGCACTAGCAAAAGAATTGAGAAGGTGAAGGCAGACAAACAGATTCACAAAGATGTGGCACATTATTTAATATATTAACACACTTGGATGAAATGTGTTCAATGCAGATAAAAACAGGACTTCGTCTCTGGTTGTTATTCATTTCACTGAGATGCTGAACCTACTCTGCTCATTGTACCATCAAACCTAATCTCTGCACTGCCCTGCCTCCTTCCTTGTCTGCAGTATATTTACATAAACAACAAACTGTCATAAAATTTGATGGCTGCAAACAGGAGTAAAGATAAAGCACAAGAATTGCTTCACACCTTTGCCAGATGAGCCCAGAAAGGTCCCTCAAGGGGAGAGAGATTATTCCAAGACTCCACATAGCAGGTATATTGTAAAACAGGAAAAATATAAAAATATACCCATGAACTACCCTTCACACAACACAAATCCATGCAGAATGATGCCAACAGGGAGGCAAAGCTAGAACATTCATTAGAACACCTGAACATGGCTATAATGGCAGCTATTTGACTACATGACAGGGAGAACTGGTGAAATTCTGGGGGAAACAACTTCTGTAGCTTTGTACATTTCTTCTGATCATGCATTAAGTCAGGAAGTGCGCCATACCATAAAATCTTTTGGGAAACACTACTACATAGTAGGAAGAAGCAAAATGCAACCAACTAAATTTAATTCCACAACTATGAAATCAGCAGTGTTTTGAAAGCTGTTACCTACAGTTGCCACTTTCCATCTACAGGAGAGATGCTGAAACAGGAAACTGTTTAGGTCCTGATACATATCCGCCGGCTGGCAAAATTAAGCCCATCCCTGCCTTCCATTCAATAACCCACTAGAAAATAATAGTAAAACAGTAAAATTAAATATCAGCAAATAATAATTAAACAGTTTACACTTTACTAAACTATAATCAATAAAAACAATGGCTGGTCACAAGGCATTAAAAATATGTAAAGGGATCAAATTGAGAATCAAGGAAATACAACCTATAAAAATATTATTTTAATATCCCTGAACTCCTCTCTCTTCCCAGCTGCTTCTGCTGTTCTTGAAGTCATGGTCTGGGAAAAGCTCCTGGAGCTGGAGAGAGGCGCAAGGTAGGTGGAAAAAGCCATTGCAAAGTCTCTCTCCCCTCACCTGTTGTTGTGCCTCATCTCAAAACTCCTGCTCTTAGCTCATCTTGGACCACTGCCTATGGGGAACCAGTGGCCCTCCAGATGCTTTTTGGACTGTAACTCCCATCATCCCTGACCACTAACCATGCTGTCTACAGCTGATAGCAGCCGGGGTTGATGGGAGTTGGCATCCAATAACATCAACAGGGCCACACATTCTTCATTCCTAGTCTATGGCTTAATCTTGGCACTGTAATAAAATCCCACGGCCCATCAACACCTTATTGTCCAGAGCAAAACGCCAAATCAATGCATGCTTTTCCTTACATGACTGGCTATCGCCTTTGATTTCTTTGGCACTTTCCCTGTTACCGGATTCTATAATGCTCGATCCATTCCCTCCCAATCAGCACAGCAAAATGTCATCAATGTTTAGCCATGCAAAACAAGCCTAACACACTTCCCTCCCTCTTTTTTGAACGAGAGGCGGGAGATGTTAAATTAATCTAAAATGGGAAACCAGTTCCCAAGAGGCCCACTGAACATCGTAGCCATAATGAGATCACTCACTGGGTGTTGTCTTTGGTTTAAAAATAAATGCTGTGAAATAAAAACGAAGAAACAGCCCCAAGCTGCTATGCATATCCAACCGGTAAGAGAATTGTGTGGTTTACATACAAATACACATACAAAATTATCCAAATAAAGCAGTAATTGGTTCTAAAAATAGTCAGGTTCACTGGCTCTCATCAGACTTTTAGTTTTATTTTTTCAAAAAAAATCAATACAATGTTTGCTTTCTGAGTATGAGCCTGGAAATTACGATTGAGTTGACCGCAAGTTAATTTGGATTCCAAAGTTAGTAAAGCTAAAAACCACCAATTTAGTTTTACTTAGGCAAAAAATTACTTCCAATTATTGTTGTGTGTGTGTCTTTTTCACGATTCTGCCCTCATTCTTTTAAAACAAAATTATCTATCTGAGCAAGCCCACAAGGGTAACACATAAGGAAGATGTCTGAGCAAACTGAATAGCCCCTGCAACACAAGAGTAGGGAGGTTGGAGAATTTCACCAGAAATGCTAACACATGCAGAAAGTGCAGCAATTCATACATTCATCAGAGATGAGGGACAGAAACCACACAGACAAATACAAGTGGTCCTAATCTGGTTGGGTTAGACCCTGAGCTTGGCTGGGGACAAGAATGCATCAATGCATCCGTTGAAAGCTGAGCTCCAAAACACAGCAGCCCCAAAACAGTAGCGAGTGGGGTCCAAAAGCAAAGCCAATGTGAAGCACGGGCAAAGCACAAGAAAGCAGTCCTGAGTCAAGTGGGATGCAAAGGCAGAAGCTGGCAGCTAGACAGACCTGTCAGAAGGCATTACAAAGGCAGGGAAATCAAATTGCAGCAGGGGAAAGAGCTGAAAGTAATCTGTTGCTCCTGCAGATCTCCAAAGAAGGCTTATACAGCCTGGCATCTTGAGAACCACCCAAAATCATCTACAGGTGCTGAAGCCTGCTCACCAGGAACACTTTACTACTGAGAAGTGTGGGTACTGTCAAGGAGCCTTTTACTCAAAAGTAGCACAAATATATAGGGCTTCCGGGGAGTCATTCTTGGCCAACCAGCTGCCTGAGCTTAGGTCCTTTTGCAGCAATGCTTCCAAGAGCCTCCTGCTCCAGTTCAGACATGGGCTCCTCTACCACACATCCTTCCTGGTGAGATCTCTCTCTCTGGACCTAGAGAACTTTTCAGTCCATTGTGTAACTGGGGTACTCTATCTGTTCCCCCACATCTCCAGAGTCCAGGAAGTCTGGTTCCTCATCAAAGGGTGAGCTGTCTAGGGTTGAATCAAGGCTCAGTATGACAGAGAGTACCCCTCAGTTAATTCATGGTTCTTTCTCTGATGGACTTTCACAGACAGAGGACAATTATAGGCCAATCTTCTCACCTTCCCTTGCCATGTTTCCACACAATAAGGGATGCCCATTAATAGGGAGAGACCGATTCCGTACCATGCTGGTTTCAGTCAGCATTCTTTACCGACAGTGCAAGAAAAAGAAAGGGAAGCTTTGATCAGAGTAGGTGGGTCTCTCAAGGCTTAAGTGCTTCTTATGTATTCATGTCACAAACCTCTCCCGGTCAAAGGGGGCAAGGTTACAGGGTCACCAGGATGATTTTAGCCTCATTTGATTAAAGTGAGACCAGCTATAAATCCTGATTGAGTATATGGTATCATCATTATCCCCAACAAAACCACCAAGATGAGGTTGATATTCTCAAAGGAAAAACAACATATTACAGCCTCAGATCATCTCTCCCCCCCCCCCACATCCCTTCCTCTCTGTACTGATCTATGCGGCACAAACCTTTTATATGTAGCACAGCCCAATATAGAAGCTCAAGGCGCTAATGAGGAATTTGCTTTAATGCATTAGCCTTTGCTCTCTGGGGCTGCAATTTGAAATCCCAGCTGGATATTCAAATTCATGATGAGGATGCAGTTATTTCTGGAACTCTGACACAAGGACCTTGTTTTTAGCCGATAAGGAGAGAGGTTGCAAATCACACACGCATTGGAGATGGTAAAAATCCAATAGAGCTGCAATTATTATTTTCAGTGCTAAAGTCCACAGCAATCCTGTTTCCATTTTAATTTGTTTGTCAGTGTAGAAATAAATGTAGATATATCCCTCCTTTTATTAATGCCACAATTCCTGAGGTGCTTTGCTCGACAAATATGTTATGAAGCACCCTTCCCTGACCTGGTGCCCTTCATATGTTTTGG
Organism: Podarcis filfolensis; assembly: GCF_964270895.1. Lineage (NCBI taxonomy): Eukaryota > Metazoa > Chordata > Lepidosauria > Squamata > Lacertidae > Podarcis > Podarcis filfolensis. The sequence continues at coordinate 79,237,625 of NC_139608.1, forward strand.
ACTACAACTCCCATAAGTCTTAGCCAGCCAGGTCAATGGTCAGGGATGATAGGAATTATAATCCAAAACCTCTGGAAAACACCCGGTTAGGAAAGGCTGATATAAAGAGCCACTTTTGAGAGCCTGTGTGGCAAGTGGATGATACAGAACTTGGATTAGCAAAGCCTTGTTTCAGGCTCCAGTCAGCCATGAAGCTCACTCAGTAATCTTGGGCCAACCTCAGCCTACCTCACAGGTTTGTTGCGTGGATAAAATGAAATAATACCTATGAACACCACTTTGAGCGCTAGCTAAAGGAAGGAAAGGAAACAAGCAGTGCTTTTTTTCTAAAAAAAATGTTTAGGGGTACTCTCATTTTCCTACTCATATTGAAATACTGCCCCTCAAGGAGGCCAAACTTAGATTCACAAAATGTTTAAGGGTATGCATACACCTGCTTCCCCCCAGGAAAAAAGCACTGGATACAAGCATAATACAGTCAGACCTCGGTTGTTGAGGCGTGGCTTCCGATTGGCTGCAGGAGCTTCCTGCACTCAAGTGGAAGCCACGTTGGATGTTCAGCTTCTGAAAAATGTTTGGAAACCAGAACACTTACTTCCGGGTTTTCAGTGTTCGGGAGCCAAAACGTTCCAAAACGGAGGCGTTTGGGAACCAAAGTTCAACAGTAGTTAAATACAGTATTTAAACCAATATCTTCTTTGTAAACCACTTTGAGGGTTATTGTTTGTTTGTTTACAATCAAGCAGCGTACAAATGTTATGAAATAAATAATGAAAACAAAAACTCCAAAGTAAGGACACTAAGCACCACCAGTTGCAAACAGCAACAATACAAATGTAGGAAGCTACCTTGTATCATCAGATTACTGATCCATCTAGTTCTGCATACACTAGTGCATGGGTAGGCAAACTAAGGCCCAAGGCTGGGGCCAGCCCAATCGCCTTCTAAATCTGGCCCACGGACGGTCGGAGAATCAGCATGTTTTTACATGAGTAGAATGTGTCCTTTTAGTTAAAATGCATCTCTGGGTTATTTGTGGGGCATAGGAATTCATTCATTTTCTCTCTCCAAAATATAGTCCGGCCCCCCACAAGGTCTGAGGGACAGTGGACCGGCCCCCTGCTGAACAAGTTTGCTGACCCTGCACTAGACCTGTGGTCTAGATTATCCCTGTTCATTGGTCATGCTGGCCAGGGGTGATGGGAGTTGGGTGTCCAGCAATATCTGAAGGGCTAGTGGTTCTCCATCCCAAGTCTCTACTGGCTGGCGATAGCTCTCCATATTTTCAGGGAGCGATACCTGGAGATGCTGGGGATTGAAGCTGCCAAGCATGTGCTCTACCACTGTCACAGTCCTTCCCTTGGTCCAAATAGTAATGGCAGCATTAAAAGCAACCAGATGAAATCCACAGCGGCACTCCTTACACATGCATAATTTTTTTTTAAAAAAAAAGTTTCTCCTATTCCAATGAGTCTCCTTATAGAAGCACATGGCAGTGAATGGGCCTTCAACCATGTGGCGGTCATTGCTTAGGAGAGGTTTTGTGACAATTTCAGTTGTCTGTCTGTCCTGATGACGTTATTGGACGCTGTCACAATATGGACCCTGAGAAGTAGACGAGAATTCATTAGGGAATGAAGAGCTCCTTTCTATGCGCTGAGCAAGAGAGACCGAAGAGGCTCTGCGTTAATTAAGTTTCTTGGGGTTACTAGAAGGTTGGTCTTGTTAATCAGAGAATTGATTACCAACATGGTGCTCTCGCACCATCCCTTTTGTTCCACCTAATCCCTAATGGAATTGAGACATTGCTCTTGCCCTTTGCCGAGACATTAATTGAGTGACGTTCGGCAGCTAAGAGGTCAGATTTGCTATTTCCTCCTTGAGAAGATAAAACAACTGGACAGCAGCCCTGGCCCCTTTCTCCTCTCCACTACACTTAGCACCAAGAGTACATCTTGCCTGTTACAGGACAGGATGAGAAATTAACTAACCCTTTGGCTTTGTTACAGCAGCCCCAAGCAGGGGAAGGAACTGGGCGCTCAAGGAAGTTCCACCAATACTTTTGCTGCACAGAGATAGCAGAGTGCAAACTTTGGAGGTTCAGAAAAGGGCAGCTGTTATTATGCATAATCACAAGGCAAGTGTCTTGTCAGAGCCTTGTACGGAGGTGATAAATGATGTTAGCACAGAACTGAAAAATTGCCTTCTTAAAATACAGCGGTAACTAAGAAAATGAACTGATCCTAAACAGATTAGATCTGGAGGATAAAAACAACGCTAGTCTTCCAACGCATCACTCCAGTTTTAAATTAGCAGCTATGACACTACATAATGATCGGCCTCCAGTACGTGCCTGACTCTGAATATATATTTAAAAACTATGTATCCCCAGATTGCCTATGAGTGGACAATTGCCGATATATCCATACTCTGTTATAGGAATGAAACAAAATTTCCAGACACAAAAATTGATTCCTCACTGCAGGAAAGTGCAGTTGGGGTTTTTTTGGAAAAAATTGTACATACAAATTGTGTATACAAATTGCCGTTAATTGTGACCGGCTTCACAATTATCCAACTGCACAGAGTGGGGAAAGAAATGAAACTGTCCGGCATTGTATACACTAGCCTTCATTTGAATGAGATACAGAGATTAGGATACCCTCCAACATTTCTCCAATGAAAACAGGGATGTTTTACCCAGTGCTATTTTTCTAGAAAAAGAGGTTCTGGAAATCATCACGAATGCCTCCCTTGATCTCTTATAATGGGCAATGGCGCCCACCTGAGAGGTTCCAGTATGGACTTCCATTGAGTTTCCGTTGAAAAAAATCCCTGGTCCTTCCATATCCTCCAACATTTCTATGATGAAAATAGGGACGTCCTATGGAAAAGTGGGGCACGGGCGGCGCTGTGGGTTAAACCACAGAGCCTAGGACTTGCCGATCAGAAGGTCGGCGGTTCGAATCCCCGTGATGGGGTGAGCTCCCATTGCTCGGTCCCTGCTCCTGACAACCTAGCAGTTCAAAAGCACGTCAAAGTGCAAGTAGATAAATAGGTACCGCTCCAGCGGGAAGGTAAACGGCGTTTCTGTGTGCTGCTCTGGTTCGCCAGAAGCGGCTTAGTCATGCTGGCCACATGAGCCGGAAGCTGTACGGCGGCTCCCTCGGCCAATAAAGCGAGATGAGCGCCGCAACCCCAGAGTCATCCGTGACTGGACCTAATGGTCAGGAGTCCCTTTACCTTTAAGGAAAAGTGGGGCATTCCAGGATCAAATCAGAAACTGGGATGGCTTCTGTAAATCCAGGACTGTCCCTGGAAGATAGGAACACTTGGAAGGTCTGGATTAGCAATAGCTGGTCACTATTCACAGAACCAAACTGGTCAGCCCTTGGAATGGGGAACTGAGCAAGAGACTAGCACCTTGAACAACAGGAAGCTCATCAAGTGGGGATAAGCAATAGCACTGAATTGGATCTTAGGTTGATCCAGCAAGATAGTACTTCTGCACTTATGATTAAATGATGTTCAGTATTTTCTCCTTCTCTCTCTCTCTCTCAAGAGGCATCTGCGGTGTTAAAAACAGGGGGGATTTTCTACTCTATACAAGAGCTTGACTATGAATAGCTTCCGATGTTCCATAAAAAGAATGCCGACTCTCAGCCCTGTGACTCACTCCTCCATTCGCAGGTGCAAATGGTTACCACGGTGACGAAGACTCTCTGCGTCCAGAGCTCCACATCACGTGTGATTCCTTGCCGACAAGTTGCTGTTCCACAAGTGAGGATTCCTTGTCACATGCCTCAAGGCAATTAACCCACCATGCACTCTCATAGAGCTTGCGTCGAGAACCGTGAGTTTGCCACACTTAAACTTCCCTGACAGTTCTCCTAATGGGGGATGAGGAAGGCAGTCAGCAAGTGCCAATCCTGGCCTATTAAGGAAGCAATTTGAGGTCAGGCCTCCCATTTCCAAGCCAGAATAAGGAGCAGTGCAAGCTACTTTGTCCAGCGCTCATTAAAGAACACTCTAGGATTCTGGTGTCTTTAAAAAATAAAAGAAATTTATAGAAGGATGCATTAGAACAGGGTGAACAAGAAGGCAGCCCAGAGGGCACGCCCAAACTTCTACAGCCCTCTTAAAGAATGTGGTGGGAAAGGGGCATTGCAGAGTCCCAATCCCTGGTTTTACAAGGACACTTTTGTGTACTGATGGCTACTAGCCATGATGGCTATGATCTGTCTCCACAGTCAAAGGCAGTAATGCTTCTGAATACCAGGGGCTGGAAGCCACAGGAGGGGAGAGGGCTCTTGTGGCTCAGGTCCTGCTTGCGGGATTCCTACAGTCACTTGGTTGGCCTCTGTGGGACTAGGTGGGCCATTGGCCTGATCCAGCAGGGTGTCATGTTCTTGCCAGAAGTGCTGCAGCCACAGCCTAGCACTGTCACATGAAGTGTTCTGACCCAACTCAGCAAAAGCTGAGGGAGATTCCTTTTATACGAACCTCTACTTGGAGATAAATTACCTCGTGCACAAGAGTGTATCCAGAAAAGACTCATTCAAGTGTCCTACATGCCAGGAAACGAAATTCCTACAGATCTGTTGTCTAAGGTTGTTAACAGAGAACAACTTAAGGTTTATGTACAGCGGTTGTAAAGAAAAATATTGCATAGGAACCTGGAATGTAAGAACCATGAACCTTGGTAAGTTGGATGTGGTCAAAAATGAGATGGCAAGAATAAATATTGACATCCTGGGCATCAGTGAACTAAAATGGACGGGAATGGGCGAATTCAGTTCAGATGACCATCATATCTACTACTGTGGGCAAGAATCCCGTAAAAGAAATGGAGTGGCCCTCATAGTCAACAAAAGAGTGGCAAAAGCTGTATTGGGAAGCAATCTCAAAAATGATAGAATGATCTCGATACGAATCCAAGGAAGACCTTTTAACATCACAGTAATCCAAGTTTATGCACCAACTACTGGTGCTGAAGAAACTGAAATTGACCAATTCTATGAAGACTTACAACACCTTATAGAATTGACAACAAAGAAGGATGTTCTTCTCATTATAGGGGATTGGAATGCTAAAGTAGGGAGTCAAGAGATAAAAGGAACAACTGGCAAGTTTGGCCTTGGCGTTCCAAACGAAGCAGGGCAAAGGCTAATAGAGTTCTGCCAAGAGAACAAGCTGGTCATCACAAACACTCTTTTCCAACAACACAAGAGACGACTCTACACGTGGACATCACCAGATGGGCAGCATCGAAATCAGATTGATTATATTCTCTGCAGCCAAAGATGGAGAAGCTCTATACAGTCAGCAAAAACAAGACCTGGAGCGGACTGTGGCTCAGATCATCAGCTTCTTATAGCAAAATTCAAGCTTAAACTGAAGAAAGTAGGAAAAACCACTGGGCCAGTAAGATACAATCTAAGTCAAATCCCTTATGAATACACAGTGGAAGTGAGGGACAGGTTTAAGGATTTAGATTTGGTGGACAGAGTGCCTGAAGAACTATGGATGGAGGCTCGCAACATTATACAGGAGGCAGCAACGAAAACCATCCCAATGAAAAGGAAATGCAAGAAAGCAAAGTGGCTGTCCAACGAGGCCTTACAAATAGCGGAGGAGAGAAGGCAAGCAAAATGCGAGGGAGATAGTGAAAGATACAGGAAATTGAATGCAGATTTCCAAAAAATAGCAAGGAGAGACAAGAAGGCCTTCTTAAACGAGCAATGCAAAGAAATAGAGGAAAACAACAGAATGGGAAGAACCAGAGATCTGTTCAAGAAAATTGGAGATATGAAAGGGACATTTCGTACAAAGATTACCATAATAAAGGACAAAAGTGGTAAGGACCTAACAGAAGCAGAAGACATCAAGAAGAGGTGGCAAGAATACACAGAGGGATTATACCAGAAAGATATGGATGGCTCGTACACCCCAGGTAGCGTGGTTGCTGACCTTGAGCCAGACATCCTGGAGAGTGAAGTCAAATGGGCCTTAGAAAGCACTGCAAATAACAAGGCCAGTGGAAGTGATGGTATTCCAGCTGAATGCTGATAAGGTGCTACACTCAATATGCCAGCAAGTTTGGAAAACTCAGCAGTGGCCAGAGGATTGGAGAAGATCAGTCTACCTCCCAATCCCAAAGAAGGGCAGTGCTAAAGAATGCTCCAACTACCGCAGAATTGCACTCATTTCACACACTAGCAAGGTTATGCTTAAAATTCTACAAGGAAGGCTCAAGCAGTATATGGACCGAGAACTCCCAGAAGTGCAAGCTGGATTTAGAAGAGGCAGAGGAACCAGAGACCAAACTGCAAACATGCGCTGGATTATGGAGAAAGCTAGAGAGTTCCAGAAAGACATCTACTTTTGCTTCATTGACTATGCAAAAGCCTTTGACTGTGTTGACCACAGACAACTATGGCAAGTTCTTAAAGAAATGGGAGTGCCTGATCACCTCATCTGTCTCCTGAGAAATCTCTATGTGGGACAAGAAGCTACAGTTAGAACTGGATATGGAACAACTGATTGGTTCAAAATTGGGACAGGAGTACGGCAAGGCTGTATATTGTCTCCCTGCTTATTTAACTTATATGCAGAATTCATCATGCGAAAGGCTGGGCTGGATGAATCCCATGCCGGAATTAAGATTGCTGGAAGAAATATCAACAACCTCAGATATGCAGATGACACAACCTTGATGGCAGAAAGTGAGGAGGAATTAAATAACCTTTTAATGAGGGTGAAAGAGGAGAGCGCAAAATATGGTCTGAAGCTGAACATCAAAAAAACGAAGATCATGGCCACTGGGCCCATCACCTCCTGGCAAATAGAAGGGGAAGAAATGGAGGCAGTGAGAGATTTTACTTTCTTGGGCTCCATGATCACTGCAGATGGTGACAGCAGTCACGAAATTAAAAGACGCCTGCTCCTTGAGAGAAAGGCGATGGCAAACCTAGACAGCATCATAAAAAGCAGAGATATCACCTTGCCAACAAAGGTCCGTATAGTAAAAGCCATGGTTTTCCCAGTAGTGATGTATGGAAGTGAGAGCTGGACCATAAAGAAGGCTGATCACCGAAGAATTGATGCTTTTGAATTATGGCGCTGGAGGAGACTCTTGAGAGTCCCATGGACTGCAAGAAGATCAAAAGCATCCATTCTTAAGGAAATTAGCCCTGAGTGCTCACTGGAAGGACAGATCGTGAAGCTGAGGCTCCAATACTTTGGCCACCTCATGAGAAGACTCGAGTCCCTGGAAAAGACCCTGATGTTGGGAAAGATGGAGGGCACAAGGAGAAGGGGACGACAGAGGACGAGATGGTTGGACAGTGTTCTCGAAGCTACAAACATGAGTCTGACCAAACTGCGGGAGACAGTGGAAGACAGGAGTGCCTGGTGTGCTCTGGTCCATGGGGTCACGAAGAGTCGGACACGACTAAACGACTAAACAACAACAACAGCAGTTGCAATTGGATTGAAATACTGCGACACAGGTTACACAGGTTACACGGAAAGGGGGAGGATGTTGGGATATTCCATTCCACCATAAGGAACAGGCATGATTGTTGTGTGTCACATGTCTGTTTACATTCCAGCACAGTATGCTGGGAACTTCCGTTTGTGTATAGATTTTGTTTTTGCCGCTTTGCTTTGGACACGAAGGAGATCAGACATGTTTCCTTTCGTCCTGATGTATGCTGAATAAACTGCTTGTAAATATGCTCACACAGCCTCTCCTGCCACTTCTGTTTGTGCAGCTTTTACTCTGCTGAGTAGCGTGCCCTAGCTTCTGAAGCTCAGGTCGCAGATTCATGCTGCACCAAGGACTGGAGTTTGCCTGGCACACCGGCCGGTGGGCTGGAGCCAGCTGGGGGCCTGCAAATTTCCTTGGTTGCATGCCAACACACAGACCCTGAAATCATCATCTGAGGCAGTGGCATAGCGTGGGGGGTGCAGGGGGGGCGGCTGCACCGGGCGCAACATCTGGGGGTTAGGGTTAGGGGGCGCAAATCCACGGGTTAGAGGGCGCAAATCCACGGGTTAGGGGGCGCAAATTACTTGCCTTGCCCCAGGTGCTGACAACCCACGCTACGCCACTGATCTGAGGGCCTTCTTCATGTGCCTCCTCCAGGAGAGGTCTGGGGGGTGGCAACACAGGAATGCACCTTTTTCTGTGGAATGGTCTCTCCACTTGTGGAATGTTTCCTCCAGGGAGGCTCGCCTGGTGCCTTCATTGCATATCTTTAGCTGCCAGCACTTTGACAGTCTATGCCCTTTAAAATGTGTTTGTGGGAGTGAGGTTATTGCTCTGTTCTCGTTCTCGTCTTTATTATGTATTTTGTGTTCTCACTTTGTATTTTCATGTTGTGCGCCGCCCTGTGATCTTCAGATGAGGGGCAGTATACAATTTCATAAGTAAAAAAACCCAAAAAATTATAGATACCCTCTGTGAGTTTTTCCTTCCTCATCACTCACATGAAGGCCTGACATCAGAGCTGGAGTGGGGTTATGTACAATCACATGGCCTTTGGGGAGGGCTTACAAGAGAATTTAGTTGGCCAACCACTTACGTGTGGGTTCAGTTCTTAGGGTCTGCATGCAAAGGCAAAATCAAAGTCAGGAAACCCCAGAATTGCCACCCCCCCCACCCCGCTCCGCTCTGTGAGGTGGAAGGTTGCTTACCAGCTTTGGGAATGGTCACTTTAAGAGCCCTCCTGCAACCATCCCAGACCCTAGCGATTATGGTGGCACTTTCCTTACTGACATCTGGGATGCTCCCAGACCTCTCACCTCTCCTTCCCTGAGGTTGGTAAACATGGTGGAGAGCTTCTTTCCAGCCTCTTGGAATGATACTCTGGGAAATTTTGGGGGGCTATCCCGCAACCTTAGCAGAGCCTGGTAAGCAAGGAAAACCTGCTGGGTGTGTGGGTGGGTAAAAAAGAAATAAATGAAAAGTGAGGAATGGTGGGTTCCCTCTGATTTCCATTTATTTACTTATTTATCCCCACACCATCCATGTAAGGTTGTTATCACGTATGTAAAGTGAGCATGAGTTGTGTGACCACCGTACATAAAAGGACTCCATGTAAACCAGAAGTCGGGAACCTGTGGCTCTACAGATGTTGTTGGACTTCTGTTCCTATCATCTGTAACCATTAGCCATGCTGGCTGTGGCTGATGGGAGTTGGAGTCCAACAACAGGTTCCTTTCCCCTGGCTCAGATGAGTTAGGGGACTTCTCTGTGCTTGGTAGAAAAGGGTAGGCCAGTTGCCTTGAGCCTTCTAAAGCAGCCTTTGGAGCATCCGCAGATATCCTTCAAAGGACCAGGGTCAAAATTACATGGAGGGTGTTTGTCAGCACACAGAAAAATAATGTTTTCCTGGAAATGGTAAACAAGACTGTTTCAGCTCAGCTCTCCTGCACACCTTGCAAACTACTTCAGGTGCATGGGGAAGAGAGTAGCACATGCCTAGTCTTCCATCACATGAATGAACTGGCGCACCAGGCCAGTCAGTAACTGAACCAGGCTAAGGGTTCCAATGAAGACCTCACATCTTCAGTTAAACACCTCTGAGAAGACAGTACAATGCACAGAGCACACTCATTAAAGCAGAATTCTCAAGTTCAAAGCATTTCAAGTATAATTAAGATGCATTGTTATAATGAAAGTGCTTATAATAAGATGTGATGTTGCTGGGAGCTACGGAATTAAATCCTTCTATCGCAGAGAGAAAAGAAAAGATGTATAGCAAAAGCTGGAGAACCAAGGCAATTAATTAATTAAAAACAGAAGTCGACTTACAAGACAATTATGCCTGGGGGAACTCTCCCGTTTGCTGAAGCAATCTTTACCAACTTGTGTTTCTCAGAGGAGGGAGACAGAAAAGATTCATCTTGAAAAGTGTGTGTGTGTGTGTGTGTGTGAGAGAGAGAGAGAGAGAGAGAGAGAGAGAGAGAGAGAGAGATAATATGGAAAGGTAATGAACAGAGTCTGAGCTTGCCTTTATAAGTGACCTTTTTGCTATTCTGGTTTTTAAAAATCAAATAATTGTAATCAATATGAACATATACTTAAAATCCCACAGCTGAGAAGACAAGTTTTGAAGGGCTGAATCAAATTGTAATATGAATATTAACAACTAAAGATTTCAGGTTACAAAGAAACAGTCAATAAATATATGGAATGCAGGTGAACAAGCTATCACTGCATCTGAACTGAGCTTCTGGAAAATTGTAGACTGCATAACTTGGGAATTATAAAGCAAAGGTAGCAGTTGTCAAGGCTTTGCTAAGCTGCAAAATTTGCCCTTGGAGCTCATCAGAATTCAGCACTCTCTCACCAGCGTTACAGCAGAGGGGGACTCTGGGGTTTGCTCTCAGTTCAGGAAGTGGCTGGTCAAGTCACAGCCAGAATGGACCTCTTCCAACCTGCAAAAAGTGAACCTCTAAGGGCTTTTTGTTTTTCTGCCACAACCCGTGTCCCTTTCCAGATGTACTTCACCACACATTTCCCAACCTTTTTAGGTACACAGGTGCATAGATTGCGCACTCACTGAATGTAACATGTAAACACCCCAATGACTCCATTAATTCAAAAGGTAATTGAGCAAAAAATTCCTTAATCAGGAAACATAGGAAATATTCACCATGAAGCTTCCAGTGCAGTAGTGCAACCAACTCTAGAGGAGCCCCAAGCAGAGTTCACATATCATTGAAAGACATATACCTATAGAAATTATCAGAAGGATTCACTTTTTGACAACAGCTCCATGTTAGCGCCAGTCATGGTTCATGCTGTTTTCTCTGTGCAGTCAAAGAAACAGGGAGTAAGTCAAAACAAACTCAGCAAGAATTACTTCTGAGAAAATATGCATAAGATGGTGCTATTAAAAAGTATGCATTCCCCAGTAGCACATAATAATATAGATAACAAAGAGAGAAACACACAATTTAAAGTCAGTGGCTTATGCAGTGCTGCTGTAAAGCCAGGATCACTGTCTTCATTCTGTATAAACAACATACTTCACAGAACATTTCGCTTCATCAAGATGTATATCCAAATTTAATCTCCCACACCCTGTTATTTCCAGTTTAGAATCTTCCCCCTTCAGTGTGGCTTCCTAGCTGACATTTTTTTTTCTGGATTATCCTTACATACCAATTTATTCTTTCCCAAAGGAACCATTTCCACATTTATCCTGATTAAACCTCATTCTATTGATTTTTTTCTTCACCCGTCTCTAGCTTCCCTAGAATCTGCTGAGTTTTATCTCTGCTTTTCTCAGAGTTAGATGTTTCACCTAAGCTGTGTGTCATCAGAAAATGTGAGCTGTGCAATCCCCATTTGTACAACTAGGTTAACAGCAGTGAGCTCTGAAGCAGCCCACAGTTAGTCAGAGCCACAAATTTGTTAAGTCAAAATGGTTGCATTTTTGTCCCTCTAGGGCTGGTTCACACAAAGTGTTGTTCCCCCAAGAGAGCAGGACCAGCTTTTCCCAGACACACACTCACACTGACCTCACCCCAAAGATCCCACAGTTCTGAGTGTCAAGTCTTGGGAGTCCCCAGTGACTTTAAAAGTCACCTCTGGTTCTTCACCAGATTCTTGTTCTTTTGGCACTTTCCTTCCCAGTGTGACCAACTCTCAACCTAGTTAATAGAAATGGAGCCAACAGCCACCTAAATGACTTGCTCTTTCCAAGCAGGAGCAGGTGAAAATCCCTGAAAGCAAGGCAAATCAGATTGACAGGCAAAATAATAATAATTATAATAATCCCATTGGAAAGCAGAAAGCAGCCAGCATAGCCCACACTTTGACACAAGGGAAGAGAGAGCATTGGGTGCCTCAAAAGCCTCAAAGGGCCTGGGCAGGGTACCTGCTGGGGAGTTCTCCAAGTATGTAAACTCAGCAACTCAAGTTTGGCATGACAATGGTATTTCCACCCAATGGAAAAAAGTTACCCCCCCCCGAAGAATATGCTAGTGTTAAACATACAGGATTACTTTAGACAGCAAAATCCTTCCCCAAAGTTTTACGATACCCATCCTGCAATTACTCAAGCCAAAGGACTGAATTTTCAGTTTCATTTTTAATAGTTCAGGTTCACAAAGGTGTTGGACTTTATTCTGTGAAGAGTGAACTTTTCCCTTCTCTCTTAATACCCTTCAGCTATCTGAGACAAGCCTTTCACAATCTGGTACTGTCTCTTATGCTTTTCAACAGCAAAGCTACAAGAATTTTCAATTAAAATTGATCCCTTCTCTCTTCCGTCCCTCCTATTGCCTGCTATCTGTATGGGGTTTTTTGCTTACAGGCAGAAAAGAGATATAGTAGCAGTTAATTGTAGCATCCGACTCTATTAAGACAGATTATAGACAATGGTAATTTACCCTGTTTTATTACTCCCAGCTGGGTTACCTGGCTTTGTCTTTCTTATCTATTCAGACATGTGCTTTGGAAGGTGAGGAAGAGCTTGACGTTCCAGAATTAACTAATATGACAACAGATCGATGTCAAGCAGAATAATTTCCCTTCCCTTCCCCATGAATTGCACATCCTTTTAGAAGAGCATAGAAAAGGTGCGGTTTCAGATCTTTTGTAAAGTAAATCACATATGAAAGTGATACTTGATTGGCCCAACTAGTAATTCAACATGTTGGTGCCAAGAGACAAGAATGGGCCAACTTTGACAGGTGGGCAGAACCAACCACCTGCCAATCAACTGGCATAAAAGCATCACATTATTGACACCTGTCAAAGCTAAAAGATGTTGCTGTAACCACCGATCAGCTGATTAGCAGTTACAGAAACCTCATTGGAAGATGAGCTTTCGGTGCTAAGCAGCTGATTGGCTGGGGATGCACCTTCAAAGGGAGCAACTTTGTCAGCCAAACTGGAACCCACCTGGAAACTGCCATAATTAAGTTATTCACAGATACAAGTGCAAAGCAAAATTAAACAGCTGTATTTTCTTACATCCCAGGCATGGTGGTTCATTACCTGGTTGTCCCTGGAGGAACGAGATGTGTAGACAAGCTATGGTAAATCAGTTACAGTTTGCTTGGCTGTGCCCAAAGAGATAGCCGAGGATTTAAAGATTGAGCCTTTCACAAAGGGAAGCAAAGGAAATACACCGGAGAGTGACAGCTGCAAAGGAAACACTAGAATCATCATAATGTGGATCCGCTTGGATTTTTGCCCCCAAGACAAGATGAGGAATTTGAAAATCACTCTGATATTTAATCCATCAAACAGCAGCAGTAGCAATGACAGAAAGTGAAACAAACCAATTCCCTTCTTTCTGCTTCTCCCCAGCATCCAAGCAAAGACCTGACTTCCTCATCAGACCTTAATGGTGCAGAAATATCCCTGACGACAGCAGTCTGAGCAGCCTACTCTAATTTATTGTATTTAGGGCTATAAAACCATGTTTTACTGCCAAAGATAATTGTATCTGACACTTCCATCACATTAGCACACATTAGGCACCATGACCTTCGGATGATCATGAAAGCCCTAATTTAATAATTTAGGGATCATGTGGGGTCTTGGCAGGTCCAAAGGGGAAGGAAATGTGGCATGAAAAAGGATTCCATTTCACTTTGGGAAAGATTTGCCGACTGAATCTTTCAAGTGAACTGCTATCTAGCATGCATCAATTTGGTTCCGAGCACCAAGAGCAACTAGTTTTGCACAGGGACTTCCCATGTCTCTGAATCGGACACCCCACATTCTTTCATGCACAGCTGCAACTGGGGACATTGCTGTCACCAGAGAGCAGAGGGATTTACTCTTCTCCACACAGCCTGCCTCGGGCCCAACACCCGTGCAGTTAATTAAAATGCATCTTTGGAGATATTTTAGCACACGGCAGAACAGATGAAAGCAATGCTGACTTGCTGACTCTTTTCTTTTTAAGATAGCACCAACACACTCATTAAACACTAGGCACAAGGCACTCCTGTAACACAAATAACATGCAAGTCATGTGCAATGAATGTGATTATTCGCTTACTCCTTTAGCACTAGTGAAGTTTAGGATTTGGGGACTCAATCAGTGCTCAGATGAGAGAAAATCATGATCCTCCCCTAAGTGTCTGCAAGCTTTCTATTGGAAGAATAGACTATAAGATAAAAATAATAATACACAAATATAAATATGTAGCAATCCACATGCAGGATGCATGCCATTTCCTACTTGCAAGTGCTTTCCATGTCCAAACTTTCCAACATTTTATTTAATTTTATTTGTTAAATTTATATCCCAGCATTCTTCCCAAAGGAACTCAGAGCAGCAAATGCACTGGCATTAAAACAATGCAGCAGAAAATAATAATTACATCTAAAACCGCTTAATATGGACTAAAGGACTCAAGTATTTTCATTGGGCAGATCTAAACAATGCTGCTTTGGAATCTTTATCCGCCTTTATGTTCATGTCAAACCCTACAACATATTTATTTTCTTCCAGAGGTTTTCTAAATTGTTAATTGCTAATAATGGGAAAGGGTATAAACGATCACTGCAAGGGTTGGACCGATTTATCCAACTACATAACAGCTCACCCCTTTTGCCAGCTAATTTAATTATGTAGCTAACTGCAAGAACATCGACATCCCACATTGTCAGTTTGCCGCTATCTAATTTGTGCACCTGACAAAGTAGGGTGTTGTCCACAAAAGGTGCCATGGTGACTTTTTGGAATGCAGTAAAGGAAAATTCCCATGCATGTAGTGGTGATGTAGCTTTGTGAGATGAGGGGCACATAGCAATAGAACATGAGGCTTTGCATTTATAAAACGACTTAGATTATACCACTGGCATCTCCAGTCTAAATGATCTCAGGCAGAAAGACCCCTGTTTAAAGCCCCAGAGAGGCACTGTCAGCTAGCAGACAGCAGTGAGCTGGACCAATGATCTGACTCAGCACAGGAAGCTTCTTACGTCCCATTTCATTCCAAAGATACTATATCAACTGGCTCCGCAATATGTGATCTAATGAAGCACTGGGGAGTTTGTATCTCAAGAACCTATAAACGCTAGCTGACTATAATATTATATGAAATCATAGCCCATTCAGTTAAAAGAAGGAAAAGGCTTCAGAAAGCATGGCATCCGCCTATATTGCCAGAGTTTTCAAGAATAAGAATATTTCACTGAAGCTAACCAAGTGCACAAAAAGAATTTTGATGCTTCCCATGCAGTAACGATTCATTTGCTAAAATATGTATTTTAATATTTACGCAAGAAAAAGCAATTATGTACAGCCAAGCAACCTTAAACAAAATGATTCCTTTGTTATTTTACCTATAAAAAGCTATTTCATTTGTGTGTGCGCGGGCACAGACATGCAGGTATGAACACATGCAGATAGGTAACTACAGGGCAACACTAACACCTGAACTAGACACCGTAGAATTGAGACCAAAGCATCTTGTTGTGCAGCACAACATGGAAAGGTGAATTATTGACACCAAAACAAATTTTCCTACATGAACAATGAAGCAGCTCTAACCTCCAGGCTGCAACATGTAGGTGTCTCCCTGATGTTGGAAAAACAAATCTGGGTGGGAGAGGGAATGGAACACAGAAGCTGTCAAAGGAGGGAGGGAAGTGGAGGATGGGGGGACGGGGGGAGAGAGAGAGAGAGCGCCATCTCATTATCTTGATAGGTCGTTTCCTGGATCAAAATAAAAAGCTATTTTTCAGTGTCTTCAGTGATGGAAATAAGAGCTCTCCATAGAAACCAGTGGGGAAACTCAGGGTTTTCATGTAGCTAGGATTGAATACTAGTGTTTCTCACTCTGTGCACAAAACAGCCCATGAAGACTGAACATGTTCAATAGGAATTATCATCACCATCATCATCATATCATCATCATCATCATCATCCCAGTGTCCAGGCTGAATGATGGAGGTGGCGGTGCTCCTTCAGGTATACAAGGCTGAACAGAATACTGATCAACTTTTACAGAGAGGTTGGAATGGAAAGCCTGGTACCCTGAAGTGAAGCACTTCACACTGCGACATTTTGTTGCATGGCCCCATTTACAAACAGAAATGGTTGCATAGCATTGTGCCCAAGTAATAAATTGTAATATTCATGTGTAAACTGATACCAAATCCCTTTGTTTCAGTGTAATGTATATACTGATAAGTAAGGCTGAAAATGATCAAGAGACAATAGGTTTCTTTTGTGATTCGAGGACCCACCACCTGCTTGAGGATAAGACAGACACATGGACAAGGTATATAAGGTTAATGGGCTAAAAAAGGCCACAACTTTATTGATTACAGCGTGTGAGAGGTATTAGCTTAGGCATTGGATAAACCACAGCGAGTGACTCCACCCTCTCAGGGAGGGGTGAGTCTATCAAGGGTTAACCGCCAGTGGGAGGTGCCTGTTGATGCAAATACAACTGAAAGCTCCCCCTGATGTCACCAGGGGTTGTGCCATGGCCCTAGCCACCAGCAAGGGCGTCGGACAGGATCCACAACCGCCGGATTCCTTTACTGGAATACCCATAAAGTGGAGGGGTAGGCGATGGCCACACCCTCCCCTCCAATACACAAACATATTCCAAAATGCCTAACCGCCAATACCCAAAAAGTTGTGATGATTTGCTATGAGGTAGGTGAAAAACCAAGTGTCCGATGCCAATTTGCCAGTTGGATAAAAATTCCTACCAGGCCCCTTGGACAACCAAGGCGACCAACCGCAGATCCATAGCAATGTCAAGAACTAGGCAATGAACTAAAGGGAGAGTGGGTGGGTGATCCGACGAAAACCAGCAGCACAATGAAAGGAAAGCACTGCCGCGGCCGGATTTGAGCGGCTAAACCCCGCCCCCAAGCCTCCACCTGACTGGTTGGCTACCTGGGGGTGTGGCGCAGCAGCCGGGCCAGCTGGGCCAGGGCCGAAACACCCCCTGCCAACACGGGAAATGACTCCTGCTCACAACTCCTCCCCTCTGTAAGGAGGAGAGGCTTTCTCCAATGACCATTCTGTTCTTCCCATGTCAAAGAAGCTTTCTGTTGTGAGAAAAGCAAAACAAACCTGACATGCTCCTGTGCTTAACTAGTAATAATTGCACTGATAAATCCAAGTGATTTATCCTTAACTTCAAACATGAAATGAGAGAGAAAAGTGCATGAAACAGGGAGGACAGAGCCCAATCTGGTTTCTGGTACTCCAAACCGCTGTTTGGCCTTGGAGCATCATTTGAATTGAGTCGCTCTGTGTAAAAAGGATTGCTGCCACAAAAAGCAGGAGAAAAAAAACAGCCCTTCTACTCTGAGTCATTTATACGGTTGATATAAACTTTGATTTGTTTTCCCTCCTGCAAAGGTCTAAGACAAGGTCCATTTTCTGTGTATTCTCAAATCAAGTAGCCTGGGCTTCCTCCCTCCCAGAATACATCAGCTGCTGGAAGGGGGAAAGTGAGAAGGAAAATTATAGCCTACTCCCCACCCCACCTCACCCTTGCAACAGAACTCTTTACTTTTAAAGGGGAAATTTCATCTATAATTTACACAACCCACCAAATAGAATAGCACCCTTCCTTGAAATGATTTTCATACGGTTCAGTGCCTTCTCTCCTTCTGATGGGATAACTAGTCTTTAAAATGCTGCCTGCTTGCCAAAGAATAAGAAACACAAACATGTGAGAAGCAGCTGTGTTTTCTGGAAACATCTGGAGGAACATCAAGCTAGTGACTTTGGGGCTTTCTTTGAAGGGGTATCGATCCACACAAGCACTTGTTTTGGCATGTCATGAAACCAGTGTCATATGAGTACCACCATAGATGTTTCAGATGATATGATTGTCCCTCTGGGGCACTTTTTTCTCTAGCTGTCTCTCTGGTTTTACACACCAAGACACCACAGTTATGAAGAATGCTCCTATATCAGCCTTCCCCAACCTGATTCTACCCACCTCTCAAGATTGTGAAGAGATGTATATGAATCTGAACTTATGACATGGTGTATCTCTGTAACTCATGGCATGTATAAGACTGACATAACTCTAATATGATAGGAGACCCTTTGTGATGAACTGGAACATGTGATCCTAGAACAAGCCTGATTCCAACTTCCCCCCGAAACGCCATTTAGGCATATCCAGAGTTCACCCACATCTGACTTATAGATTAACATATGCATATTTAGTTGTCAAGTACAGGATATACTCAATGACAATCATCTACACAATGGTAAGGTGAGGGCAGCAGAGGAAAAAATGGCCAGGTTAAAACCTTTACTTTAATAAACATAAAACTTAGAAGAATATATTTACAATATCATGCTCAGATTGCTATTAGCGTTTAGGGATCTCTTTGTTTCACTTCAGACAGATCACACTAACACACACTGTCCTCAGCAGCAGAAGTCTCTCTCAGCAGCAGGAAAAAAGTTTAAAACAACAGTTCCTTGAATAACAGTCACAACAGAATGGAATGCCTCTCTCATGTGACTGACAGTCAGCCAATCACATGAGAGCTATTGCCAAAGGAAAAAAAACCCATGCTAAAAATACACAGCAATTCCACATAAGCAAACATTCCCATTTCAGGAAATTGAAGTTATCCTTAACACAAATTTAGTTAATCCGCTCACTATCACGAGTCTTTCACTATTTTGTTCCTTGTGCTGTAAGGGCTACACAGCTTCCCAGAGCCATAAGATCAGTTTTTTGAGAGCTTTGCATACTTCCCCTACAGTCCAAGAATTGGAAAACAATAGACAAAATTTCAAGGAGCCCATCTGAAGGTGATGTTCCCGAATATGAGAATCAAAACTGAAGGGACTGTTTCAGATCAGATCTACTTTACACCAGTGCACCCAGCACAAGAAGGCGGAACCAACTTCTCGTCATTACCATATAAAGCACTTACAACCTGTCATTTTGGCCTGGCTAATAAGCTATTTTTCATTCCTGAGCATAATTGCTTTGGCAGAATTTCTTAGAAATCAGGCAATGACATTATTGTCAGCACTAACAGTTCTTCACAAAAAAGCCTGTGAGCAAAGTATCCCCATTTAACCTGAAAGCTGGGACGTGATCCAAATCAATAAACTATGCTGCCACCTTCATTTCTCTGCAAAGAAAAAAAAAGCTAAGGAAATTCAGCGGCATGTCCTTTATTATGTAAAAGATGTATATTAAAAAGAAACAAAAGAAAATAAAGTTGGAAAGAAGGGAACATCCATGCTGCACATTGAAATTTTGTGCTATGCTGAAGATTTCTTTCTCCCCCCCCCCCGACCATCCTCTATCAATTAATTATCCACCAGAAATTATCAAATGGGAGAGAGAAAATCAGTGAAGCCCCCACAGGTTGGGGTGGATCTTTGTTACGGTTCTAGGAGTTATCTTACTTTCAAGATGCTTGAGAAATGAATGTCTTTTCATTCTACATTGTATCTTTTTAAAGTATGGTTGTAATTTTTTCTGGATTTGATTGTTTTAGCTTTTTGTAAATTGCTTTGAGGGTTTCTTTTGCAATCAAGTGGGGTATAAATTTTATGAATTAAAATAAATAAAATAATACAAGCTATATCTTTGGTGGTATGCATTTTTCAAGCTTCCTAGATACCCATGCTCCCTGCAAACTGCAATATGTCCATGGCTGGTCTTTCCAGGAAAAGTGAGGTTCTTTTTAAGGTGAAAGGAAGACATTGCCTTAAAAACAAAATCAGGAAGCTCACCAATCTTGGTGCTTGCTAGCCAGTCCCCCTGGCTTCCCGTGTTTCAATTAAAGGCCATTGTGAGCCTATCTTCCTATGAGGCCTTTTTAGATCAGGGAGTGATGACAGCCAGGAAGGCTGCAGAGTGCTGGGGAAATATTTAATGGTAATGAAATATTGACTACCTCACAACAAAAACCTGAACTATGCACCTTAAAAAATGATAAAGGAATTGTAATGTACCCAGGGCCGTCTTACCCATAGGCGCTAGGGATGCAGGGTACCTGAGCACCGGGCTCTTGGGGTGCCAGACCAAGAGTCCGGGGCCTGAGAGTTGAGTCCAGGGAAGAGCCTGCCCGTTGGTCGGAGCACTGTGCCGTGAGTCCGGGGGCGACCGAGCCAGCAAGACACTGAGGCAGCCGGCCGGCTCAGCCCTCCTGCATGCCTGGGACTGGGCAACCTGGGGGGGCACTGGGTGGATCTTTGCACCCCAGCACTTCATATGCTTAAGATAGCCCTGAGTGTACCCTTTGAATAAGACAGAATGGAAGCCTACTTTGTGGGAGAAGAAAGCATCAAATAACTTGGGGAACAGTTCTCAGTATACTACTGATGTCATCAGTATGCAGGCAGATCTGGGGTGAATAAAGAAGATCATTTACCAAGAAATTACCGTACTTACAATATAACACTGACAATAACAATGGTCTGTAATGATCTACATTGTCCTGCCCAGTTATGAACTGAATTGTACCCACTGCCTATATTTCTGATTATGTGCAGAAGTGTGGTCAAATTTTCTTGTGTAAACATAATGTCTGTGTCTAGCAGATAACAAACTGGCTTTTCCAGTTCTTTTAATCTAAATGTTATTTAAAAATGCTAATTAAAATACAGGGTTCTGAGACTCCCATAATCACTGGGCATACACTATGCTGCCTGGAGCTGATGGAGGCTGGAATCTAGCAACTTCTCAAAGACATCACATTGACTGCCTCTATGCTCTGTTGCTAATATTATTAAATCCTATCTCCTGCAATGTAATTTATTTTTAAAATGTACCTCACCATATTTAAATAAGAACTCAATGCAGGTTGCATTAAATTATAAAAGGATGCATAAAAACAAATCCCTAAAGTGACTGGTTAAAATTGCAAAAGGAAAGTAAAGGAAGAGAAAGAAAAGAAACCACTTGATCCCAGTAATATAAGTTGTAAGTTAAACTAACAGGTGCCCTCCCTTGGTGTGATAGTTGGGTTTGTGGTTGGCACAGGGTGAGAGGCCATCATAATGCGTTCAGTCCTCAATCCCAGTTATAGCTCTATAGCTACAAAGACACTAGGAGCTTCCAGCCATTTCTATCTGTCAAATATCAGATGGCTTGTGATAAAATTCTATTATGCCCAAAATATTCAGTGCTCATCATTCTTTATTGCCTGGTTGCCCTATAAATCTAACAAGCACAACATGTAAAACCAATTTACAATACACATTGCAAGCCAAGTAATTGAATGTATACTTTGACAAGGTTGGCTTCTCTCTATTATAGCCAGATAATGGGACAAAACAGAGTCAAATATGGGCCACCATGAAGCAAATGCCTCTTTTTAATGCAACAATAGCGTAACTTGCTATTAACATGCACAGTTCATGAGACCTCCTGAGATGCACTGTGAGGTATTATTGCTGTAGTATGCAAAGCTGGTCCAAATACCTACTATGTGAAGTTTCCTGGAAAATAGCCTCCATTTCCAAGTTATCCATTACTGACCTCAGGGTAATCACCTTAATAAATGGGTTTAATAGTTGCAATGTCCAGAGAATACTCAGTGGTAATGGAGCGGGATGGGCAGGGAGGGTTCAACTATTGAGAGTGTATGATCACTTTTATCTTTTCATTGCAGTTTATTGTATGTCACTTTGAAAATATTTTACTTTGTGTTTCTCGTAAGTCACCTTGAGACCACAAGGATACATAGCTACAAATTAATAATAATCAACCACCATAATTGACATGACATAAAGGTTTTGGTTTAAAACTATTGTCTCAATACTCCGAACTTCACAAATAGCTTACGCAATTGCCCGCAGCTGGCACTATATATACAATGAAGGAGCTTTTTATCTGTTGTCCTAAAAATGTTTTTAGTGTAGTTGTTATATATTTCTGTAGATTTTTGTTCAGCACTTGGGTAGCAATTCATTGGTTTATCCATTTTCTTATAAATGCATAAATGTACCAAAGGAACACTCTTAATTATCCATCTGAGTACCACTTTGAGAACTTTTTGCTTTAACCCCTTCTCCGCATTCCAACTCCAATATGCTTCCATTTCTTACCTTGTATTTTTATATTGTAAACATGCAAACAGGCCATGTTTTGGTTTTGATTACATATACTGCCAAGCTATAGATCGTTGGTGGTATAGTGGTTAGCATAGCTGCCTTCCAAGCAGTTGACCTGGGAATCCGCATTCTCCGAGGACAAGGACGAAGGTCCGAGGCATCACTGCAAAGCGAACAGCTCGGTCGGCGTCGGTGGCTCCAAGCGCGCACCCTACCATTTCTAGGGGGAGGCCCCCACCCCGTACCTGAGTGGAGACGCTGCAGAGATGGAAGAAAGAGGCAGCAGCTGCATGGGGAAAAGGGTGCCCACCAAGGGAAAGGTAAGCTCCACTAATGAAAACAGCAGCAAACATCTGCATGTACCTGAAATGCATTTTTATTGCTTTGTAAAGTCACTGCAAACTATTCTGCCTTTTATATGAGTTCTTGTTTGTGACAAAGTCACCTGCCTCAGTTTAATGAGGCTAGAGAGAGAATTAGGGAGTCAATACCTTTAAGCTGGAAGAGATTTTGGCCTCATTTTTTTCAAGCTCTCTCACATCCTTGTTTGAATAACCAGGAGCTGAGGGCTTTTGGAAAAACTGCTTTTGCATTTTCGTCAACACGATATATGTATCTGCAAGAAATTAATCTGAACCATAGGACAAGTTGTTAGCTCAATTCATAGTGGATGTCCACCATTCAACCAGACTCATTTCCTTCAGACTTGTCTTTTGACAAAGCTTGCTGCATTCTCTTAACCGCACACACCAATTCTGTTCACAATGAGATACCTCCCCCAAAAGCAATATGCGTATTTGAAGAGGAAAGTACAATATTTAATTATTAGGAATGTGAATAAGAGAATGATAATTAAATTATGACCTTCTATAGGACAAGGAATTCTCATATCACAAAGGAATTTGTGTTGCAACATGGTAATAAATCACATCTTTTGAGCTTTTTTGAATTACAATTGATAGAGTCTTTATGAACTCCCATACATCTTCGAGCCTGGTTATAAAACACTGCCAGTTGGCCAGGGTGGATATTTTATTAAGGGTTAGAGAATCCAAATGTTATAAAGCTGATTTGGATTTCTCATAAATATAATTAACTGGCTTTCCCCCTAAAGCATTTACTTGCCGAGCACTGTTGAGGGCAGCTTGTAACCCTGATAAAAAGCCCATTTACACCTTGACAGCAAACAAGGAACTCTGGTTTTTAAACATGTAACTCTCTTAAGCCAAACAATCCTGTTTAACTTTCCTATTCCACAAGATAACAAGTTATTATGAATGCAAACAGAAATGCAGGCGCAGCTTCCATTATGCAACGCTTGAGTTCTTTAGGACAATTCTGCCCAATGTTGCATGCTCTGTAGCAACTAAAGCTACAAACCAGAAGAATGCATCCGCCAATAATGGTTTGCTCCACTGTACCTCCTACCCTTGCCATCTCCTTAACACAAGTAAAGAATTATAATGGCTTTTCTTAGGCAGCTGGTGTATCCTTTAAATTAACAGAATAGTTTTGTGGCACAAAGTTGTTTTCCCCCACTTAGATAAAGAGAGCTGAAAGGACAAAACACTCACTACGATACGATAATCTTTATTGTTATTGTTCCATACAGAACAACGAAACTGAAAATCTACATCAGACATTCAGAAAGCAACAAGCCAGCTATCCCAGCCTGGTTAGCCCCCTAAAAACTTTGATACCCCATAATTAAATACAATATACTCCCGTAGAGACTACCTTACACTGCGTTTAAAACCAAAATCACATTTGAATAGAAACTGTTTCTCAGGCGGCTAGTCCTAGTCTTTATAACCCTGTACCTTCTTCCAGAAGGCAGAAGCTGAAAGAGATAATTTCCAGGGTGCGCACTATCCTGCACTATCTCTGCAGCTTTCTTATGGCACCTGGAAGCATAGATTTGATCCAAGGTGGGAAGAGTGTACCCAATTATTCTCTCCACAATCTTTACTACCCTGGACAGCATTGTCTTTCCCCTGACCATGCAGCTCCCAAACCACACACATAGAGTTAATACACTCTCTACAGTACAATGGTAAAATGCCATCAACAGGTCCTTTGAGAGATTATTTTTCCGGAGGATTCTCAGAAAATATAACCTCTGCTGTGCTCCCTTCATCAGGTCTTTGCTGGTTTCTCCCTTGCAAAATGATCAAAGAGAAATCCAAGGCTGTAGCAAGATGCATATGGCAAAGATGGCAGAACTGTTAGGAAGAGTTTTCCAGGGAGTGATCCAAATTCTCTTTTCCCTGCCCTGCACTGCCTGTTAATGAAAACAGGATTCATTGCTCAAAAATATAGCATAAACTCAGGCATAAACACCACGAATTCTGGTAGATGGTGAATGTGTCAACCAATTTCTCACAGGCCACATATATTGCTGCTGGGACATGGGTTCTGGTGCTCATGGGAGAACGCCACATGCAGGATGTTAGAGCTTCTCAATCAGGACATTAGCAAGTGCAAAACTGAATCACAGTGACAATCTCTGCAATGTTCAGATGCATTCATTGTTTGGAAATAAAATGAGTCTTGCAACCAATATTCAGGACATTCATGAAATAAAGCAGGCTCTGCCTTTTGGAAACCCTTCCCTAATCTTTGCTCAATAGGTCACTTCACTTTCATCTCGGTGCTCTTGACATTTAAAGGTATATGATACAGAAAAGCCATGTCAGCATTAACTAATAAT
This sequence comes from Podarcis filfolensis, assembly GCF_964270895.1. NCBI lineage: Eukaryota > Metazoa > Chordata > Lepidosauria > Squamata > Lacertidae > Podarcis > Podarcis filfolensis. Next base: position 79,262,387 of record NC_139608.1, read on the forward strand.
ACTAGTATGTACTAGCCGATCAAAAGGTCAAAGTGCCACTTCTTGTTGCATTGCACAATTTAATATGGTGGAGCTATGAAGCTCCTTAAGATCAGATTATTACCTTCAGTTTCCTACAGCTTTTAAGGTTCACAGTAAACACAGGGCTCACCTTGATTGTGGCTTATGCTAAGAGCTTCCATACTTTCTTTCTTCATCATGAAAGGACATTCTGTTCACATTTAAAGGCAAATGTATCAAATTCCCACTTTCCAAAACAGTATGAGAACCAAAACACAGCCATCCTTTGAAATTTGCAGTTATCCACATTTTGTGATGCAATCCTCCAACCAAACAATGTTTGCAAAAATGCATTTATTAGGGGAAAGGCTGCAATAAAAAATAACATACTAGTGAAAATAACATGCAGAAACACATCTTATTCTGAAAGATTGCTTTCACAAATGTGCACGAAGCAAAAACTACATCTGCATAAAAAAATGTGTTTATTGGGATAAATTCATCTTGAAATGCTGATGAATTTTCATGAGGATTTTTTAAAAAAAGTAGATTGCAGTAGAAATGCAGAGAACTGAATTTGAGATTGGAAAGGTGAGAAACTGAGGGAACCAAAACTGGCAGGTTCTTCCCTCCCTTCACTTTCCAAATGGGGAGATATATGGGAGACCTTATCTACATTGCCCAGAGTTCACTGAAGGAAGGGTGGGATACAAATGTGACAAATTAAAAGGGACCATCAAATCACTGAGGGAGAATAAATTTCTTCCTTTGCCCCTCCTCTTCCCACACCCCTTCCCTCACTTTGTCATGTGCCTAAGCAGCAGGTAATTGAGAAACTGCTTTCTCCATGATCTATGCTTTGCACTTCTCAGTTCACTTGATCTCCACTATGGAGCCTAATGGGGTACATCACTAGGGCTGAGATAAGAAATGCAGGAAACCATTAGTGCAGTCTAAACCTACCGAGCTGAGCAAATATGTTTGTGCACCATAGGATTTCTTCAAAGGCAGGATTCTCTGAGGGATCCTGGTGTGGGGCAGTGACAATGGGTGGCTCAGTTTCACTCCCCTACTGGATGGCATGGGGCCATTAAGTTCCCTGTTACATGAAATTATGACAAAGTACTGCAAGAGTTTGTGATAAAGCTGCTGGGATTTATAACTAAACCTTTATGAGTTTGGATAGTGGAACTATTACTGTATTTATTTTAATTTTTTTGTACAATTTGGCAACATACTTCTCTTGCATACTTTAACTGCTGCATAAAAATAAAAAAATAGAGTTTGAAAGTTACCCCTGAAGAACATTATATTTACCTGCAATAAATAAACACATTAATAAATATATATTTTTTTTTAGAAAAGTCAAGGTGACCAAACTAAATAGCAACCATTTTGTCAAACAGCTCTGAAACACCTAGCGAGACTGCTGTTCCTACTCTTCCTTGTCGCCGGTGAGAACAGAGAAAGAGATTAAAGTGGGTCAGAAATTGTCAAATTCTCCTTCAGTGGCTCAATACCCATTCTGTAGTGAGAATGACCTCATGCTGTTGCTGGCTGTGACCCTAACCTCAGCTGGTACAGAAAGAGGACACAGAAACATGGTACTTCAAAAGTTGAAAACAAAAAAGAATATACGAAGGGAGAGAAAGCTTTGTGCCATCAAAAGGTTTGACAGTGTTTCTTTGCTTCCTCCTCAATTTCCCTTTGCCTGGTATATGAATGGTTGGACATTTCCTCCCCTTGGGGCAAATCTAGCATTACAGATCTTGGTCAAAATTCCAAATATCATTCCATACTTAAAACTACAGTGTTTTCCTGTTCCCCATCTTTTTGTGAATTGTAAGACATTCAAGAGAGAGCCTTTTACAGAACAGAGCACACCAGGGACTTAATACTGCCTTCTGTCATAAGATTCTTATACATTACAAATGTAAAGGATGCTCAGACAGAAAGAATGAACAAACACAACAGACATTCCAAAGCAACATCAATTCAGCGCCTGAAATATCCTAAGAGCCTTTATGTCAACAAGAAACCTGTTCACTAAATGTTATTTATTCTTCTCATCCTTCCTCCATGTGCTAAGGGGAAGTTAGCCCATTTTACCACCACAACAACCATTTTAGGTAACAGGCTAAAAAACAGAGTGGAATGTGCCCCCCATGCTTTTAAACCAGGCCCTCAGGACCCTCCCCAGGCTACACCCCTCACTGGCCTTGCTCCATGCCCCACCCAAATGCTTCTTCCTGCCTGGAATGCATCCAGGGTGTAGAGGCTAGAATGCTGAACTAGGAGTGCTGGACTAAGTCCTCTAGAGGTGGATGGGAATGGCACTTTGCAGAGTTTTCTCTGATTTACATCCAGAACATTGTGATGGTTGCTGTTGTTACGTGCAGCAGCAAAAATAAAAAAGCCGTAGGGGAAACCAAAGAACTTGTGCTACTGACCCTGCAAATGGTGAGCTCCACCCCGAGAAATTGCTGGAGAATTTACTCTCTCACTGGAGAAATTTGGCAAGATGGTCTCCTCCAATTCATCTGCTCACAATTACAGTGGAGAATCTTGAAAGGCCATTTGAAAGCTCAAAACACACTGCTCTGATGCAAAGCAGCAAAGTAAAATAAGCATTACAGCAAATGTATTTTGACAGTTCTGATTTTTTGCTCTTTTTTAGTGCAGCACCTTTTCTGAATATTGGGGGGAGGGGAAATCCCATCATCACCCTGCCACCCACTCAGAAACTATTCAGGTTACTTTGCTTCCAGTGGTGTAGCATGGGTTGCCAGTGCCCAGGGCTGTGTGGAGGGCTGGAAGGGAGGGAAACGGATGGAGTACGCATGCACATTCAACTGCCTAACAGCATCTGCATCACCCAGGAGATCACAGCCACAGAGAAAAGAAGAGTCGTTCTGTTGTCTGGAGAGGTCACCTCCTGGTTTGCATGGAGAAGCTGTTTTCAATAGAGCCCAGCGAAGGAAGCGCACAGCCGTATTGAGGCAGATCTGGGTATTGAAATTTTGTGCCCCTAATCATTTTGCGCATAGGGCAACCACCTCTGTGGGTCCCCCCATCTTTGCCACTCTTTACCTCTTCCTTATGTATATTGTTAAAATCTACCAACCTATTTGTAACCAGTTTTCTGGCGTGGCAAGAAGGCTGAACAGCTGCCACTCGGTTGACACCATCTGCTTATCTAAGTACTGCAACCACCTCTCCTTTGTCTAGGGCTGGGTCCTGCATTTGGGGGGATGGCACGTTAAAAGTTATTTAGGTTTGCTCTCAAGATAAGCCCCTATGTGTTCTATTATAAACAACCCCTTATGGCTCCGAGTGTCAGTGCCTCCTTTCCTACATTCTGCCAAAGAGAGTCATTTCCTGTTGGAGCATTTCTAAAAGCAATTAAGCTCTCCGCGTTTGCTGTTCCAGAGAGATTTCCTCTAAAAGCCTGCTCCATCTTGCTGAAGTCGGTTTGCATCTTGGGCCACTTGCTGGCACTTTCTCACAGCTGCCTTTGCTCCACCACCTGGATCATTTCCATCATCTGCTTCTTCAACCCGAGGCTGCAACAAACTATGGTGCTGTACCAGCTTCATCACTACTGTAGCATGCCATCTGGAGCAGGGGCAGTCTTTTCGTAGCCCCTGTGGCCTTCCCCTGCCTTTGCCTCTTTCAGTATGGGACTGTGGCCATGCTGCTTGTGAGAGAGAAGGAAGAATGCCTAGAGCTAGTAGAATCGGAGGTCATCAGCTGAGCGTCCCTTACTTTTAGACCGTGCACAACATTTTGAATTAGCAAGACTGCAACTACCGTATTTTTTGCTCTATAAGGCTCACTTTTTCCCTCCCAAAAAGTAAGGGGAAATGTGTGTGCCTCTTATGGAGAGAATACAGGCTGCGCAGTTATCCCAGAAGCCAGAACAGCAAGAGGGATCGCTGCGCAGAGATCCCTCTTGCTGTTCTGGCTTCTGAGATTCAGAATATTATTTTTTCTTGTTTTCCTCCTCCAAAAACTAGGTGCGTCTTATGGTCTGGTGCACCTTATAGAGTGAAAAATACGGTACACCCCCATGGCAATTATTAGAATATGCTACCTTATTCAAAATTGCACATACAATTGGCACTTCCTCTTTATTTCAAACTAGGAAGTCTCTTCACTCTTCCAATATATACCCCACATATAGGAGAACAGGAAAACTGAGGTATTCCTACACTCAATCCTAATATATCTGTGCTCACCTTATAATGCATTCTTGCTATTAACACAGCAACCTCATGCAGGTATAACTCAAAACTGAGGCATAGCATTAAGAGCTTGGGCAAACCCAACTCAATGGTGTAACGTTGGAAAGTGTCAATCATTTCTCCTACTTGGGCAGTTATCTTTCCACAAGGGCCAACACTGATGCCAAAATCCAGCATCGCCTGAGCTCTGCAAGTGCAGCTTTCTTCCAACTGAAGTGCAGAGTGTTTGAGGACCAGGACATTCACAGGGAAACCAAAATGCTTGTTTACAAAGCTATTGTACTACCAACCTTACTACTGCTTGTGAAACATGGACCACTTATAAACGCCATCCCAAACTCCTCAGAAGATCCCATCAATGGTGTTTCAAAAAAAAAAAATACATTGGGAAAACAGGCAAACTAATTCCAGTGTACTGGAAGAAGTTGTAATCGTATAGTAGTTAGTACTCTGCGTTGTGGAAGAAGCAAATATTACCAGTGTTGAATCAATGATTTTTCAACGTCAACTTCATTGGACTGGTCATGTTGTTCAGATGCCTGATTATTTTCTTCCAAAGGAACTTAAAATGGAAAGCATAATGCTGATGGTCAACAAAAGAGGTTTAAAGACTCTCTCAAGACAAATCTTTAAAAATGTAGTATAAACACTGACAACTGGGAAACACTGGCCTGTGGGTGCTCCAATTGGAGAACAGCTTTTAGCAAAGGTGTCCTGGACTTTGAAGATGCTCAAACTCAGGACAAAAGGGAGAAATGTGCTAAGAGGAAGGAACGTTTGGCAAACCCTCACCATGATCAGCTCCCACCTGGAAACCTACTGTGGAAGGACATGTGGATCCAGAATTGACTTCCACAGTCACTTATGGACTCACAGTTAAGACCGTGTTCATGGAAGACCATCTTACTTGGCTATGAGTGATCACCAAAGAAAAAGAAAATATGGTTTTTAAACAAGTGGTTGATACATTTTTCTTTTTCTAAAAGAATAAATAAAGGCTGTAATTCAGACTTCAGTGTGTAGATTTCCTTGGAAAAAAACACACCAAGCAAAGGAGGAAGTAGGGGGATGGAAGCAAACATTTTATATGCTCTATCACATCTGAGATAAAAAAAATTAAACCCTGAAGTCAACCATGAAATTAGTGACAAACAGCAATCTATGTTTGCTCAAAAACAAAAACACCTGAGCTTCTTTAAAATCTCTGCTTAAAATCTCCGTCTCACAAAAATCAATATCCCTACATGAAGATTCCTCCAGCTCCTCCAAGGATAGGCTCTTTTTATTTTAACTCTACAGATGATATTCTCATTAAAAAGTAATATAAATAGAATGCAGTCAACAGAAAAGGCTTAAAGGCTCATCCAATTTCTTTTGGCTACTGGGATCTGGCTCTTTGCACACAAGTAAACAGATCAACCCCCCAGCCCAGCTTAGCGGTTTTATTTCAGCAGTGTTGCCATACGCTTGCATTATGATTGTTTCTCAGCAAAATCAGGATGCTTGCTGCAAATTTATCCCTTATACACAGGGCCGGCCCAAGACCTTTTGGTGTCAGAGATGAGACCAATGCTTTCCCTTTCCTGAACCAGACCCATGCCCTGGTGGAGTGGGAGATTCATGCCACCCAAGGCTAATCATCTCAGGTTGCCTCACTGGCATGCCAGCTTAGGGGCTACAGGGCAAACCACATGCCACACCTTTCTGGCCACTTTCCACCCCTCAGAATTTGCCATCTGAGGCAGCTACCACACTCTGCCTCAAGGCAGGACTGGCCCAGCATAAATCTTCCTGACTGAAGACCAGAACCAACTGGTAAAGCTTTTCTGAGGCTGTACAGCTTCAGGTATGCATGAGGGGATGCTCTTCCATGAAAATTTAGATAGATGGAAAGATGGCAGGGAGAAGGCGAGATTGAATCCACCTAGCTTTCACACTAGCTTCCTACATTCAGATATATTTTTCCCCCATGGAGGACTGTTCAACCACTAGATCAGTCCAGTAAAAACTTCACCAGTGTACTGAACTTTTGTTCTTCAATTACCATAAAAAGAACATGCACTAAAATTCAAAGAACATCCTTCAGCTTAATCTCATTTTTAGGTGACAGATTTAACAGATCCATATAAATACAGCACAGGAGGCTTAACCCAGACTCAGGGCACCAGAATCTTGGTCCAAAATTCTGGTTAAAGAAAGCTGATCAAAGATGTAGACCACACTGGCCAACTAATGGCCAAGAGGGGACACCCAACCCCCAGAGGGTTAATTGGGTCCCCCCCAAAGCCCTCCCCATGCATGTTTTGTTTGTTTGCTGTAAAATAACTTTTTAATCATTATCTTTTCCCCACTGTCATATCTAACTGCTCTGCTAGGTAAAGGTAAAGGGACCTTTTCAACGAAATTGAAAATCTACATCAGACATTCAGAAACCAACAAGCCTGCTATCCCAGCCTGGTTAGCCCCCTAAAAATTTTGATACCCCATAATTAAATACAATATACTCCCATAGAGACTACCTTAAGGTAAAGGTAAAGGAACCCCTGACCATTAGGTCCAGTCGTGACCGACTCTGGGGTTGTGGCACTCATCTCGCTTTACTGGCCGAGGGAGCCAGCATACAGCTTCCAGGTCATGTGGCCAGCATGACTAAGCCGCTTCTGGTGAACCAGAGCAGCGCACGGAAACACCGTTTACCTTTCCACTGGAGCGGTACCTATTTATCTACTTGCACTTTGAGGTGCTTTCGAACTGTTAGGTTGGCAGGAGCAGGGACTGAGCAACGGGAGCTCACCCCGTCGTGGGGATTCGAACCGCCGACCTTCTGATCAGCAAGTCCTAGGCTCTGTGGTTTAACCCACAGCACCACCCACGTCCCTGCTCTGCTAGTGGTGCCCAAATGCCCTACAGTCCTTTAAACGATTTATAAGTGGAATCAGCACTGGCACGTCTTTATTTCCAAGCACTCCTGCTGCCCTTGAAAGCTGTTGTTATTTGTGCTTACAGTAGCTTTCTGCTTTGTTTTCTCTCAGGAACCATCAGGAACCATCATGTCTCTTCATCAGGGATGGGAGCCAGACTGCCTGCCCAACAAAGGGCAAAACTGCCAGCAATAGGGGGCAAGTGTATTAGAGGTTTGAACTGAGCCAAGGGAAAAAAGGGAGGACTGGAAAAGAAAGTGGACTGGAGGAGGAGGAGCAGAAAACACTCTCCTAGCAGAGTTGCCAGCAGAGAGAAGCAACTCCAATAGGGAGGACAGAATCATAACCCTAAATCTAGGCAGGGCATGTTGCAGGCATGTGAACACATGTGGGGAGACGGGTGTATAAAATAGAATGATGCAACGTGGGAGGTTGGTAAAAAGCTCTCAGCTTCTCGTGGATGGCAAGAGCAGGGAGACCACCTTGCCAAATATTCTCCAGGGAAATACTTGAAGGGGGGGGGGGGGAACCACATTCAAAAATTGTCAAAAAAATTCTCTTCTGATAAATACTGGATGAGATTTTCCCTCTCAACTCTGTAACCTTGAGCACTTCACCAGAAAGGGATCCAGCACAAAGGAAAAAGAGATTAAAAAGAGGGAGATAAAAATAGCTCTAATGCACCACACAAGCACATACGCAAAAGTCAGCTGCAAGAAGTGGAAAGTTCCTAACGCATTCAACTCTGTCTTTATTAAGAGGGGAAATATTCAGTTCAGTCTATCATGGAACCTGCACAACGAAAAGCTACAGACTGAGGAAATCTCAAAAATATATGTATGAAATTACTGTAGTATGTATCTCTCCCCCCCCCCCCTTTATTTTTATTTTTAAAAAGGAAGGAATAACATGAATAACTACCCTTGTTAAAGATGCTGTCAAAACACACTGGGAAAATTTTTCCTCAGTTTCTGAATGGAACTGACACTCCATACCCTAAGATGCCATTGCTGCATTATTCCACTTCTTCAACACATGGGATTATACTATGCAAATTAGCTGCCATAATTAGGTTGATAACAACACATTCCAAACATAGCTTCCTTGTGACAACTTCTTCAGGAAAATTGTTGATCCTAAAGAGGACCCAAATTTGACAGCCATGCAGCAATATTACTACCACACCACTAAAAATTATGTTGTTATTAATTAATTCCATGTACGATTATTTTTGTCTCTAAACCATGCTAGTTATGACAAAGCAAGTCATAGAGAAGTCACAAAAGAGAGGCTTTAGCGTGCAATATCTACAGGCAACAGAAGAAGCAGAGATGACAACTTACCATGTGATAATTTCCTAGACACGAGGGCTTTTTTTCAGCCAGAACTTGTTGAACTCAGTTCCGTCACCTCTCAGGTGGGCACAACTGCCATTCTAAGGGAATGAAGGAGGTGTTCATGGTGAGTTCCAGCATCTCTTTTTCAAGAAAAATTGCACTGCTAGAAGTCATTGCATGTGGAACACACAAGCAATATGTCTGTGGACAGCTGGTAGGGTGTGCTCACATGCCCTACCCCCCCCCCAGGTTCTCTTGTTCAGTGACACTGACCTTGTTGAGAGGGGAAGGTCTGCAGGGGGTTTCTACTTGCAATCACTTATACAGAAGTAGAACCCTCCATGTGATCATGGATAAAGTAGCATCACCGATCGCATGGAATTTTGTTCTTGCATTTGAGCAAACCCAAGTAAAAGTCCCCCACAGACCTTCCCCAATCAACATGAGGAAAGTAATGGACACAGCAGATGGTGTGGCCTGCATGGGGAAATTGGGAGCAGGGTTTGTATGCATGTTCCATCCACCCATGAATGCAGTGGTTGGAGTGTTGGACCTGGGAGACCAGGGCTCAAATCCCCACTGGGCCATGAAGCTCACTGGGTGACTTTGGGCCAGTGACTGCCTCTCAGCCTAATCCACCTCCTCACAGGGTTGTTGTGGGGATTAAATGAGGAGGGTACACCACCTTGAGCAACTTGAAGGAAAAAGTGGGATACAAATGCAACAAATAATGCAATAATAATAATCCACATATATGGCATTGATACGTTGATGCCTTCAGTGAGCTAATCATCAGTAATGATCCTGTTTAGTGATGAAAAAAATCTTACTGCACCCCTGCTTCCTTGGATTGGGACCAGATGCAGAACCATATTGCCTCACTTAGCAGGGCAATAATGGTGACTGACTAGATAGTCTGGTAAATTACGTCTTGGTACATGGCCATACAACCATCAACCTATCTCTGTGCAATGCCATTGGTTTCCATGGAGAAGCTACACAGAAGCCTTTCATCTTGTTTGACTGAACCATCTGTGTACCTCTCACTTCCCCTCACATTGCCAGTGAAAGTCTACTCAGTATTGATCCAGAGCAGATTCCAATGTATAGTTAGCAGAGTTAAAACTTAAACATGTTCCCAAAAAATAGACCAGAGGCAATTATATTTCATCTAGCAGAGCTTTACTGCTACTGAAGGCAAGTGTACATAATGGTCACAATTCTAATACATTCAAGATTGGCACTGTCCATAAGAAATCCAGTTGCAGCAGACTTAACTTAAAATTTACAATAACTTATAGTAAGTCTAAAACTTAACACTATAGCATACAGAACACCACACCAGACAGAAACGAGATAGAAAGAGGAAGTGAGAAACCCATGCTCCTTCTGGCCCTACTATTATAGTCAGCATGACCTTGACAGAAAGAGATTAACAGAACCAGTTTAAACCAGCTATACTCAGCTTCTCTGAAGGAATAACCCAAACATCATAAACCTACTGCTTGCTTCTTTCACACAGAGAAGTTTCCAGGAGCTTCTTGGATCCTCTTGAATTAAGTAGAATAGGAAAGATTTCTACACATCAGATCAATACTATCTGCACTAAGAAATGCATCAATGGTTCACCTTATAACATCAAGACCATTGGTCCATCCTAGTCTAATACTGTTCTCTGACTAGCAGCAGCTAAAGAAGATAGAGGTCTTTCCAAGACTTGCAACCCAAGATCTGCTATCTGGAGATGAACTAGGGACCTTTGGCATATTAAGTTCGACCATTAAGCTTTGGTGGTTCTTCTGACAAGAAATTACAAATCCAACATTACTGGTAATCAGAGTGAATGGAAAATATATAGGATACCAGAGATACAATATTAGAGATACAGTTCATAGATAGGTGATAGAAAGATATGGATACAGTGTACCCTCCAGTACCACATCTCCACTGGATCATTTCACTGCTGTGAAAGAAGGAAAGCAAAATATGGGGAATTCACTTTGTGCTCTGCTTGTTTTAAACTGCAGGTCTGTTATTGTACCCTGGTGGCAAAAAATTCAATAACACAGGTTGAGGTAGTTACCAGGATACTGTAATGAGGTCTGTTTTTTTATTTAATATCTTCCTAATAATTTACTACATTAATGAAATTTGTAGAGGATAATAAATTAGGAGGAGTTGTGACCATCCATTCAGTAGGCAGAAACACAAAGAGAACCAAAAAAGATTAATAGGCAGAAGACAGCAACATGAGATTCAATTTAAAGAGAGAGGGCGGAAGACACAAAAAGCCATCTAGGGAAATATAATCCAGAACACAAATAACGCAATGGGGGACAGTAGGGCAGAAATAGGAGAAAGAGACCTAAATGGGTAATAGTAGCACAACATCAAGCAGACTTAACAAGCATTATGCTTAAAAGAGATCCACCCACAACAAATAGATCATTAAATGTTTATTTACCCTAATGTCTTTTTCTTTTCGTTATCTGGTTTGTGGTGCTGACACAGTAACTTTCTGGGCCCCAGTTGCATCATATTGTGGTTCTGGCCAGTAAGGAGAGTGGACCCTGCTGCAATAAAACAAATAAAACACACCACAAGAAAACCTCTCGCGCATATCTTGGTGAATCTTTGATGCCTGTATCTGACATCCTCTGTAGTACTGCATGATGGGTTCCATGCGACAATATTTTGTATCTGAGAGCATTTGTTGTGTAAGATGCTACCGTTTTTGACAGATTATCCCTTATGTTGTTTGGGATTTGGTGCATCCCAAAATCAAAAGCAGCAAGAGAGAAGTCGAAAGTACTCACTTTGAACTCAGGAAAAAATCTTAATTTTTTGGTGAGCTTTCAATATTTGCTTCACCTTATTTGGTACTTAAAACGTATTGAAGGATCTGTAGGGCCAACATAGTTATGCTTTGGAAGCACGTCAGAATTAGGGATATCCTGAAACACAACAAGATATTCCTCAAGGCCTCACTGAGATAGCATATTGTAATCTTACCATCTGTATTTATAATAGTGTTTATTAAGGCACACTCCTCCATTGTCTTCCAAGACAGACAGAAGCCAGCAATCATGGATAGACCAAGAATCATGGCAATTCAGATGTTCCACCAATCATGGTTAAAGTCAATGTGCAAAAAAAAAAAAAAAAAAAAGGCCAGAGAGTGGAGAAAAGAGAGTACATTCCTAAGCCTTGATGCTGCTTTTCAGCCTGTACTTTGCAGGGAGACAGCAGTAAGCATTGCTATAAGAAAAAACTGCTCCTTTTTCCTTATGGGGTACCCAAGAGCCTGTACAGAGTCCTTACGTAGGTTCTGTATTGGTAGGAGAAAATAACAGAGGCCAACCAGAGAATATTGAGAAGCAAAACAGCTAATAAGCATGATCTTTATTAAACTGTTGCAACAGGGTGCTCACACACACCTCCACCCCCATGCAGAGGGGAGGAGGAACCCAGAATAATGGTGTGCAAGCCCTTACATAGACTTTTGAAATTGCCCCCCTGTAGCTCAAGACTACCCCTTAATACATCATACATACATCACAGAAGGGGCGGTCTACAGAAGGAGGCAGTCTGGCAGGAAACTTGTTGATAGGTTTACATGGCTGTTAGTGGGTTTACCTGGAGAGCCTGGCCATTCTTTTGTGATGATAAATACTTAATTCCAGGTCACAGGCTCACCCTATTCATACACAAATGTGCCCTTAAGGCAGGATTTGTGAGCACAGAGACATTGGGGAGGCTTTTCCCAAACTGCAGAGGAATATTTGAGGTCACTGAAAGAGCTTTAGGATTGTTTTCCTGTACTGTTTTCAGACATGTGGTTTATATATTTAAGTATGAGTTTGCCTGAACATTTATTTTATATCTTAGACCTTATAATTCTCAAAACAGCATGAATTAGGCCCCAGTAATAAAAATCATGAACTATGTATTACAACCAACTTCCCAGCAACTCTGTTGTAAAGTTCAGCTGGATCAATTTTTAGCCAAGTTTCAGTTTTTCCGGCCAAATGGTCACTCTGAACAAATGTACATCACACACACACACACACACACACACATCCAAAACAGTCAAGAATTCCAAGGCTAAACACAATGCAAGACAGTCAAGCTATTATTGGTGCTAATTAGCGCTACTGCAAACCATATCATTCTTAAAATGTGGCCGGCAGAGCTCTGAAAAAGGCATGGAATTATTTCCCAGCCCTGAAAACATGAAAGAAAGAAAGAAAATCAAAGCAGCCGCTTTCAATCTGCTCCACACAACTAAATGAAATCCTTCATCAGTGCAAAAGGGCAAAAATGCATCAGCGGCAATTGAAAAGCGAGCTGTAATTCACAGATCCAAACACTCATTACAAAACTGATGAATGAAAAGCGTATGTTTGAACAATACTAAGCAAGGAAAGAGAGAGACATTAAAGGGGGAGGGGTCAAAATCATGACACATGAGACGGCACATTCTCACAGTGTGGTTATCCAAGAGAACATTTGAAGTTCCTTCAGCTAATGAGGGATGGTCCGCACATGGCCAGAACATGGAAGACATACATGAAATAAATTTCATGCCTTCATTTGCATACGCTTTGGGGCCATGTATACATTTCCTTGTTAAGAACAAACCTTGTGAAGAAATGCCTATGTGCACAAATTTCATTTATTCGAACCATACATCTCTTTTCACAGAAGAAAGTATCACACAAGAGAGGCCTGTTCACATTGGAATCTTTTTACCGTATTTGTGGCATTTTCATCCTCCCTTCACAATACAGTGGTACCTCAGGTTACAGACGCTTCAGGTTACATACGCTTCAGGTTACAGACTCTGCTAACCCAGAAATAGTACCTCGGGTTAAGAACTTTGATTCAGGATGAGAACAGAAATCACGCAGTAGCGGCACGGCGGCAGCAGGAGGCCCCATTAGCTAAAGTGGTGCTTCAGGTTAAGAACAGTTTCAGGTTAAGAACAGACCTTCAGAATGAATTAAGTTCTTAACCCGAGGTACCACTGTACTAAACTAAATAAATGATACCACATGTTGAGTGACAAAGTCCTCTTAAGGCAGGTGGGAGTTGATGGCACAAACTCCCTGGCCTGGGTCCCCTCGCTTCTGTCTTTGCTCAGGTCACAAAGGTCAGAAGCAGCCCCAGGCAAGATGGTGGAGGGGCTGCCACAGACGTTCTCTCAGGCTGTTGATGGTTCTGTCAGGAGCCAATGGCTTGGGCTCCCTATCCTTACAGGTCATGAGTGTAGAGCCAGTTTTACGTGCCATGAGGGAGGGTGTACAGGTTCACTTTCTTGTCGCATCATGCATAGTGCAAACTCTTCCAGATGCTACCAAAGTTGCTCTGTTCCAACAGGTCCATTTTTGTCATGCCAAAGTTTGCCCGGAATAGCAAGGTGTCATGTCATTCATTGGACACGTGTGGTTTATTTCTGCTGATGTTACCAAAATAGCACAAGATGTTACATTTCTGAAGTGATTCCCACACCACTAGGAGTGGACAATTTTTGGTTTCTCTCCATTTCTTCTTTTTTTAAATCTTAAATTCAATTCTGCACATTTCCATATCAGCGCTCTCTCTCTCTCTCTCTCTCTCTCTCTCTCTCTCTCTCTCTGTCTCTGTCTCTGTCTCTCTGTGTGTGTCTGTCTGTCTGTCTGTCTATCTCTTCCTTGTTAGGACTTTATACACATTTTTCTATGCAATTTTGCCTAATATACATACAGTATTCTTGCAAGCCATTTTCCCTAATATAATTCACTTTTGTATGCTGTTTTGTATGCTGTATTTTTTTTATGCATGCTTTCCCCTAATATGTGCATCCATGTACACATTTTTGGGTTGGAGAACTGCACCACAAAATTCAGACACCATGCAAATTTCAAAAGACAGCTGCATTTCAGTTTGTATATTGTTTCGGGAAGTGCGAATAACATAGGTTCACATTAAAAGGTGAACTGAACTGAATTTCTTCCCTGGCAATCTATGAATCATATGAGCAATATATGGAATTGCACAGATGTGTTCACAAGTCACTTGCATTACATCCCCTCTAAGTTTTGGATTACAGTAAGCTAACATGAAACTGCTGCTTTTGAATTATGGTGCTGAAGGAGACTCTTGAGAGTCCCATGGACTGCAAGAAGATCAAACCTATCTATTCTTAAGGAAATCAGCCCTGAGTGCTCACTGGAAGGACAGATCATGAAGCTGAGGCTCCAATACTTTGGCCACCTCATGAGAAGAGAAGACTCCCTGGAAAAGACCCTGATGTTGGGAAAGATGGAGGGCACAAGGAGAAGGGGACGACAGAGGATGAGATGGTTGGACAGTGTTCTTGAAGCTACCAGCATGAGTTTGATCAAACTGCGGGAGGCAGTGGAAGACAGGAGTGCCTGGCATGCTCTGGTCCATGGGGCCACGAAGAGTCAGACACGACTAAATGACTAAACAACAACAAACATGAAACAGTCACCCTACACATTTCTCCGTTAAATTACCGCTCGTCATTACATAGTGTTTTTTCACCAGTCATATCTCCCCAGTTGATATATTTCTTATGCTAAAATGATTAGTGCAAAGTCATGTTTTGGTTTATGGTTACGTTCTACTGGATGTTGATTTGAAAATTCAATATAATATTTTTTAAAAACTACAGAATGCCAAATACATGGAGGTTATCTTTAGGGCTTCTTGCATTTCTCTTCTTCTGTACCTGAGCTGCAATGTAAGGCAACACTATCAGTGTGAGAGGAGATTGGAATTCTGAGCAGATATTCATAAGGAATGAATCAGGTAATCTGAAAGAAAATGTCACACTAAGATTTTGAAGTAAGTTGTTAATATTTGCAAAAGATTTCCTAAAGCTCCAGGGAGACTTAAAACCAATATCAAGGAAAAAATCAACGTGTGCTGAAAATATCATCATAGAATCTCAATTTTTGCCTGTCCTAGCTGAATCTATTTTTAAAGCCTTCATTATTCAAGGTTAACATATTTTTCACTTGAGAACTCTAACACATACTAATGGCATTAATTAGAAAAAAACACACCAAATCCTTATGCAAGCTGCAGCTGCAATACAACATTGCAGTCTGCATATTTTTGTGTGTGTTGGATTTGGATGACTCAACAAACAGGGCTGGCGAAACACAGCTTGTTGTCCAAAGCAGCTGTGTTGTAGAATTCAAGAGCTCATTCCAGGAGCTCCTGCAGTTGTTACAACTTTGTACCCAAATTCATGTGGGAGTAGGGTCTTTTATAATGACCCCAGGCCAGAGCCAGTAGTGAGTAATTTCAAAATGGCAGTGTGGAGAAACAAGAAACAGCAGAGCGGTGGTAGCGCAAGAGGCAGTGCTGAAAGCACTTGCCTTTTCCCTTTCAATTAAAACTAAATGAAAAGGCAAGAAGGTTTCTCCCTCTAGTTTCTCCATATTGTATCTTATGGCAATTGCTATCACCAGAGATAAACGAGTTTAAATCTTGGTACAAGTAAGACTTGAAATGAAGGTAATTAAAAGAGTTTTAGTAATGACAGTCCTGTCTGCTTCCTGCTTCATTTGTAATCTTCATCCCCAACATTGTTCCCTGATAAAAGGAAAGATTCAGTGTGTGAATTTTCTCCCTGACACTCTGGACCCAACTCTATTAACAGATAAACACGGCCTTCAACACAGCTACTAAACCATTCCTCAGAATCCTCACTTTTGCAGATTAGAATCTCTTGCTTCTTTCAAAACAACTCATTAGCCATAAACTGGTTAAGAGATAAAAACCTTTCTCCTCAAAGCAGAAACCAAAGGTTTTATCAGTGCTATCCAAGGCCCTGTTAACAGCTACCAATAATTATAAAATAAGTCAATATTCAGTAGAAGTTTCCAACATGGTGCCCTCCAAATGTTGTAGACCACGGGTTCCATCAGCCCTGGTCAGCAGGGACAATGGTCAGGGATAATGGGAGTTGCAGTCTAGCAACATCTGGTTGGCACCACCTTGACTAATGCTGATATGCACGTTTGTGTGCATCTTGCTCTAACAAGTTTCATTGTTCTGTTAGTTGCACAATAGCATTAACCACACCCTAAATATGGGGTTAGTTATAAAAGAGAGCAAGGCTATGAAGATCAGACTCTATGGGGCAAAGGAAACAGGCTGCAACTTGAGATACAACTGTGAAGGGGCTAAACCTGCCCAGTCTTTTTCCTTCAACGGTGCCCAGAATGCACCTCTGCAAGAAGTAAATAGTGAGCATTCACATAACAGAGAAAGCAAAATTTTACACTTGGTGATAATCTCACAGAAAAGGTAAAATCTACCCTTGGCCACAGATCCTATATATATATAATTTTATTTGCTTTTCTGTTACATACAGTAACCAGCCAAATAATTCAATAGTCTCAACTTCCCTTCCCCTCCTTCCATGGTTTCTTCAGTTTCCCCTCTACTCCACATATTCTAAATATTCCATAACTTTCCCCCTCTTCTTCTTTTTGCCTCAATTTACCATATACTGCTGAATCTACTCTAAACTTGCTAACGTATTTACCTGTTTACACTGACTTTTAAAATAATCTACAAATATTTTCCGATCTTCCTTATAAGCCTTCACCCCAGATCCTAATGATCACCACAGTGTACTCATATGATGAACTATCTCTCCATCCAACAGTGGGAGCTGCAGCAAAGATCTTACCTAACCTGTATGTACTCAAAGAGGTCATATGTCAGACAACTGAAGGCGTCAAAGCAGTAGCCCACTACCCAGAAAACATTTTCTGTTGCATATTCAATACAGATGTGAATCAGTGTAACAAAGTCTCTGTGTTCTCTTGAATAATGAAGGCACTATTTAAACATGGTGCCAGAAAGAAAGTGTCATTCTGAAGACAAAGGATCAAAGCAGCATAGATGTCAAGTGAAGCAAATAGTTTGCAATGGGAACCAGACAGATTCCATTTCTTAGGCTTCTGGCATACAATAAAGGGGACAATGGAAAACTTTTAAAATTGCCACAGAATTGAATGAAAAAGAGCAAAAATAAGTAAGTACTGCAACACTGCTGCTACCTGAGATACAAGAAATGGAAGATCCCTCCTAATAATTAGAAATAAAACAAAATGCATTTTGAACCAACAAAGAATGTGATGTATGAGCAAGCATGATGGAAGAAAGAATCTACAGAGACACCAAAAATTTTGTTGCCAAATGATCCAAAATGGCTGGTACTTGTGTGAACATGGCATTTTGAAAGAAGAATTGAACAGAGACAGGTGGTAAAAATAATAGATTCCAGGACAGAACACATCAAAATCCTGTATTAAATGCTACAAGGAGCCATAGATATGCACAAAGTTCTTCAATAAGTTCAATGACAAATACAAGTGAAAACCCATCAGAATGTAAGAATATGCATTACATCCACAAAAATAAATGTAAGAAACAGACAAATACTATTGCATAAGAACAGCAAGGAGACAAGCAGATTGTGAAAGCAAAGTTGAGATAATGACCCTGGCAATCTGCAGCTTTGGCACGGTGTGTAGAAGTTATGGAAGAAAAATCATTATGCTGAATTTCACAAACACTGTATAGCCGCAGTTCTCAACCTGTGGGTCCCCAGATGTTGTTGGACTACAACTCCCATCATCCCTGAGCTCTGGCCTTGCCAGCTAGGGGTGATGGGAGTTGTAGCTCAACAACATCTGGGGACCCACAGGTTGAGAAAGGCTGCTCTATAGCAAAGGAAATCCATATAGCACATCAGAGTGAGATGTGCTCTCACCAATGGCTTATGCAGAAGTTCTGTAGCAAGGATGAGAAAACCTGTGACTCTCCAAATGTTGTTGGAGGATGATGAAGAGGAGGATTAGAATTTATATACCACTTTTTGTATATAATTTTTTATTAAAATTATTGAACATTCCCACAATAAACTTCAAATCACACAATTACATTGTTTCATAAGCTGACTGCCCACCCTCACCTAGAAAGTGTTTTTACTCAAACCTTTCCTACTATGTTATACCTTTATCCAGCACTATTTTTCTAGAAGAAGAGATGCCGGAACTCACCATGAACGCCTCCCTCGTTCTCTTAGAATGGCAGTGGCGCCCACCTGTGAGGTGCGGAACTGAGTTCTTGTGAGTTCCTGCTGAAAAATGCCTTTCTTTATCTACTGCAAAAAGTTTCTCTGTTACAATTATTTTATTATTTTTCTTCTGCTGCTTTTATCTCGAATCCTACCTGGGATTTCATTTGACTGTAATATTTTATTTTAGTTTTTAATAGTCCATGAGAGACAGCCACTTTTCATTTAAAGAAGACAGACTACAACCCCCATCAAAACTACTCAGGATAACTGTGGTCAGAAGAAGAAGAAGAAGAGTTTGGATTTGATATCCCACTTTAGCACTACCTAAGGAGTCTCAAAGCGGCTAACATTCTCTTTTCCCTTCCTCCCCCACAACAAACACTCTGTGAGGTGAGTGGGGCTGAGAGACTTCAAAGAAGTGTGACTGGCCCAAGGCCACCCAGCAGCTGCATGTGGAGGAGCGGAGACGTGAACCCGGTTCCCCAGATTACAAGACTACCGCTCTTAACCACTACACCACACTGGCTCCCACAGTTCCATGTTTTGTGCAACATGACCCAGACTGAAGTGCTAAAGCAAATGTGAGAGAGGATGGCGAGGAGGGAGCATGTGGGGCTGACATTCATTCCAGGCTTAAGGCTTTAATAAGCCAGGAACGCCAGGCTGGAACTGTCTCATTGTAACAAAACACATTTTCTTGAACAGGGTACTATTATAACCAGACATAAATCACACAGAGATGTACTACACATGCATGCATGCATAAATGAAACACACCCAGGCCTCTTGCAATCTCCCGCCACAGACACACTCACTTGTTAGCGCTGCATTTTGTTAGTAAGGAAAAAAAGAAAAGAAAAAAAGACCACAGATACAGATGGTTGTAGAAAACGCAATGACAAATCAGAAACAATAGAACATGTAATCACCAGCTTCTCTGTCCTATCCAATACAGAACATTTTGCCAAAGGCAATCAGTCTGCAAAAATGTTTCGCTAAGAGCTGGGTAGGCTGCATCAACTAATCATTTGAGAACTGCTGCCTTTTTACAAATCAAGTCAGTCCCTACCCAGTTCTTGGGAAGAGCAATTACACCTTATGCTTGGGATAATTCTGCTGTAAACTGATAAAAACAATATGATACAATAGACCAGATGCAATACTATGGAATTAAGAGAACAAAACTGTTGTTAAAGATACTGAAATCTCTCACAAATCTCTCTGAAGCAACTAATAATTTAATTTTTTAAAAAATGAATGTAGCCATGGGAGTAGAATGATCATAGAAAGATAAGAAAATGATCATATTCCCTTTCAGTAATCAGCTATGGGAGTTAACCTGAAACGAAGAATGGAAGCTGAGAAAGTTACCATGGAAAAAAGTCACACCAGAAACACTTGAGGAATTTGTTCTTTGCATATTCTGGTCAGGGCTGATCCGACCTGCTCCTCCTGGAGCAAAGTGCAGATTGGAAGGCAGAAGTTCATTAGATGTTCTGCTTCTCTAATTTTTGGGTTGCAGTTCTTGGCTAAAAAACATACCAAACTTTGTATAAAAATATGTACTTTAGGACACGTACATGGGGGGGGGGGGACAGTAGAAATGCACATTTGAGGGAACATAATTTTAGAAATGAATGTTTTGTGAAAAAAACATGTTTAATATGATTTTTTAAAATTATTTTTTGGGGGAGGGAATGGAGAATTAATGTGGAAGCAGGATGAGACATGGGCCCATGTGAAACAAATATGGGTCAGAAAAACAATGCAAAACAGCTGCCTTTCTTCCAGCTTGTTATATCAGAAAATCCCTAAGTTACAGGAGATTTCATACAGAAAGACCCTTGGGGTGCAAATTCTCTACCTGAATGAGCACTCGCAAAACTATGACAAATACCTTTAATCAGTGCTTTTTTTCTAAAAAAGAAATGTTTTGGGATGCTCTCATTTTCCTACTCATTGAAATACTGCCCCTCAATGAGGCCAAACTTAGATTCACAAACTGTTTAGGGGTATGTGTACCCCTGGGTCCCCCCAGAAAAAAGCACTGCCTTTGATAATTAGCAACAGGTTAATCTTAGAACATGGTAAATCATAAGCCCCTCCAGGAAAGATTATGCCCTATCAAATGTAAGCAACATGGCTGATGGTTTTTTAAAAAAAGGATACTAAAAGCAGCACCTTCACAGTCACACATTTGTTCTCAGGGGTTAATCAGAGTTGTTGCAGCAAACTGATCAGTCAAGCATCTCATGCCCCAGTCTCCACCATCTCAAAATAGCCCTGCCATCACTAGTGCCAAAGGTAGGAGTCAGTTAAGTCTCCTGGCTTCTAGAATACTGCTGGTCCTGTTGCTATTGGTGATGCTGTCAACAGAGAGCTAAGCAGAAAGGTAACAGAACTTAATGCAGAGTCTGTTGGAAAGAAGAACAGGGTGTCCAGAGGGAATGATGTTGTGGCTTGGTAGAGAAATAAAGATTGATGGAGATGGCAGTTGAAACAGGCTTTGGAAAATGGTACCATTTATCTAGGGATGTGGGTGGTGTTGTGGTCTAAACCACAGAGCCTAGGGCTTGCCAATCAGAAGGTCAGCAGTTCGAATCCCCATGATGGGGTAAGCTCCCGTTGCTCGGTCCCTGCTCCTGCCAACCTAGCAGTTCAAAAGCATGTAAAAGTGCAAGTAGATAAATAGGTACCGCTCTGGCAGGAAGGTAAATGGCATTTCCGTGCGCTGCTCTGGTTTGCCAGAAGCGGCTTAGTCATGCTGGCCACATGACCCGGAAACTGTACGCTGGCTCCCTCAGCCAGTAAAGCGAGATGAGCGCCGCAACCCCAGAATCTTCCACGACTGGACCTAACAGTCAGGGGTCCCTTTACCTTTACCCGTTTATCTAGTAGCCTATAGTGGGATATGGTGCGTAGGATAGCCTGAAGGACCCAGTATTCTCCTAGTCTTCCATCGTATGAGATTACCATACCTTCCAACATTTCTCCTATGAAAATAGGGATGTCCTATTCCACAACAACAACAACAACAACTTCTTTATTATTTATACCCCGCCCATCGGACTGGATTGCCCCTGTCACTCTGGACAACTTTCACCATATATAAAAACATAACAAAACATTAAACATTGGGGAAAAAAAACCTTCCCTATACAGGGCTGACTTCAGTTCTATCATTACTTATTTCCTTGGCTTGGGGGGTCGCATAACTCCATACCCTCCAACATTTCTTCACTGAAAATAGGGGTGTCCTACCATACCCTTCAACATTTATCTGATGTCCTAAGAAAAACCGGGATGGCTTCTGTAAATCCAGGACTGTCCCTGGAAAATAGGGACAACTTGGAAGGTCTGAATTTCTCTTTGTTCAGCTTAGCCACATAGAGCAGAAAAGGAAGAAATGAGATTACAGTACAGCACATTAAATAAAAACTAAAAAAAAAATCCCCACAATGCATGCATGAGGGAAATGAACCAAACAAAGACAACTACCAGACCTTTAGAAGACATCTGAAGGCAGCCCTGTTTAGGGAAGCATTTAATGTTTGATAGACTATTGTATTTTAATATTTTGTTGGAAGCCGCCCAGAGTGGCTGGGGAAACCCAGCCAGATGGACAGGGTATAAATAATAAATTATTATTATATTATAATTAAATTGACTGGAATTACCAGTGTGAGTTTGTAGGGCAGTTTCAAAGTACGGTAGTTTGGTCATTTCCTCAAGAAAAAAAGAGTTTTACAGCTTGTCTGAGTGAGGGCTGGGGGACAGACAATGCGATTCCTGAATTGCAAACCTTCAAACCAGCCTTGCCTTTCAAATTCAGTGACAGCCATTCTAATGTGTCATATTTTATTGACAGAGCTATGTCACATTGCTGAAGGGGAATTATGATAATTCTGCATTTTGAGTTAGCTGCTTGAAATGTTATTGCTTTAATATTTAGTTTTCATATCAATGTACGTAATAAAATGACCAGAGGAGGTCGCTGTGCTTGCTGCAACAGGTGACTACTAAAACACATTATATAAGAAACAGCAAAAAAAAAAGTATTGTAGCACCTTAAAAGATCAACAAATTTATTACGGCACAAGCTTTCCTGAACTACAGTCCACTTCATAACCTTTCCATGCATCTGATGAAATAGACTGTAGTTCATGAGAGCTTAAGTCATAATCAATTTCTTAGTCTTTCATGTGCAACAAGACTTTTTGTTGTTTGTAATACAGTAAATTTTAGTCAAAACCTTGTCATTATAAACTCTAACTGCCCCGATTTTTCAGGCCTGCCGTGGAAAAAGTACAATCAAGTGCTGAATACAATTACACAAATATCCTCAGAACAGGTAAACCTGAGGGGGAGATAGCAAACCTGTGACTCACCAGACTCCCACAATATCATGCCTATTCCTTGTCATTGACGGCAACAAAGAAAGGATACTTCTTCACTACCATTGCATCTTTAGAAGGTCCAGCCAGCAGAGCAGGGCCTATTCCAGCTGGGGCTGGCCAAAGGGGTGGGGGTGGTATGAGAGCTCTCAGAAGCATGCCATGACGTGTTCTCAAGACATTCAGAGAATAAAACCAGTTTCGTCCACCTTGCCTTGGATGCCACCAATTTTATTTCAGTCAATGAGTGCGTCTGGAGCACCATCTGGTCCTGTCTTGCAGGACAAGTTTAGGGTATCACATCTTGAATGTGTGGACGAAGCACCTGGAGGGGAATGACCGATCAAATGTTTGCTCAGCCCTTCATGGCTGATAGCATCTAGCTCAGTGGGGTGGACCTTCTGGGAGCAAGGGTGATTAATGCCTCTTTGCCAGCTGCCTGGAAAGAGGTAGAAATGATGATCCAGTATCTGGAAGTCAGCAATAGGCTGGATGAAGCCCAATCAATAGCTTGCTTCTGATTTTCTCTTTGCCCAGGCAGGTACATTATGTGACCCAGGAGAGCAGCAAAATAACCAGACTGTACAATGGCGATGGGATAAAATCAGGCCAAATCTTTATTGACAGCAGTGGGCAGGGCAAGGGTTGGCGTGGCACTGGGTCCCAGGATCAGTTCATCATTCCACAAGCTCCATGTTGATGGAATGGATCCGCTAGGTTTGGATCACTCCGAACCTGTATGGCAGGAGTCAGCCAGTGTTGAACCTTGCAGTACCAGCAAGCAAGGTGTCACTGGGGGACCAGGGTGCAGATTCCAACCAGGCAGATACCAAACCCATGCTTAGGTTTTGCTGTGGTCAATGCTCCCCTCAGGCCCCTTATGTCCCCCCCCATACTATGTTGATCCTGTCCATTGCCATTTCCACCATGTTCTTTCGCCTAACAAAGGAAAACCATAATTTCACTGAGAGAAAGGCGGGAGGGGGGCAACCCAACCAAGTGCTAATCAGGGAGAGAGAGAGAGAGAGAGAGAGAGAGAGAGAGAGAGAGAGAGAATCCTTTCCGACCCTGTCAACCAGTGACCCAAAATTGCTCAGTGAAGGCTCTAACCCAAGGGTGAGCAGGCAGGAAGCTCTCAAAGCAAAATGGCTGTGAGCTCCCGGGGAAGTAGCCTTATACAGTGGTACCTTGAGTTACAAACACCTTAGGTTACAAATGCTTCAGGTTACAAACTCCGCTAACCTGGAAGAGTTACCTTGAGTTGAGAATTTTGCCCCAGGATGAGAACGGAAATCATGTGCCGGCAGCGCAGCAGCAGCAGCAGCAAGAGGCCCCATGAGCGAAAGCACGCCTCTAGTTAAGAACAGTTTCAGGTTAAGAACAGAGCTCCGGAATGAATTAAGTTCGTAACTAGAGGTACCACTGTATAGGCTTTCCTCTCCCCTCTTCAGCAAGGGCTCATGAGACAGTTTTTTCCCATGAGCCCATCACACAGAGAAGATACTGGGCAAAACCATGCCCAGTATTTAGCTGCAATCTATGGGCACAGTGCCACCGGGCAAAGGCGTCCCGTGCTTATTGGGCACAGAACGGGGCTTCCCTCACCAACCCTCTTTAGTGGCAGAATGTGCTTTAACATGTTAGGCTACAAGAGGAATCTCAAATGATGCTGCCTTGTGACATTACGGTGCTTGTGAAAAAGCTTATATTATGCTAAAGTTTTTGCTGCTGTTTTATGGAGTCTGCTTTATAAGTTTAAAATGGCTTTAAGTGTAAGGTATTGTTCTTTTGGCTGGTTTGGTTATGTGTCATACTCAAAGAATTTTGTATGTCACCTGGAGACTCCTTCTGTGGCAAGCGACTAAAAATTTGAAAAATAACAACACTTTCCACCTACCACCTTGAAAGCCTTTCCAATTAATACAAAGCAAAGCAAAAACCTATGTAAAAATGCGCACACACACACTTCTAAAATTATGAAACTGATATCACGATATGGACTTGAAACCGGTTGTGGACAATTTATTGCCCATCCCCAGCACACATCATGATTCACAAAATATAGCCAGGTAAAAAATTATGAAACTGATAGCACAATATGGACTTGAAACCGGTCCCAAATTAAAGACTTAAATTAAAAATTGCTGTTTATGGATACTGCAAGATTTTCATGAATGCACTCATGACTGATAATCTTAATCACCCTCTCTCTACATTTATGCTTTACTGAAAACACTGCATTAAAAATGGAGCCCCACCCCTCTCTCTTTTTTTGCTAACAATTCTAGTATTTCATCCCATTTAATTTCTTGTCTCATACATATATGTGCTGAATGTTTACATCTTCCACAACAGTGCACAAAACAGACATCTTAGGAAATTAGGTACAAACGCATTTGCATCTCAAAACAGGTCAAGCTAAATCAATTCCACATAAATTATGTTTGTTAGACACAGGGATGCTACGGGCCTAGGGGCACAATCTGTGAAATTAGGCACGCTTCAACACCCTTCCAAAATGGCAAGGTAACTCTGCATGATTGCAGAGAGAGAAGAAAGTGCTGGTATGCAAACTTAAATCATGCTCCATTCTTCTTAATGAAAAAAGCGCCAAATATACTAATGCCCCAAGATACTACGTATAATACATTAACTCCTCATGTCTGAATATGTAAGGAATTGAAAGGGATGCTTTTTTAGATGGTCAAGCCCCTCAAGACCAGGACTTTACAAATTCTAATAGCTGTATCCTATGAAGTCATTGAACAAGAAGAGAAACATCCACTTACACAATGGAATTTAACCCCTCTTGTTCCCCACAAAGCCCCCCCCCCCAGCTGTTTGGAGGTTCCTCCAACCCTCAGGATCTGATGTGAGGGGAAGGGGGCACATAGAGGGAGAAGAGGCATGGGGCATTCTATTTCATGAGCAGGAGTTGTTCCACTTGTACAATGGCTGTCAGATTCAACCCTATGTGCCCTACATGGTGATGTGACAGAAAGGAAGGAGGGCGGAAAGTCTCTCTTCTATTTCCCTCACACACTTTTGCTGCTGTTCATATCACCAGTTTAAGGGAAGGAATGGGAAAGAATAGTGTATGGGGGGGCTGGGACTGGGAGGGGTTGGCTGTCTTTTGAGAACTGGAGGCAGCAGAAGCAGGCTACCCTGTTGATTTAAAGCTGTGCATTTGGGAGAGCTTCTCTTCACACTTCCTTGTGTTTCTTGAGAAGCCGCCCATGCTACATGACGATCAGCTTTTTAAAACTAATTTAATAAGAAATTTCTGACATAATAAACAGGTCTGCTGGTTTAAAGAATCAAAAGATAAAAGCACTGGGCATGCCTAGAGTGGCTCATTGAATAACCACCACAGTGGTTGCCATTTGACTTTAGCATCTGTAATTCTGTGGCGATGGTGGGACTGACTTTACTTAAGCAGCAGCACGTGGGAGACCAAATGCCTATTTTGCAACACACGTCTGCTCTTGGAGAAGGGAAGTGAGGCTTACCTGGCAACGCCGTTTCTCTTGGCAGGTTGGAAGACAGGTCTCTTAACATCCCCTTGCTATCTCTGGGTTGGGGGAAGGTTGATGCACCTGAAAGAAACCACACAAGTGAAACATGCTGAATTGGCATGCTTAATCTACGTGTTTATGGTCTAAAATCTAGACTGTTGGATCTTGTGGGATGCTCTGTAAGGGGCTTCACAGGACCCAACCATCAGCTATTGGGCAGGTGTTGCAATGCCCACAGGAAAGCACTTTGCACAGTCAGTTGGTTGGTGGTGCCTGCAAACTCCATTTGAGCTGAGCCAGGTTTTCAGGCAGGTGGGCATGGCTTAGCTGAAATGGCCTTGCAGGCCAAATGGCGATGCCTAGCCAGCCTACTTAGGCCAACAGCCAGAAGTTCCCAACTCCAGACCTAAAAATTCATGAAATGAATATTTTCCAAATATCTCTCTCTTGTGGCCTGATATATAGCAAACTATTTCCCCCCCAAGATTCATATAAGTGACAATTAAATTAAGTCATATTACAGACATCAGGTCAGAAGACAGCAGAAAACAGCAACACTATTTTTAAAGAATCAATCTGTTCAAATATATACATATAAACAGCTTGATGAAAAACAGTTACCATCGAGTTGCTGAGTAAAAATTGATCAATAATTTTGGAATGACTGACAAATCATATTAGAAAACTTGTCTTCAGAAACGACAAAAATATTTGCAGTGCAGAAGGGTAGGAGTCTCAATTTGTTGATGAAAAACTGAAGGATCCTTCAGGAGAGGCACGATAACGACACAAGCTGATAATGAAAGGGTCACCCATGCAAGTTGCTTAATTAACTCTTTTTATGAAATGAAATGCTTGCAGTCAACTGTGAATTCTATTCCCACAGCTGCGAAAAAGCTGTCAGAGCACATGATGTTTCTATCACCAAGGCAAAAATAAATAAATATATTTTTTTAAAAGTGGGTGGCGTAGAACTGCTAAATGTAAACAGACACCATGATTTCTTATGGAGAAGAGAGTTTCACTTCTGGTGGATTGTCCACTGAAAACCAATGGAGCAAATTGTACAAAATGGTTGCCAGATAAACAACAATGATCATGCCACCACAAGATCCCAGATCCCAGATTCTGTAGTACCTTCAGTACTACAATAGCTAGATGGCCACATCCTTGCACTATATCCTCATCTATTTGTTACCTCCCTGGAAAAAACCCTGATGTTGGGAAAGATTGAGGGCACAAGGAGAAGGGGATGACAGAGGATGAGATGGTTGGACAGTGTTCTCAAAGCTACTAACATGAGTTTTACCAAACTGTGAGAGGCAATGGAAGACAGGAGTGCCTGGAGTGCTCTGGTCCATGGGGTCATGAAGAGTTGGACATGACTAAACGACTAAACAACAACAACAGCTATTAGTTCACTTGTCCCTGCCATAAAGAGGAGAGAACGAACTTCTGACTCCCCTTGTCTCCCTGTTTCTGTCTCTGTTTGTTTGTTTGTTCCATCCCTTCTCCCGATTCCTCACTCTTGTGTATGGCTGGTGCCATTTTGGGCTGACACACGACAGCACTCACAACCTCAACACTCAAAATAGAAGGAATAATGATGGGAATTCTGAAATAGGCGACTGTGTGTCAACCATATGAATTATCAACCAGGTATGAATTATCAACTACTTACATTTATATTCCCAGTCAAATATATTTGCAGTTATAAAAACAAAACAAAAAAAGCTTTTGAAGTGGCTTGCAAAACAAGAGGGAAAGAAAACCCCAAGAAATTACAATCAAACGCAAGCTGAAACAAGAGCATCAACACAAAAGCCACATGGACAAGGACGAGTCACGTAGATCTTTTCTGTACAATGGGCGCCCTGCAAATTAAGCTATGAGCTGATTGGGGGAAGCCCCACATGATTAGCCCCATCCATGTGGGTACCATGTTCACACATAACTACAGGGCAGCCAAGTGAGACACCAACAGAAAGCAACTCTAATGCAGCACTCTCATTCGTGTGTGTGTGTGTGTGTGTGTGTGAGAGAGAGAGAGAGAGAGAGAGAGAGAGAGAGAGAGAGAGAGACAGACAGACAGACAGACAGAGAGACAGACAGAACAAATGAATGAATGAACAAACAAATGATACACACAGCGGTATAGTAGAGCAGAAAGGGGGAGACAGAAACAAGATCACATCATCTGCTGGTGCATCACCAGCAATTACATCATCTGACATACCTCTGTGGTCCAACAAGTGAATGAGGTGAAAACAAGGCTTTCAAGTTTTACAATCATTTGTGACATATTAAAATGTAGGGAGTTGCAGAAAATGAAATCAAGCAGCAGTTGGATAGTTATTTCCTTTGATGGGGTTCGGCTTCATGCTTGCAGCTTGAACAGCGACACGTGTGTGCAAGATGGTTTGCATTTCTAATTAAAACCTAAACTTTGCATTTCAACAGAGTGCTAAAGCCCAATGTGATTTTAAAGTTGAACCCATGCAGTCAGAAGCAAGCATTCCATGCAGTTTACTACCAGCCAGCTATCCATAAGATTGTGGTCTAGACTGCTCTGCCTGCTTTCTTTTAGCAAATGTTTTGTGCCACTGGGGAAGTGGCAATTCTGTATTGATTTGTTTTGGATGTTTGTATGTGATGCCAATAAAAGGTTTGATGATGGTGGTGGTGATTGTGATCATGCCACACAGCTCATTAGAGACATGAACCTAGATCCCTATAGCTAAATGCCAACACTTTAACCCCTACAACATCCTTTACCTGCATACCCTAATCAGCTGGGTATGACAGCTTCATTTTTTAGCTTTCCTTGGGGCAAGGGTGGCTGTCATTGTGAACTTCTCTGCTTCAAAATTTACCACTACTCCATTATGAGAGAGAAAGAGAAAGAGGCCTTAGGAGCACAAGACATTGAACTTGTTCTAACAACCCAGTTTGCAACACAATTTGAGTTATTCTGTAATGCAGCAGTGCTACTGTCAAACTGAGCCCCCCTCCCTCAAGCAAAGACATAACAAATCACTGAAGCTTTCAGAAATCCTGTAGAGTCTCATCAGCTGGTTTTCTGATTAAATACTTCTTTCTTGATATTGTCAGACTGTTGCAGAACCGTTTGACAATTCTCTCGTGAGCCACAAGAAACAAGATGTTTTGAACAAAACCTGTGGATGTTTTCTTCCTGTGGTGCTTTTGAAAGCTCGTCTTTGACAGATTTTGCTCCCAAAAGATTGATGTCATAATGGAAGTTACACAAAAAGAGATGAGGAGAAAGAATACAATGGATATGCTATCCTTTTAAAAAAAAAAACAACAGAAAATATTGTTATTTTACCCTGGAACCTCCCTCCTCCAAACACCATCTCTAATAGATAAATGAAGTTCAGCATACACAGGATAGTCTCTTAATTTGACTGGTTTTCAGAGGAGAAAATGCTATTATCAGTACACCCACTGAAGCAGTTTTGAAACCTGACTTCAATATTTAAAGCTATAGTGGTACCTCGGGTTACAAACTTAATTCATTCTGGAGGTCCATTCTTAACCTGAAATCAGTCTTAACCTGAGGTGTGCTTTTGCTAATGGAGTCTCCCACTGCCACCGTACTGCCAGCATGCGATTTCCGTTCTCACCCTGGGGCAAAGTTTGCAACCTGAGGTAACTACTTCCAGGTTAGCGGAGTTTGAACCCGAAGCGTTTGTAACCCGAGGTACCACTGTACAATTATACACCCATACAGCTTTGTAACCCATGGGAAGACTGATACTGCTACCCAACTTGCTATTTCTTATTTCAAGGCAACTCATGAAAATGCATTATAAACATCTATACATTCCTAGACCTTTGCTGAAAACCAGGTGAACTCTTCTTACCTGGTCATAAATCTATATTGAGAACCTTAATGCACCTGCATTTTTCTAATAATTGTTGAATTATGTTCACAATGCAACTCTCACGCTCTGCCTCGAGTGGGAATATTTATCCTAAGGATTATTTATTTATTTAAAATAATCATCCTTCCCTCCTTCGCCTTAGCCCCAAGAGTTAATAAACTCTGGTTTGTTTTTTGTAAGAGGAAAGGGAAGCTTGTACAGTGGTACCTTGGTTCTCACACTTAATCTGTTCTGGAAGTCTGTTCCAAAACCAAAGCGTTGCAAAATGGATTAATACGTTCCAGATTTTTAAAAACAACCCCTAAAACAGCAATTTAACATGAATTTTAGTATCTAACGAGACCATCGATCCATAAAATGAAAGCAATAAACTGCAGTCACACAGTCAAACAATCAGTAGCTGAACTGGGTTCCACACAGACACAAAAAGAAAAAAAGGGAGCCACAAAAATGCAAAATAAATAGCAAAAACAGACAGACTTCAGCGTAACACTCCAAACGGAAGCATGGAAAACCAGAGTGTGGCACTCAAATCGGAAGTGTAACACTCCAAACAGAAGTGTGGCACTCAAATCAGAAGTGTAACACTCAAAATGGAGCTTGTTCGGCTTCTGAAAAAAAGTTTGCAAACCGGAACACTTACTTCCAGGTTTTCAGTGTTTGGGTTCCAAGTTGTTTGAGTACTAAGGCGTTTGAGAACCAAGTTACCACTATATTCGGGACTTCCGGTCAGCGCCAGCAAAGGTAATGGCGGATTTCCTCCGATCTCCGGAGGAAATCTGCTTCGTGGAGCTAGGGTTCTACCGCTACGGCAAAGCGGGGACCCGAAAAAAATCACAGGCGGGGAAGCCTGTGAACTGAAGGCTCGGCGGGCTCCATTTGCGTCCCCCCCCCGCCGCAAAGGAGCCTTTTTAAAGGCTCCGGAACATACCGGGGGTGAGCGGCGCGGAGCTGAGAGCTGTTTACCCGTCTCCGCGAAGCGAAGCCGCATGCCATGGTCGGAGAGCGCTGACTTCTTCCTTTGAAATTTGGACTAAAAGTAACAACCCGTGAGTAATACGGAAATTGGATATTAAAAATTTCCTTTTTTGATTCAGCACGAGCGGGGAAGGCGCAAAGAGGAACTCCGTCTCCCCCTCTTGTAAACATTTTAAAGCAAGGACTAGATAACTAAGGTTGAAAAGAACATCTTCTTCGTGAGAAGTTAAAAGTAATTAATTTCACGTTTTGGCAGTATAAGTGAATGTGCTGGAGGATAAGAGTTAATTTTGAGAGTGGAATTGCTACCCCCCCCCCAGGACCCGGGAGCGATCCGCGAGGGAGCCTGTTGGAGAGATTTAGAAGACTTTGACAGCTGTCAAACTAGCTGTCAAAGCTGAGAGGGAAAAAAAGAGAGAGAGAACTTTGTTTCTATTGCCTCGGCTGGTCATATTTGTTACATTTAGGTAACAAATTGTCGAAAATAAAGGAAAATAAAGGACTTTTGGATTTACAACTGGAAGGAACACTAAGTAACCAGTACTCCCCTAGAGGGGGCTCTGGGACATTACAGAATGGCTGTAAGTGGAAAAATACAGACTGCTCTTGAGAAGATCTTTCGTAGCCTGGGAAAACTTCAAGAACAAAGCATTGTTTTGGCTAGAAATGTTACAATATTGAATGAAAAAGCAAACAAACCTGCGGAAATTGGAAGGGACTTGACTCAAGTCTTTGTACCAGAACAAAAAGACTTTGCTTTTGAGCTAAAAACTCTTGCAGCTGAACAAGAAAAGAAATTTGAGAAACTTGAAGAAGATCCACATGACAATTTAGAGGGAAAGGAAGGAGGAGCTATAATGCAGCAGAGGATTAAAGAAAGAAGTAAAAAACAAGATTTGGATTACAATTTTAAATATGGAGACCTGGCAGGCCAAAGGCCTGTAAAGATGGATATAAAGGAAAAGACAAATCTGATAAAAGTGGAAGCAGAAGTTTATGGGACATTTGGACTTAAAAGAAGTAAAAAACAAGATTTGGATTACAATTTTAAATATGGAGGCCTGGCAGGAAGAAGTATGGATCTTATGGGGACAGAGCTTCTCCGAGATTTGGTGTTTATCATAAAGGACTATCAAAAAAACCGGCAGAGAGGAAAGGAGAGAGACTTAAGGGCCTCGGACGTGAGGTCACCAGGCTGATACCAGATGGATTGATGGACATTGGTTGGAGATTGAAACCGGGAAAAGCGGGGAGTGGGGTTTTGGGTATCCAAAGGCGGTACAAATATATTCTGTTTTTTCTTGTAAATAATTTGTTTTGCCATTCTAGTTTAAAATGGGGAAATCGTGAAATGGAATTGGGGTTGACTTTAGAAAAAGGTATTAAGAATAAGTTTTGACGTATAAAGATTGAGGTTTATGTTAAAATTGGTTAAGCAAAAGGATTTAAATATAATAAGGTAAAATTTGGGGATAGGAACTTGTTGAATTAAAAATTGAATTGGAATACAAGAAGGGGAGATGTGGGGAAGTCAAGGAAATATGTCACTGAAAGTTATATGTTTGTTTCTTGTTCTTTTTGTTTGTTTGTTTGTTTTATGTTTTGTTTTTCTTTAAATTTTTTGAAAATTTCAATAAATATTCTATTAAAAAAAAGAGAGAACCAAGTTACCACTATATTCAAAGTAAGGGCTTGTCCCATGCCTAGAAAGCATGAGTCTGATAGCTTTACTGTTTGTCCCATATTTTCTAGGCACAGGGTCCGAGAGGTTTTCCATTTACCCTGCCACTTTCCTCGGGAATATTTGCTCTTTGCCGCCAAATCAGAGCAAACATCAATCCGCAAAGAAAACTCCATTGACATTTGTTCCGATTGAGTGGTAAACAGTGAGTTTCCCCGAGGAGAAGCAACAGGACAAACAGACGTGTGGAAGAGAGGGGAAGGGGAGCATGTGTGTCTGATTCTTACCATGCATAGCTAAAATGTCCTGTTCTTGTTGGACGCCAACTCCCAACAGGCAGAATAGTGAGGATGGAGGATATAACCCAACAACATCCACAGATGCTAGGGAGTTTTTGGACCATCTCTTCCCAACAGATTCTGCAACATTACCGAACAGAGACTCTGTTTTTTTTCTTCTGCACCATTATTACAGTCTATGTAATTCTAATTCTAATTCTCATTCTAACAAAACAACCAGGGCTTTTTCCCCAGCCAGAACTCTCTGGAACTCAGTTCCAGCACCTCTCAGGTGGGACATTTTTGCCATTCTGAGAGAACAACAGAGGTGTTCATGGTGAGTTCTGGCACCTCTTTTTTAATAATAACAATAACAATAATAATAATACAGTAATACAGTTCCATATTTAAACATTGGGTTGATTAAATTCCTTAATGCTGACACGCATATGACAAACTGGAAAGAGTGAGTGCCATAGGCTAATTGGGACCATCTTCTAATCACAGGCCATTTCACAGAGTTAATAATACAAAAAGCATCCATTAATTGGTAATTAAATATCCAGGATGCACAGGCTGTCAAAACTGGAAAGCCAAAATCATCCTTCATACACTCTGGCCCTCACTTTCAGGGCACACAACATCACTGCTGTGCCAAGCGAGACAGCGGCTTTTTCCAAGCTGAAGGAAGCTGGCAAAAAGCCAGCAACCGATTTAGCTACTAGTGTCAGCTTAGTGGCACAACGATTAGATAGATAGATAGATAGATAGATAATCTTCTTTCAGAAGGTGTAGAAGACCAAAAGCAACTTTTCCATTTATGATTCATCAAATATTTCCAGGGAACACAAATTCATTTGGGTTGGCAATCTCCCATGAAAAACCAGTCTGGAAATCAATTCAGAAATCCACATCAGGGCAATGCCTTTATTTGACCGACCAAAATGTCACAAAAGGGGCAGAGCTGTACAGGTTTGCTTACCAAAGAAATTGAATGTAGGATCTTTCATTTAGTCCCAACATTGTAATAAAGCCCCATGCTTGCTCAGAGCAGCGCTGGGTTCTTTGCTGACCAGATTCCAGGCAGACAGGGCTTCCTGAAGAACTGCTGAAATCTTGTCAACTGTGAATGAGCACAGGCCTTTTCTAATATTTTAAGAACAACAACAACAAAAATGCTCTTAAAGCAAGGGATGAGCAAATATGTAATCTTATGTTTTCTCGGTTTCTCACTTCTTTCACTCTTAATAATAATAATAATAATTTTATTATACCCCACTCACATTTCCACTTTAGTTTGCTTTAAAAAAAAGGTGCACATGAAAATTCATCTGCATTTTACTGTGACTTTCTCCTAATATACACATTCGTAAATTTATCCTAATATACACGTTAGGCAAAACTCCATACACATTTCCGCAAAGCAATTTTTCCTAACCTAACAATTTTTGTGGATTTCTAAATTTCTAAAGAAGGTGGTGATACAGTGGATTGTGTCAGAGTGCGCGAATTAAGCAGGTCCAGCTTTAAATGTTGTCAGATTTCTGCCCCATTCCTACTTCAAAATTTAGAAACAGCCCACACTCCCTCACAGAGTCAGAGGGCTCTTTGCCTGACAGCGCTCTCTTGACTTGTAATGCCACCACACAATGTTTCTGTGGATCTACTTTGTGTAGAGAGATACGACCCTTGGTAAATACTCAGAGAATATCAGATACCATGGTCCACAAAGATGGTTTCACCTCTATGGCTTGGGTCCAAAGATCGGCTTGTGTAAATGGAAGACATATCCCTTTGTGCATAATGGAGTCACTAATTTCTAACAATTCCTTCACCATCTCAAGCTGCACCTCCCTCCAGATTGTATCACCCTCCATTTGTGGGCAAGGGGTCAGAGAGCATGAGGGGCTGCAGAGGAAAAGGATCGGGAATTGTGCCTGGTAAACACTATCTGTTATTTTGGATCCAAGCCTGTATTTGGCAGCTGTAAGAATTAATGTTAACAATGGTTGCTAATCATTAGGTGACTCACGGGTCAAGCTGAATGCAATATACCAAAAGCAAGTTTACCTGCTTTCAACCGAGCTATTCCTATTTGTATTCTGGAACTGAAGCGCAAAGCCTTAATGCACACACCGTGCTTTTGCTGGCTTCCACAAGCGAAGAAAGATTAAGAGCTGCACATAATGCATTTAGTGTTTCATTTACTAAAGTACATTTTATAATCCCATAAGAAAAGGATTTGACGGCACCCCTGACCTGCCAGGCAAACAGTGGAGGTGCGCACATTGTCCAAAGAACTTCTGCACACAGCCCCTGTCACACAGCCCCTCAAATGCTGCTGACCTACATTCCTCAAGGGGAGTCGAGCCTGCCAATCACTCCAAATCAGGCAACATTAGTCGTCATGCAGAAGACTTCACACAACGTGTCAGATTGACACTAACTCCCCGTCATTTGTCTCCAAACACAAGAGAAATGTCAACACAATTTTCCAGAACTACAAGCATAAAACCATTTCCCACTACATAAACACACACACACACACACAATATTTTCCTTTCTTCCCTCCCTTTGTGCATCTTGAGACATCTGTCAAGCTGCATAGGTGTGTTGCTTTCCTAGCATGTTGTTTGAACATAAAGTGCCACAAAAGTGCAGCCAGTTCCTTCCTTCATTCTTGAGCCTGATTAATTCTGAAAAGAAAAGAAAAAGCAGTTGGCATCTATTATGGGTAGTGAAACCCCAGTTTGAGGGGCCTCATCTGGGGGCCCCAAGCAAATGTTTGTCTCCTCCACCCCTCCAGCCAGACCCCACTTGTTATGTACTGAAGTTCTCACCCTGGGCCAGCAGGGGGATACTGTAGATAGTTATGCAAATGAAGGATCGAAAGTGACGTTCAGTGATTGGATAGTTTGTATGCAAATGAAGGATTGAAAGTGACGTTCAGTGATTGGCTAGTTACAGAATATGGTTACTGTTGCATTCTAGTGGAGCTCTATATAACCAGGCTGACTGAGCTCCTCAGTTCAGTTCTGTTCCAGCTTACAAATAAAGAGCTGCTTTGGAAGAATCACTGTGTCGTCTGATATGTTCGCCCATAACTTAACTCCACTATTTTTGTCAGTGGCAGCAAAATGGTGGGTGGAATAATAACGCTGGGGTGGGCAGAGGCTAATTGGAGAGCCAATAATGGCTCTCCCATTTCACGAGCAGTTTCACTTTATAAGGATCATTTCAAAAGAATAACAATGTCCAATAAACTATTTGTTCATTAGATTTCTTACCTGCCCTTCACCACAAGGTCCCAGGGCAAGATACAATGATAAAATACACAAATATATAACAGATAAAAGTCATAAGTATAAAGCAAATGTAAAAAACCAACTGCAAACAGTTCAAAATATAAAACAATTCCATATATAAAAACAATACTATTAGTGAAAAACAATTCCACGTATGAAAACAGTTAAAAGTTGTTCCACTACAGATGCAGACTGGGATACATATCTCTGCTTAAAGGCTTCTTGAAAGGGGAAGGTCTTCAGAAGGCACCAAAATGACAACAGATGTGACACCTATGCAATATGTAATGGAAGCGCTTTCCAAAGGTAAGTGCCACCACACTTGAGGCCTCATTGCTGTATCGTGTGGAACAGACAATAGGATTGTTGTTGTTTAGTCGTTTAGTCATGCCCGACTCTTTGTGACCCCATGGACCAGAGCACGCCAGGCACTCCTGTCTTCCACTGCCTCCTGCAGTTTGGTCAAACTCATGCTGGTAGCTTCGAGAACACTGTCCAACCATCTCGTCCTCTGTCGTCCCCTTCTCCTTGTGCCCTCCATCTTTCCCAACATCAGGGTCTTTTCCAGGGAATCTTCTCTTCTCATGAGGTGGCCAAAGTATTGGAGCCTCAGCTTCAGGATCTGTCCTTCCAGTGAGCACTCAGGGCTGATTTCCTTAAGAATGGATAGGTTTGATCTTCTTGCAGTCCATGGGACTCTCAAGAGTCTCCTCCAGCACCATAATTCAAAAGCATCAATTCTTCGGTGACCAGCCTTCTTTATGGTCCAGCTCTCACTTCTATACATCACTAGACATTAGGATAGCATACCCAAAGTCCATTTAGGGGGCTTAATCTGGCCCACTGATCAATTTAATCCGGCCTCCATGGCAGTATATGTCCTGGGGTAAAACGCTTAAAAAAGCTCAGCAACTTTGCTCGGCCCTCACACATGTTCATTTCATCAAATCTGGCCCCCTTTGAAAGAAGTTTGGGAACCCCTGGGGCCCTACGCCAAACCTATGCATCTGCAATCAGTGAAGTTGTGGCCTAATTATATATAGTCCAACATCTGTCTCCTCATCTTCATTTGCCTCATGCACCCCTTCCCTCAGCTTCAACGCACCTGGGTCTGCAAATAATATTATTTGGCTTTACTTGGTTTTAATCTGTTTTACAGGCGAAATACTGCAGTAGGGAATGTTGATGATAAAGATTGCCATTAAGACGGCCACTCCTAATAAAAATGAGTGCTTGCTTCAGGCTGCAATCGTCTACCTACTTTGCTGGCAGTAAGCTCCACTGAACACAGAAAAAAAAATCTTATGAATAGATACGGGTAGAATTTCACGAGAAGTTTGTAAATTTTAATTTAATGGAATCTTTAGAAACATTTTTCTCCAAAGAGAAACCGGTTTCATTTAATTAATATAAAGTGATGTAAACATGATCAATCAATTAACAGCTAGTTGGTTATTTGGATGACAGGCCTTGCAGAAATAGGCTTGTAGCATTTTGATGCTGAATGGATAATTGGCCCAATGATAGATACCACTTTATCAGTGCTGCATCTCAGGATCAACACAGGAACAATAATCTACACTAAGGCATCTGTCAATTAAAGGCAAATCATTCTCCATTAATTATTGTTGATGTGTGGGTTATTTTTTGCATTGGAGTCAGACTTCACTAGAGGCTGGTATTTTGCAAAATACCAATAAATTACCTTGATAGATTTCAGAATCAGGCCGCAGTGAAGTTTTTAAGCTGCCCCTTCTTCTTGATTATAAAGACATTTTTCATTTTCAAGTTGATATATTAATGTATCATTGATGCCAACATGAGTCGGCAATGCAGTGACAGCTCTTTCAACATGAGCAGCATTGTACTACAAAATAATCTACTGAATCTGTGGTTTTCCATGCAACATGAATCTCAATTACAGTCCCCTTAATTGCTGGAAAATGAAAGCAATTGATTATGTCCCACAAGCTTCATTTTCTTCACCACCAGAAAGGATCTACTAGGTATTCAGCTTTTTTTTTTTTAACCTCTAAAATAGCCAGCAGTTTGCATAAATAAAGAATATGCATTGTTTAGAATACTCGGCAGAAAACTGAACAAAAGCTGCTCCACACACCCACACCTAAATTTGTGTGACACATTACTAGCCTCAAAAGGCATTTGGTAACATCAGATATTTTTCTCATGTGCCAGTTCTAGGTTAAAAACAAAAGTTGGACTCCAAAGACTTATTTTGAGGTACAGCCAAGAACGATGGCATGGCCGGTGGGGTTTCTGGTTATTTTCCTTTGAATGGCAGACACACACACAAATATTCCAAGGCATTTTACAGCTGCTTCTGCAAAACTCCAAAAGGGATTAGCCACATGGCGTTGAGCAAGGGAGCGCTGTTTATGCAGTGAAAGCCCAGAGCTCCCTTGGGCACAGGGAGTTGGTTGTGCAGTTCTTTGGTTCCAGGCCAAGTTGAGAGACACAGACAAAAAAAACACAACAGTGAATTTAAAACACATATGCATCTCCTTTCATCAACATTTTCAAGGCACTTTGCAAACATTTAAGTAAAACAACAATGGACACATATAAGAAATAGGAGCTAAAATGCAGCTGCAAGTCAAGAATTAGAACACTTAAGATGGCAGATGTATTTTAAAATGCCTCCTTCATACCCTCCAAATGCCCCTATTTTCCAAAGGCAGTCGTGGAATTGCAAAAGCCATCCCGGCTTTTGATTTGATCCCGGAAAGTCCCAGTTTCCTCTGCAAGTGCCACTGCTGCTAAGCTCCGCGAAGAGGAGCTGGCGCTTGTGCTGAGCAATGGCAATGGCCATTGTCACAACTGCAAGCATCCCATGGCCTCTCCTTGCCATTGCTGCCAGCCTCCTCCTCCGGCAGCTCATAGTTGCTGCTGGAGAGTGGCTGAGGAAGAGGAAGAGCAGCCACCTCCATCAAGGCACAGGTTCTTAGAGGCAGGCAGAGGGCAGGCCCATCCTGGGTGGGAGGAAAGGAGGAGAGGAGATGAGTATAAGGAGTTTTGATTTTTTTAAATGCTTAAATAATTATATTATTATTATTATTATTATTATTATTATTATTATTATTATTAAAATAATAATTAATTATAATTATTTCTACCCTGCCCATCTGGTTGGGTTTCCCCAGCCACTCTGGGCGGCTTTCAACAGAAGATTAAAAACAGAATAAAAGTTCAAACATTAAAAACTTCCCTAAACATCCATGTGTATCCATGTCTAATCTTGCCTCTATCTAAGATTTATTTATTGGTGCATGTTTTTCTTTTTGTGAAATAAATAAAATAAAAATCAG
Source organism: Podarcis filfolensis (assembly GCF_964270895.1). NCBI lineage: Eukaryota > Metazoa > Chordata > Lepidosauria > Squamata > Lacertidae > Podarcis > Podarcis filfolensis. Next base: position 79,302,382 of record NC_139608.1, read on the forward strand.
GATTAAGAGGTTTCACCAGGACTGTTCAGGATTTTTGTGTTCCGTTGGTGTAGTGGCGGCAGAAATGTTCTGCGGGGGGGGGGGGGGGGACACGACCAAAAATGGTGGGTCGAGGAGGGTCAGTGAAGAGGAGTAGGAAATATCCCTATTTCCATCTGAGGAATGTTGGAGGGTAGTATGCTACTTATATTTTTTAAAAAGTGTTTTTTTGTCTGGTGCCTAAAAGTAAGCAAATGTGGCACCAGGTATACCTTGCTGAAGAGGGCATTCTGTAGCTAATGTACCACTACGGAAAAGAAATAGTGTTACAACTAATCTCAGCTCTGAGCAATAAATCATCAGCTTACTACCGTAGTGTACAGATAAATTGGCATGGAAAATGGCACTCTTTCAAGTTTCCAAACCTTTTATGGCCTTAGAGGTGAACACCAGCCATTTGAATTAGGTCCAGAAGCAAAAAATGGAGCCCATAAAGTTTTTCTAAGACTGATGAGATATCGCTGCCAGTCAACACTCTGGTGGATACATTTTACAGCAGCCAAAGCTTCCAAACCATTTTCAGAGGTAACCCTATATACAGCACATTGCAGAAATCCAGACAGGTTGTTAGTAGAGTATAGATAACCACGGACAGGTTACCTCTTTTCAGGAGAGGCTCCAGCTTGGGCAAAGAAGCCCTGCACTGGTTTAGCCTGTTAAGCCATGGTTAGAGTAAAGAGCATAGCTACATTTTGAACCTGTTTCATCAGGCGGAGTGCAACTCCACCCAGAATTTGTTCAATACTCTCTATTCACAGGCTCTCCATCTTGTCAGGATGAACCTTCCATTTATTATTACTATTACATCCGATATTTTGGAACTGAACAGAAGTGCCTTGGGGCCTCCCCAAAGAATAGCTAGAAAGCCCAACAGTGTTTTGTGGTCCCCTCTGCAGGGGGCCCTACATTTATCAAGCAGTGTTGAATCCTACTCAGGGCACCATACATGGAATTTACTTATTTTTATCCTCAAACCACCCTCTGAAGTAGATGATGCTAAGCAACACTGACTTGTCTGAGGCAACCCAGCCAGTTTCCTTGGAGCTCGGGAGATTTGAATTGAAGTGGTTTGTTCTTGTGAATGCCTGAAAGCCCCTCCCGTCTGTGGCAATTTCAGATACTTGTTGCAAACCTCTTCCTGTTGCTTTGATGCAGCCTGGCACCTTTTTGTCCTCCTGGCTGCTTGTGGTTTGGCAGCCTACTTTGTTCCTCTGCTCCTTTGCCCTCACTGCCATTTAATCTGATTGCCTATGGCAACCCGGAGGAGTCTGCCAGCCACATCACAATGGCGCGTACGACGTGATGTCACACAGGCACTCATAAACAAAGCCAGCAAGGTTACTTTCACTCCTTCCCCACTCAGGAATTAATTCAGCTGCAAAATATGACCATTTCAAAGAAGATATCAAAACCAGTGAATATCCGGCACACAGCTTACTTGAATCCTGGTCTCTTTGACCCAAGACTCTTTCGACAATGCCACAGTGGCGCCATGGATTCGTCAAATGAACACCCAAGCCAGTCACAACCCAGGGAAACATTATCCTGTATTGCATCAGCAGCAGCTAAAACATTTCTCAACAAGCAAACTGTTCAGAGAAGCTGTGATCTCAAAATAGTTCTTTGGGATGGCAATGCTAGATACAGGCAATTCTGTCCCTAAAGTTCTTTAAAAGCATCCATGCCTCATTATTGAAAAGAAACTTTTAAAACCATCCAACACGAGGAGGCAGGGAGACAGAGGCAATGCCGACTCAGATGGTATATTCCTATTTCAGTCTCTTTGCTCTCGCTTTCTCCCACACCCTCCTGCTTTTCTGCTTTCTCTTGCTGCCTGTGCGTATCCACCTAACACTCCCCCTGCAGTAAGCTGCAGAATGGGACACTCTTGTTCCAAAGCCAGCCGGCAGCTGTCACATAGCGGAGGCAGCAAGCAGCCTGAGCAAAGAGTGAACCTACTCTGTCATTTAGGATGACTCACAGGGAATTGGCATTAATCCCTCTCTTTCTTGTAGTGGACGGAGCACAGCCAAAAAGCTACACTGGACCAGATCAAGGTAAGGCTGGAAGATTGCTTCTCTCTTTCTCTCTTTCTAGATATATTAAAGCAATACACCTCTGAGGCTTTGATGGATGGCTGACACTGGTACTCTACACCTGGCATGGCATGTCACTAGTAATTCCTTCCTGGTCTTAGCCTCTGGGGTGCTGTTCTAGAGCTGTAGTCCTTGATCACAACAGACAGATTGAAGCCAGCCACATAGATTGCTTTTCTTTCTCAAGTGCAACTTTTCTTAATGAGGGCATTGCTCCCAAGCTCCGGCAAGATATAAAAAGATGCTCAACATTCCTAAACTCTCCTCTCGGGAGGTACCCACAGGGATCAATTTTAGGGAAGACCAGGGGTCTATTAGAAATGCAGCCTTGCAGCTTTCCTCACTTGCAAAATTGAGCTCAGGTTTCGTAGTTCAAAGAAGCACTTTGCTCTATCCATTGCCCACCCCACCCCCCAAGATATCCCTAGCAATTCAGAGCCTCCCAGGCACAAATACATCTCCTTAATTTATGCTGAGTGTTTTGAAAGCCACGGCACTCACTCAAGCCATCTGAAAAAAGCCCACCCTGGGACTATCAACTGTTCTGTGCTGTGCTGATACTGATAAAAAGCCTAGCACTACGTTTTGATAAACGAAACCCACAAACGTGCATGTGGGAGCACCCTGACATTTGTGTGGATAGCTTGCAACTCGTTGCTTTGAGCCATAGGGAACCATTTTATGTTCCTGGGTACAGTTTTCTTCTATTAGTTGTCTGAATCTGGTGTCTAGTCCTAATGCTACTGCTTGCATTTTATCTTTGATTTATAATTGAAATATCCATCTTGCTTGTGTGCGCTCTCTGTCGAGCTAATGTTCTAGGAACCAGCCAGTTTATCTCGGAAGTGGTTCCATTAAATAAACCTTTCCTGAAGTGCATTTAATACATGGAAGAGAAGCTGAGCAGGGACCTCAAACAATCTTTATGAGCTGTGCTCCTTGATGTCTGTTTTGGACCAAAAGCACCAAATAACTTTCTCTAACTGTAATAATAATGCATGCAGCACTCTTTTCTCCGCTGGGTTTAATTTTGTGTGCTGTAAATGGAAGTGTTTTATTGTTTGTCCTTTACATCGCGCTTGGTTCACCTGGACCCACTATGGATGGGAAATACTTTGTAATGAGTTGATGGCTTTTATGCAATTAAAGGGTCAGACAAGAGGCTGCTCATGCAATAACTAATGCTGTGGGGTTGTGTATAGAGATTGGCCACAGTTTATCATGCTGATTGTTTCCACTATTTCTGCATGAACTGGTATGTGAAGAGCTGTGGTGCCTAAATGTGGTTATTGGTGTAGCAAGTAAACCTGCTGACTGCTGTACTGAGTGCATTTCTGATCTGAACAGTTGCATCCTTCACTAGGGGTAAAGATGGCAGTAATACATCCCTTGTGCCCGCAGGCATAGCAACACACCCACACTTCTGAGTCCTAGAGAAGACTCAAACACTGTGACTGAAACTCATCTGTAACACATTATATTTAATTGCTTAAACTGTGCTTATTTTTTTAATGATCCAATGCTTTGTGTGTTCTTAGAAAATGATATTGCTATTCAAGAAGTTTAATTACATCTACCTCAAAATCTTTTAAATGTGAAGCCCACCTTATTTCATAGTCTCATAGTGGCTAATAGTAGTTAAGCCATCTGCACTGAAACATGTATTGAAAATGTGCTATAATAGATCTCATGCTCGACTCTAACTTGCCTTGCTCCATCCACCCAAGCCAGCTTTGTTTTTCTTTGTTTTTAAGTTTTCTAAAACTTTCAAGAAAGTATTCCAGGCTGGGATGACACCCTAAGGGAAGAAAATTCTACAATTTACAAAACAATCAAAAAGAAAGCTTGCATGCTAGCATGTCATGCAGACTCTATTCCTAACAGTACATTCTCTATTGACCACTGGCATTACAATGGGTTATCAGGGATGAGGCAGTCTCTTCATGAAATTATACCCAATATTCTTAGAGCTCTAGGTGTGAATACGAGGCATTGAATTGTGCCTGCTAGGCTGCAGGAAGCCAGAGGAGAAGTTTGTGGTATTTTATTTAAAGAACAATCCAACCTTGTTAAAAGAGACACCGTATAACTTCAAAGTGGATAAAGGATCTCCTGAAGTCCTCAAGCAGAAAAAACACATGGAGTATATTACAGTAGTCTACAGTTTCAAGGTTATAATAACTTCTTACAAAAAGAGGCATAATCTCCATAACCAGATTACATCAGGGAAATGCTTGCTTGCCCCCTGCAGAAACCTGGGGTTCTAGGCAGAGCAATGTGTCCAGGAGAGCCCTAAGGCTGGAGACCTGTCAGCAGGGACAGCTGAAACCAAACCAGCAGCATGTGGCCTTCCCTCTTCATCTTCTCCCAAGCACATTGCTTCAGTCTTGTCTAGTAGATTCAGAAGTACATGTTGCACCCCCACCCTATGGAACACCCAAATTTCATGAATAATTAGACATGACATCTAGTGTTTGTGTCAAGGTCCAATGACAAGACTGATGATCCAACAAAGAGATCCCAGGAGTGGCAGAAACAGCAAAGGAGTGGCTGCCAAGGCAAACCATGGGTCCTCCTTAAATGCCTGGGGAGTGGCCCACAACCACCCCCTTTCATCCCTTGCGATTGGCCAATTGAGTGAGTGGGCTGGATCCTTTTCCCAGGCAGCAAGCTTGGAAAGCAGCTCAAGGGGCCTTCCCCATCTGATCGCAGAGGGAACAGTGGTCCACAGCAGCACCCTCCAAGAATGCTGAATGGTCTTATGAGAAACATGGGCTGCAACAGAAAGCAGCATGCCTGCATCAGGTTCTCTCTACTGCCTTTGCTATGCAGGATCCTTCATTCCATGTTGTGCTCTCATTACATTGTGTGTTCCCTTGCTGATACCCATAGCAGCCAGTGATGTGAAGTCGATTGCCAAGAAAAAACACAAAAAGCATATGCATCCTAATTACATAGGGTAAGTGATCCTACATAAGGATCCTTCATCCTTCCAGATGAGACCAGACCTTAGGCCTTAAATGAACATGCAGACCCCGAGTCACAGAGGTTTAAAAATGGGCTTGCCAAGGTTTCAATTAATCCAGCATCTTACTGTCCACAGTATCCAACAGGATATCTCAGAGAAATCCAGAAATAGGATGTATAGGCAATACATGCTACAGAAGAAAGGACTTATGTAGTAACTGTAGAGTAACTGTAGATGTTTTAGAGAAAAGCAGCTGTTTATTTCATATTTATATATCTCCTGCTGTCAGTTTAGGAAGCTCCCAACAGTTCTGACATGGCTCCCTGCAAGTCTCCTATCCAGGCACTGACCAGAAAGAGACCCACAGAGCTGTAACAGCATTGCACTCAGAACATTCTCCAAATTTGAGTTTCCTGTTCTGTATTTTCCCCTCCCACGGTGAAAGTATTGGTTCATAACTGTGTTTTGTCATTTGGAGCATTCATCTGATAAATGTCACACCTCCAATTGCCATCACTATTTTCCATATTCAACAGGATCAATAAGAAATGTGTATGCAGAGGTTTGGTTTGACAAGGAAGATTACAGTTTGATGATGCGTTGCTCTGAAGCACCTATTAATATCTAGGCTGGTTGGTTTTGTTTTATTTTTGTCCTTAAAAAAAATGTGGGGAGCAAATTATAGCCTGCAAGAGTTCCATCAATTGCTTCAGTTCCATTTTGATGGTTTGAACAAGTCTTCAGTGTAAATGGCAGTGTCTGATCCTGTTTGCCAGTGAATACAATATAAAACCCATTCATAAATGAGTTTGATACTTATCTGTGTGCTATCAGCTGTTCTCCCCGTGCTTCTCTTTAGCTGGAAAAACAGAGTCTATTGAAATGTGTGTGATTCAATGAGATAACAGTTCATTTGTAACTTGGCAACCAAGGGAAGAAATCATGTTCCAATAAGACATCACTCGTGCAATTCTATGTTTGTGTTGCCCTGTTCCCAAGGAGATGAACCCTAGAAAAAAAAAGCTACCATGCTAAGGCAGCAATCCTATTCAGTTAACCTGCAAGCAAGTCCCATTGAACTCAATGGGAGTTCTGAGTAGACATGCATAGGGTTGTACTGTTACACTCTGCGAGTGATAGATCTATAACAGAAAGAGACAATGCCAGCTATTACTTCTAACTAGAGATAGCACAACTTCTAGCCTTAAGTGCTACCGAACTGGAGGATTTGTTTTCTCTTTGTCAAGATGGATAAACTGTTGTTGTCAAACCTTATTTGATATTATGCATCGAGAAACATTTTGAGAAGGGTATGTAAAAGAAGAAATTCTCTTTGCAAGAGGCTTGTGAAGGGCTCCATTCTCCTACCCAACGGTCTGGGCCACTTTCCCATTTTTTTCCTCATTCACCTTGGTAAATAATGTAAAAGTAGTGGCTGGAAGGAGAGGAACTGTAGAACTAGAAAAACAGTGCAAGAAAGTTTGAGAGATAGAAACAGAAGCAACCTGTCTCTACAATACTCATTACTCCTGACGACAGAGGGGGACTGTCCCAGTCCAGCCAATCTGAGTGCTGCATGAGGTCTGAGCAATTAGCCTCTCCCAGGCCATGACTTTAAGAACAGCAGAAGCAGGGATTTTTTAAAAAAATAATAATCTTATAAGTTGTGTGTCTGTGTTTCTCAAATTGATCCTTTTACGTGGCTTTGCATATATTGTAGTATTTTATTGCATATATTGTAGTATTTTATGCATTGAGACTTTTATGCAGCTATTTTTATTGATCATAGTTTAGTAATTCTTTATTGCAATTGTTAAGAGAGAATTTCTGTTTATTATTTGCTGATGTTTTGAGAGTTAACTTTTATTGTGTACTATTATATCCTAATGGGACGCGGGTGGCACTGTGGGTAAAACCTCAGTGCCTAGAACTTGCTGAAGGCATGGTCGGTGGTTCGAATCCCCGCGGCGGGGTGAGCTCCCATCGTTCGGTCCCAGCTCCTGCCCACCTAGCAGTTCGAAAGCACCCTTAAGTGCAAGTAGATAAATAGGGACCGCTTTATAGCGGGAAGGTAAATAGCATTTCCGTGTGCTGGGCTGGTGCTGGCTCGCCAGCTGCAGCTTCGGCACGCTGGCCACGTGACCTGGAAGTGTCTTCGGACGGCGCCGGCTCACGGCCTCTTGAGCGAGATGAGCACGCAACCCCAGAGTCGGACACGACTGGCCCGTACGGGCAGGGGTACCTTTACCTTTACCTTTTATTATATCCTAATAGATTCTTGAATATTACTTTATCCAATATAAGTCGTTCCATTTTAAAGTTACGTTTTATTATGACTTTTTGTATTGGATCAGATTATTGTAAGGTGCATGTCCTTTGTTGCATATTTTGTTGCTGTCAACCACCTTGTGTATAGTAGCATAGAAAGACAGTATACAAATTAAAAGTGAAATGAAATGGGGAACACAACCCCCGGAGCAGTAGCAAACAGCAGCAGATAGCAGAGAAGGTCACAGGCAGCCGGACACCACAAGATCTGGCCCAGCCCTCAGGAGTACATAAGAGCATAGGAAGTTACCTTAAACAGAGTCAGACCACAGGCCCGTCTAACTCAGTATTGTCTACACTGACTGGCAGCAGCACTCTAGTCTCCCCCAACCCTACCTGGAGATACCAGGGATTGAACCCAGGACCTCCTGCTTGCAAGGCAGATGCTCTACCACTGAGCTAAAGCCCTTCCCCAAGTAGCAAGAACCTGATTTGGCAAAGTATGAAGTACTTAAATGCAGTAGTGACCGGCAGGGCAGTGCAGGTGGGGATGCATTGTTGACTGGGCTTCCCAGCTGGTGGCCGGGGGGGGGGGGGCAAGGCAGCAGAGAGGCAGTTGAATGTGCATGCGTACTGCGTCTGTTTCCCTTCCTCCCACCCACCCCTCTGCGCAGCCCTGGCCACTGGCAACTCATGCTACACCACTGCTCTGCCTACCAGAAAAAGAGATCTTTGGGTCATGATAGAAAACTCAGTAATAATGTCAGATATGTGTCCTAAAGTAAAAAGGGGCAGTGGGGCTCATCTGTAGGATATAGTAGGAGAAAGGTTGGAAATAAAGACAGAAAATGGCTTAATCTCAGCAAAGAAATCCGTGATGTGGCTACATTAGGAATGCAACTGAGTTTTGGTTGGTGCAGCTTAGAAACATCTTATGGAACTACAAATACAGAAACTGACAGCTAAAATAATTTAGGACTTGGTTTTTGGAGGATGTTCCCTACTAGAAAAACCTAAAGAAACTCAAGCTACAGTTTACTTGGTGATAAACCCATTGAACCTGAATGGGGCTTACTTCTGAGTAGGCATGTATTGGATTGCACTGTTGGCTTTTAATCCCCATCCCTGCCAAGTCATAGTTTTAGAAGTATACATAAAATGTTTGTGTGTTCCGGTAAATAGCTGTGCAATTACTAACTACGTGATGTTAATGTAGTAATTAAACAGCAAACAGTAAATCCACACATTTGTGGTAGCCCTTGCCTTCCCTTTGCTAAGGGGAAGGCAAAACCTGCAGAGCAGGGGGAAATCCTTCCCAGCCCCGAATACGGCAACCGTCACCAGACCAAAGCAAAGCCCTTCTAGCTGAAAAGAAAAAAATGGTTAAAGCAGCAAGAAATTAAGAAATTAAAGTAGGGAGGGAAAGGGTGGTTGACACTCCTGGCTGACTGGATGAGGAGTACAGTGTTGGCCAAGATATATAGCAGGCGGGCAGACCTGAGTGAAGCCTGCCTGACTCAGGTCCGCATGCCCAGCCACGCCCCCCCCCCCCAGGCTGCCACAGATTGGCCCAATTTGAAAACAGGTTTGGCAGGAACCCATGAGCCTCCATGGCAGCTGAGGGGGATGCGCACAGACAAAGTGGGGTGTCGCGTCTGGGCTGATGGAGGAGGTGCTGCGTTGGGCAGCAACCACCGCTCACTGCAAGGGAAGTAAGCAGCCATTTCAGACCCTTCCTTCCAATTTGTTAATATCCAGAACTATCAGTTCTGTACAGTGGTACCTCGGGTTATGTACTTAATTCGTTCTGGAGGTCCGTTCTTAACCTGAAACTGTTCTTAACCTGAAGCACCACTTAAGCTAATGGGGCCTCCCACTGCCGCCGCACCACCGAAGCACGATTTCTGCTCTTATCCTGAAGCAAAGTTCTTAACCCGAGGTACTATTTCTGGGTTAGCGGAGTCTGTAACCTGAAGCGTATGTAACCTGAAGCGTATGTAACCCAATGTACCACTGTATTCAGTATGCCTCCATTCCTTTCCCAAATTGGCCAATACTATTTAATTCAGTGAAAAATGACTGTGTACTATTGGTTGTATATCCATTCCATTTTCTCTAGTATTTGGTGCATAACCTTGAACTGAGAAAATGAAGCAACCAGGAATAATCCAAAACTCAGAACAGTTGAAGCACCCCTTCTTTGTGCTCCCTTGTGACAAATCTCAGAAACATCACTGCATTCTAAAACATTGCATTTGTTCACTTCTTAGAAGTTAAGCTAAATATGCTCAGAATTCTAAACCCCGGTTCTCTACATTCAGCTATTATCCAAGAAGGCTCAGCTTAAAATTTTGAATAATTTACATAGGAAGATGAATAAATTCCAAAGAGTTTATAAACTTCCCCATCAATTTGTCCTCCACTCTGATTGAAGATGCACCAAACAGTACAATTGTAATTGAATTAAATCTGATCTTGGACAAGTACAGAGATTATGTTCATCAAGCAAATATGCAAATAGTATCTAGCATCCATCACACATTCCTTTTAATTATTAGCAAGGGTCTTTCTCAAGGGTGCTTTATTAATCAAGCATCTGTTGGGTAGCAAATATAGCTTAAGCATCCATCATCCAAGAAGTATCTAGGTGAAACAGAGGACAATTTTATGATCCAGAAAGAGAAATCCAACAGTATATAGAAATCATGTGGAAACCACCAGTTAGGCAGTGAAAGAAAATGATGTCACAACTCTTTGTAAATCAGCTTTGGCCATGTGATGATATTGCTAAGGACGGCTGAAGGCAGTTCAGAGTGAGGGAAGTGCTTCCTGAATTGGCAAATACTGCTGAGCCTTTCGTGTCAATCACTAAAGTCACCTTTTCAAAGCTACCAGAAATGTTCTTCCCCACTTTGGCTCTAAATTCTAAAGTTAACTTTGATACCTCTGTATCTCCATTTCATGCCACTCTTCAGCTCCATTTGTCTCAGAAGAACAGTGGACAACAAGTCAGCAATATGGCCTTGCCAGACATATGTATAAAGTGAGCCTAATTCACTCTGAGATTGTTTAACAAATATGGCACCATCCATGTGCCATTCAAAAGCCCACAGGATCCTGGCACAGATAAGAGGATTTGACAGCTGCATATTCTCACATTGTAAGGGGTTGGACTAGGTCAGAGCTTCCCAAACTTGGGTCTCCAGCTGTTGCTGGACTACAACTCCCATCATCCCTAGCTACAAGACTAGTGGTCAGGGATGGTGGGAATTGTAGTTCAAAAACTGTTGGAGACTCAAGTTTGGGAAACCCTGGACTACATGATCCTCAGGGTCCCTTCCAACTCTACAGTTCTATGATTGGTTGCCCACAGACCTTAGACATCTCAACATTTCAAAGTCCTTTCCTCAGCACAGGTAAGCCAATGTCAAACAGAAGGACGGTGACATAGTTAAGGGGCCACTGTGACATCAGAGGAGATCCTCCATCAAGAAAACACAGCAGACCACCACCTGTATAACCACAAACACAGCTTGATAGGTACATGACGCAGATGACAGAGCACACAGCATGGATCTCTCTCCCTCTATGGCCTCATGTCAAATTCAATCAGAGTTCATAGCGGCCGATGGGAAACTATGGAGAAAAGTCATTTTGCACACAAAGAAAGAACTCTGCACAAACAGCCTGTCTTGGGAAGACACAGGGGAACTTGAGCACATTGCTAAAACTTTTCTGCTTAGAACTCTGACAGGTATCTTGCCTCGGGACCCAGGACACAACAACCTGAAACCCACTCCACCAACAGGCAACACCAGGACAGAGCGCCATACAGAGGTAAACAATGAAGGAAGGGGCTTATTCTGTAATGTAGTTAACTGCTGCAATTGGTTTATTTCCCACCTCCTTTGTTACATGTGAATGTCATGTTTTGTCTGAACTAGGGATGAGGAGAAATTTGATTCAGTTTGTATTCAAAGGCAAACCTATCAATTTTGCACTTTCTGAAAAAAAAAATATGAGAACTGAAACAGGCATCTTTCAAAATTTGTCCATATCTGAATTTTGAAATGCAGTTCTCCAACCAGTGCTTACAAAAATGCATACAGTACATAGAAGTATGCATGGAAATAAATACATATTGGTGGAAGTTACATGAAAAAAAAGCATGATAGGAGGAGAAGCTGCTTGCAAAAATGTGTGCCTGAGTCATAACTGAATACAAAGCTTGTTTAGGAGAAATCCACACTAAACTTGCTGATGGCTTGTTTGTTTTGCTGTTGTTTAAAGCACAACTTGCTGCAGAAATGTGGATAAGTGAATTGATGATTGGGAAAATGAGAAACTGAGGGAACCAAAACTTACAGATCCTTCAATCCCTAGTCTGCACTATATTGTGAAAGCACATTTTACCACCACTCCCAACAGTATGCAGTAGTGTATGCCACACACAGGAGACATCTCTGTGGTTCTTTGTCGATAGTTGCTAGATACCTCATTCCAACTGGTGGTGGACCTTGGGGTCTCAAATTTCAGCAGTGCCCTGTGTGACACCAAAATTCAGTACCCTCCACCTCTCGTCTTCCATTCTATATCATAGTTGTGGCACCCTCTAGGCTCCGTGCCCAGTGTGACCAAACCGAATTGGTCACCTCTGTTCCAACCTATGCCACTGCTGGTCAAATAGTTATGAGCATGCAGAATCACAGTCTGGATGCATGCAGCAAAACAAGCTATTACCTAATGCACAGTATTTTGCTACATTCCCCAAATGGGGAGAATGTTCACAGTCAGTTCCCCTTCCCTCCAAGGGAAGCTGAGGTCTGAGAACTGACTAAAACACTCATATGGCACAATTTCTTCTTCTGTTTCTGATATTTACTACCACTCGGGAGTTTAATTTATATGGAAATGCTGTGTATACTTTAAAAAAGCAAAAACTATTCAGCGACTTCGTGCTCCAGGCTGCTGCTTATTTCATACACTCTGTCTGTCCTTGCTCTTCATAGGTCGATTTCTCACAGGTACAGGATCCACCCCATGGCCTATTCTATTCTAGTCAGGAGAGAGACCTCTCCTACTACCAGCAGGAGTGACCAGGATGACCCCAGCTGTTCCTCCGTGCGGTTGGTAACCTACTTGGCTCCAGGCCAGCTCTGCCATCCTTGAAAGCTTCATGACCGCTGTGCAATGGTTGAAGAGGTTCCCACCATGGAGATGGACCCATGAGCAACACTGCAACTGTTGCCTATCAAAACGCTTGTCCAAGACATGGGAGCCCTGCCAAGATGATTGGCTGGCAATCCCACCCATGTGCTTCCTTTTCAGGAGCCACTCAATTCCTGGATGTTGATCATTAAAGCACCGGTGTTGTCATGTGTTGTTGTTCCTTTGTTGACCAGAAATGCTAGAACAAAACGAGTCTCTAATGCCCAAGTATCATCTGACCTCAAGACAGAACTCTGAGAGGGGCAGGCAAGGAACTTGATGGGCTCAGAAGTCATCACTTCCTCCTTTCTCTGCTCACTCAGGTACTCCAGACTGTGAGGAGGCATGTGTCTCAGGATGTTCAAGTGGGACACTTGCTTCTGCCAGGGTGTACGAGGATGTCGGTGAGGGTTGAACTAATGAAAGAAGGTAACTGCACAGCTGTATGACGTGACAAATGAAATCCCAGAGTCAGGATTTGTCAAAAGCATTGCAAACTTCAAGATGCCCACCTTTTATTTACAAATTTTTGACCCCACATTTCCTCCCAGCACAGGCAGATTGAGGGGAGAACAACACACTGGTTGCAGAGTCTCGGGGGTGCCACAGGGAACACAGCTACTATGATTTAGAATGGAGTGCAAGAGGTCGGAGGGGTGTCAAATTTTGGCATGGCACAGGGTGCCATTGCAATGTGAGACCCCAAGGTTCTCCACTGCTCCCAGTGAAGCCTAGGGTAAACAGCAAAGAAATACACTAGAGCAGAAGTGGCTTTCCCGTAACATTAGTCCTCTGGCAGTAGTGCATGCATGGGCAGAGCCGATCCAACACTCCTGCCAACGTATCTGCATAACTTCAACTTCTCCAATTGATGCCTTGCCCCTCCCATTCTTGCTAAGTGGCAGTCACGCTGCTACTTCTGGGATGTTAGAATTGTGGCTCTGCCACAGCAGGCAGGCTGTTTCTGTACCAGAACTTTTCGAGCAGCATTTGATGTAGAATTGCCGTCTTAGTTCCAGCTTCCATTTTTTAATAATTCTGCTAGCCAGTCAAGTGATGATCCTCATTTGTACAACACTTTCCAGGGGTGCTCAAATTGTTTCACACCTTTGTGAGAATGCATTCGTGACCACAGGGAGGTGTGCATCAGGCACTTCCCAGCTCTCAGTCAACGTAGCCACTATGCTTCTCCAACTCTTGGCACCCTCCCTCTTTCATTTTAGCCTGGCAGCATCCAGGTTTGCGGAATTTGCCTATTTGGATTCTGTAGAAACAATGACACGGCACACATTAAACAGTATCTTTGAAAATGGAAATAAAAAAGCTCCCCCACTAGAACGACTGCAAATGTAAAACTAGCAAATTAACCAGAAAGAAGGGAAATCAATTCATTTAAAGAAAGTTAATTAAAAGGATTCATTCCACTTTGAAACTTCATCATAAGAGCATCACTTACCTTTCTCTGAACCATCTCCCACCCACTAATGTTATCCATGCCTTTGTGGGTTTTGTTCAGGTTTTCTGCATTGTCTCACATTATCTTCTCCTACTATTACAATCACACATTGCTTTTCATTACTTAATTGTCAATTATTTGTCTTCACTACTGTTCTATTCTTTTGAAATCTTGTGAAGTGTAGAATAAATGGATTTTTAAAGCTGATTAAGTTTGATATTCAAATGAACAAAAAATACTGATTTTTTTAAAGCACGATGCATTCCATATATATATATATATATATTCAGAACTTAGAGTTATGAATTACAGTTTCTGATCAGAACACACGCAGGGTATCTCTCTCTCTCTCTCTCTCTCTCTCTCTCTCTCTCTGTGTGTGTGTGTGTGTGTGTGTGTGTGTGAAGAGCACTCTATGCTCCGGACCTTAACACAGTGAAATTGATTTTGCTCAGGCTTTCCAATTCATTCGCCCTAGCCAAGCATGGAAAATCACAACCCAAAATGTATTTGTTGAGAAAGTTATGAGTTACTTTAAATCAGTGACTTACAAAGGCACTGAGACTCAATGTTCGATGCTACCATCGCCTTCTGTAATAAAATAAACCAGGAATTCCTGCCTGCATAATTAACGTGTAATTATTTGACTGACTTACCATTTATTCTTCTTTACAAAAAGGTGCACCAACACAGTAACTTGGGGGGTGTATATATACATTTAAGCTTTCACATTAAGCAAAAGCTTCGGCATGCTATTCCTCCAAATGTAAATTTAAAAATCTGCTTTCAGAACCATCTTCCCAGGAAGAGTGTGTGAGGTTCCCTGGGGCCTCATACGACGCCTGCACACTGTACAGGACTCTGCAAATGAAAAGCTGTCTTATGAAACAGAGGGACCCAGAGAGGATAATACCCAAGTGAAACCGTGTTGAAGGATTTACAGTTCATGGCTGGGGAGGGGGAGGGGGCAAGACCTGTTTCTTTCTCTGTCTTCCTCGCCACTGTATTCCGCACTCTGCAGCATTTCTTTTCCCATTGATTTATCCCAAAATGATCACAGGAGAAGAACTGATTTGGGAAGCAGAGGAGAAGAAAGTATATGCCTTGTTTGCCCAATTTGGGAATGGGATGCTTGGTTATATGGGCTTTTGGTCCAATCCCAAAGGGCTCTTCTTGTGTTCTTAGTGCAAGGGCAAAAAGGGGAGCTAAGAGAAAAACAGTAAATAAAGAAATAATGTGCAGAGCAAAGCACATTTTACTCAATTACTTGATCGTTTCCACTAAATATGAATCTATGTATTGATACACAGCATGATAAGCGCATGAGCTCAAGTGTTCCTTACTCCAAAAAGAGATGGTGCTGAATCTCTCTCTCGCACACTATTTCTGCAAACAATTTCCTTTGCCCCATGAGTGAAACACTGGGCAAGTGTAACTAAAAGTTTGCAAGATTGCCCACAGCTAATAAGAATTGCTTCAGGGGGTCTTAAGATCCATGCCAATGTCACATTTGAATAGCAAGTGATTTGCATGTCAGTTTTGCTACAGAGAAGTGTTTGGGTGACACAACTCTGTCTCAGGACAGAGCAAATCCAACATGAATGGAGCAATTGAACTACGGCACTCACACAAACTTTCACACTTGGATAACTATTGTGTCTGAAGGCTCGTCCCTGCAGAGGGATGATTGAAGAACACGGTGCCAAAATTGTTTTCTCTTGTGATTGTGGCAGAACTAAGTATTCTACAGCTGAAACTGCACTGTACGGGCCTGTCTTGTCCCAAAATGGTTCCTAGCATCTCACAAATACAGACATCTCTTCCCAAGACTAAGATCTTATCTGTGCATTGAGACCCCTTAGCCCTGACTGTCTAGCTGGCCCTGGACTTGGAACAGGTAGCAATTCTGAGAAAACGACCTTAAAAGTCCTGGATTTCAGTTTTCTAACCAGTAACCTACATTATGCTTCCAAAACTGTGCAACTACATTTCCTACATTCATCTAGACAGCTGACTCTCCTACATTCATCTAGACAGCTGACTCTCCCGACAGCACAATCTAGCAGTCAATCTAGATGAAGTGTGACATCCACAGCCTTCACACCAAGATAACAATTTATCAAGTGGTTCAGATGCCCGCCAGGAGTCCAGGTCTCTGTGTTTATTGAATCGTCCATGACTGCAAGCCCCTATTCTTTGGAGGCATATCCATAATGCAACAGGGTATCAGTCTGACCCCCAAGGAATGTGCGTCTTTTAAGGGTTCATTACCCTCTTTTGCAAACTGGCACCTTCCTTCCCCGAGACCTGCATCCTTCATGACAGCAGAGGAACTCTTCATGCTGGGAGCAGGATGCTGCAATTGCATTCCTGAAGGCCTCATCCACAAGCTACTCTGTCTCTCCAGATTAGCTCCTGTGGCCTCAAGGGAAAGAACTTGCTCTCTAAGAAACAAGAGCTCATTCCACTTCATTCACACCCATATTTTCTGCCCAGTGGTAAATAGTATTTTATGTGGCACTCTATGCAATACACTGTATACACACCTTTCTGGTTTTTTACCTTCATAACCATTTTTGTTTATTGCACTTGCTTACTTGGAAAGTTATGGGTGTGGGAGTTTAACTGCCCTCCCTGTGGCCAAACTTGGAGAGCTGCTTAACTTGCCTGGCTCCTTAGTTATTTATCTTACTGCTTCATCTGCTGGGGGTCCCCTCATTCTTGCACAGCTGGGATCCCCTCACAAGCCTGTTTTACAGCCGCTGGCTTCTCCAGGTTTCTGCTAGGTCAGCTGGATGTAACAGCTATTGTAACAGGGTGACCTTTTTGTTGTTGTTGGCAGACTGAGAAGAGAAAGCAACTTGCTGGGTAGAACAGAGCTTCTATACTAGTTTTCCGTGAGATAGATTTGCTGTTGCTTACCAGGAAAGAGAGCTGAGCCAGCGGGGAGGTCAGTGCAATGCAGAAGCACTGGCGGAGCCATTCCAATGCTCCTTGCCACTGCGCTTGCACTGCATCAACCTTCCTGCCGCCTTGCCCCTCCCTTTCTCCCTTCTGAAAGCAAAAGAGACCCACCTGCTAGAAGGATAAGAGCAGTGGCTCTGTTCCACCCAATAAACTTGCTTGTAAGTATCCCAAGTTAACCACATGCCCCAAGCCTTGATCTTGAGCAAACTAATATCATGGAAATAAATCTCCAATAGGTATCCTTAGCATTTATATAGGTCTATATACACAATTCATCATGCGAAAGGCTGGGCTGGATGAATCGCAAGCCAGAATTAAGATTGCTGGAAGAAATATCAACAACCTCAGATATGCAGATGACACAACCTTGATGGCAGAAAGTGAGGAGGAGTTAAAGAACCTTTTAATGAGGGTGAAAGAGGAGAGTGCAAAATATGGTCTGAAGCTCAACATCAAAAAAACGAAGATCATGGCCACTGGTCCCATCACCTCCTGGCAGATAGAAGGGGAAGAAATGGAGGCAGTGAGAGATTTTACTTTCTTGGGCTCCATGATCACTGCAGATGGTGACAGCAGTCACGAAATTAAAAGACGCCTGCTTCTTGGGAGAAAAGCAATTACAAACCTAGACCGCATCTTAAAAAGCAGAAACATTACTTTGCCAACAAAGGTTTGTATAGCTAAAACTATGGTTTTCCCAGTAGTGATGTACGAAAGTGAGAGCTGGACCATAAAGAAGGCTGATCGCCGAAGAATTGATGCTTTTGAATTATGGTGCTGGAGGAGACTCTTGAGAGTCCCATGGACTGCAAGAAGATCAAACCTATCCATTCTTAAGGAAATCAGCCCTGAGTGCTCACTGGAAGGACAGATCCTGAAGCTGAGGCTCCAATATTTTGGCCACCTCATGAGAAGAGAAGACTCCCTGGAAAAGACCCTGATTTTGGGAAAGATGGAGGGCACAAGGAGAAGGGCATGACAGAGGACGAGATGGTTGGACAGTGTTCTTGAAGCTACTAACATAAGTTTGACCAAACTGTGAGAGGCAGTGGAAGACAGGAGTGCCTGGCGTGCTCTGGTCCATGGGGTCACGAAGAGTCGGACATGACTAAACGACTAAACAACAACAAAATACTCAAACCACTTTACCTATTTCAGCAGCAGTCCTTACAATGGCTCTTTAAGGTGGGCCAGCCATAGCTCCATATTACAATGAAGAGGTAAACCTGAAGTGCCTGTACCTTCCAGATGTGAAATGGATTTCCCAGCTCACGGTCTAAAGAATTACACAACATCCACGTTGTCGAAATGCTTTAAGCTACAAATGAGATTCAAGCTTCCTTGCATTCCACAAGCCAATTCCAAGCAAATTCTTCCTGGATTTCCAGTGAAACTGAGTTAGAGGTCTTGTTTTACCAAATATTTGTACCACTAATTGTTCATTCTCCACTGGGAGCCAACAGTCCAGGTGGTGAGCCAGTTATTTTAAATCTAACAAGTAGACTCTATTTTGCTTTCCTTGGTAGCTGTGCGAAAACTAGTTGAAAATCATCGCAGCTGCTCTTCTAAAACCAACTGTATGTAACACATTAATGTTAAATGTTGGATGTGTGGGATGCTGAATGAAGACTTCTGCCCAGTGTGTGTGTGTGTGAGAGAGAGAGAGAGAGAGAGAGAGAGAGAGAGAGGAGAGAAAGAGAGAGAGAGAGAGAGAGAAGGAAATAATATGAGCTTTCACCAAAAATGATAGAAGTTATTGGTCATGTGACAGGATGACTTTTTCTTGGAGAGTCCAAATGGTCAGATGACTTTACTAAACTCAAGGTGGTATGTTTAAGTTATTTGCATGACCTAGCTGAAGTAAACAATACTGAAATGCCCACAAATAAATTAATGGTTACATTGTGGAAACTGCTATGAAACAAAAAAATGGCACCAAAAGCAGATATTATTTGAAAATCTGGAATGTCACATAATTGATTAAACTGGTCAGGCTACATGAGGGTACAGCATCTGACAGTCCCCCCCTTAAAATTTGACTTCTTTTCAAACTACTGAACCAGTTAAACTGTCAATCAATATTTTTGAGGTGTTCTTTTTCTACATTATATTTGAGGTGATTTTTTTCTGTATTATATTTTTTTCTGTATTTATCTTCTATAGTGTAGTACTTTTTTAACAGTTATATATATAAAAAATTAAACACAAGCAGCTTTAGAATAGCAAACTCCTTTCCCAGCTCTGAGTCGTAAGTTTCAAAGAGAGGCAAAATATCAGTTACTACATATTCAAGACACAACACAAAGTTACCCACAACAACTATACTAGGGGCAGAGAATAGTTTAGACACTGGAGGCATTAAGCTTGCCAGAATTAGGTCAACAGAGATGCAAAGACTGATACAAAGTTCTGCTGATCAAGCCGAAAGAGGGAGGGAGGGAGGGAGGGAGGGGGAGGGCAGGTTCTACTAATCTAGAATTCTGCACTGTACTGATGTCCTTTGCTAAAATTGCTCATATGTAGGTCAGGCATCTTGCCACATGAAACAAATGTTCTCAGTTGTCCACCTTAATCGCAGCTGGACAAATTAGTCACAGACAGCAACCAGGCGATTTCTGCAAGAATGAAACATGTGGAATACATTGGCTCATTTTTTATGATTAAAATTGGAATCTTTGTGGCATATGTGCATCATGTTCTCAAAAGTGCACTCTCATTCTAAGAAAGCTCCGATCAGGGGCAGACCGTCCCATTTCACCACCTGAGGCAAAACAGGAAGTTGCCACCTCCCCCCACTACCGCCGAAGCCAGGGTCTTTCCACTCCTAGGGGTGGAGGAAGGGGGTGGGGGCAGTCCGCCCCAGGTGTCATCACTGAGGGGGGTGACATTCAGTGCGCCACCCGCCCGCAACTCCCAAGCCTACCCCGAGCCATCGGGGGAAGGGGTGGTGCTCTGTCGCCTTGCCAGGGGCTTTTCCCCTTCCCTCTTTGTTTTGACAGCTATGGGGAGGCTTGGGAGTCGCAGGCGGCGTGCCGTTGCCTCTCACTCCCAGGCTGCTCTCTGGGGGTGGGGGAAAGCCTCCCCTAAGCGGTCTAAAGGAAGAGGGAAGGGAGGAAGGCTGCTGGCAAAGTGGTGCAGCTCCCTCTCCCCCCCCCCCGCCCAGGAAGCAGGCCCCCATGGGTGGCTCGCCCCCTGGGATGCTCGCCCTGCCCCCATGGCCCCACCCCTGGGTGCTGGAGCAGCTACCTCTGCCTCTGGCTGCCTCAATCTCTCCTCTGGTGGCGGGGGTGGGGGCAGGAGGTGCCCACTGAATTCTGGTGTCACTGCAGGCACCTCCCCCCCCACATCACCAGAGAAGTGAGGAGGAGCAGAAGGAGAAATGAGAGCTCAGGAGAGATGGCAGTGGGTGGGCTTGGCAGCAGGCAATAACAGAGGTGGGATCTGCCACTTCTGGATGTCGGTGAGAGCCCGCCACCTGAGGCAATCGCCTCAGTGTGCCTCACGGTAGCGCCAGCTCTGGGTCTGATTCTGTGTTCTGTATCATGCTATACATCCTTTTGTAAAAATCCAATATTTGCCTTTTTCAGAGCACTTAGCAGTATCATCAAAAAGGCAGATTCAAACAACTGCATGTTTGCACCCATATATATTTATTTAAGATCCCAAAACAATATACTTAATGCCACTATCTATGTAGGAAACTTATACCTTAACAGCAAGTACGCATTTTTACAATACAATTAAAAAATTATGTATATGCATGGCATCCCTATTAAGGAGTACTCTCATATTTTACATGATTTGCAATGCTAATAAGCAAGACCTTTTGCAGGACAGTTTAGACCAACTAGTCTTCACCTCTGGGCACTCAATATGATAGAAAGCCATTTGTTATATTCAGTTGCATTAAGCAGTGCCTAATTTAATTACTTTCAATAAACGTCCAAGGCAGCTGCCAAGTGGAAAAAGCTAAATCTTACAGACATCTACTTCACAGCGTTAGAAATTAGCATTTGTAGAGATCATCTCAAAATTAGGAAGGAGAGGAGGAAGCCTTGCTTAAGTAGGAATTAATCTGTAAAGCATAACCAGAAAGACTAACGTACTCCATAACAAATCATAGAGAAAAATCAAGACACTTGTTTTATCATAATGTATTAAGAGTTAATAGTGTGATGGTGGAGAAGCCAAATGCTGTTTGCATGGAGTTTGGCAGCATGCCTTAACACAGACATTTGAAAAGACTCAGGACCTAACATCGCTTGAACCCCTGGTTCAAATATCCCTCAGCGGAGGCTCTTGCATTGGGGCACAAACCTGCCGAGGAGAATGTCAAACATGGGAAAAGCAGCGGAAACAGCTCCAGAAAAGCTCAAAACCACTATTTTGGGGGGAGGTATCCCCAGTAAAGCTCAACAATGTTGCAGGCGTCAGGAATTTAAATATTTGCAAAACAACAACAACAAACCTACGGTTACGTGGAACATACTCAATAAACACACAAAATGTAACCGGCTGTACTTTTGAATAAATAAGGTATACTATTCATTGTATCAATTTGTAGATTTCAACAGAAGTCTCATAAAGTTCAACGAAAAAAGCAGAAGACCCAGTGGATCAGTTCATTCTCTAGTCAGTTCATGCATAAGGTCCATACATGTATAAATATCTATTCCACCTGTCTTGTTCAAAGACTCCAATAATCCACATGAATGGTTGTTACAGACTGCAACCATTACTATGCTATAAGATCCACTATCCTGTAATATTACACATGAGACTGTTCTACTGTTGAAGTCTAGGATGGCGAAACAAGGCTAATATTATGGAAAGCCTTGCCTTAGACTCTGTGAAAGGATTCTGTGGAACTGTAACAACCCTTCATGTGGATTATTGGACTCTTTGAACAAGACAGGTGGAATAGATACTTATACATGTATGGACCTTATGTATGAACTGACTAGATGATCCACTGGGTCTTCTGCCTTTTTCATTGAACTTTATGAGACTTCTGTTGAAATCTACAAATTGATAAAATGAATAGTATACCTTATTTATTCAAAAGTACAGCCGGTTACGTTTTGTGTGTTTATCGAGGAATTTAAATATGGCAACTCTCTCTTAGAGACATTTCTGTCAATCTCCTGTTCTCTGGCCAACCAGCTCTCTGTACCACTCAGACAGTTCCATTCTAAAAGTGTTACTAGGACTGTTCGCTAATTGTGCAGGTTCTCGCTCCCTCCTGTAGTCATGAGGTCAATCCAGACACAGGATATAACAGTAGGTGGTCTGCTGATGTGGCAGATTCACTAGCATCTGTTCTGAACATGCTCCAAGCTGTTTCCTTGAAGGCCACATCTCCTTACAACTCTTAGGATATTTTAGTAGTCAGAAAATGTTTCAGCAGCATTGCACTTTTTCCTTAGAGTTTTCTGGCTTTGCTAGAGAGAGTGGGAGTGGGAAGCAAGCAAGCAAGTGACATTCTGAGTCTTTTTCTACAATGTATGTATATTTTTTACTTAATTATTTCACATTTGTTTGTTTGTTTGTTTGGATGGATTAGGGAAAGAAATGGTGGGTGCCTTGTATTAACTATTTTCCTGCATTCACTCACTAAAAGCTGTACCAGCTACTGGGTGAGACAAGGCAGACTGATCTGAATCACAGTTCCAGAGTATTTTCCAGAAAACGTGCATGGATCTGCTTCCAACAAGATCCTCCCCGAGCTTAAATTCAAAATAGGATGACTGCAGATGAATGGTGGGAATTGCTGCTGCTGCTGCTGTTTTGTGAGTTTGTCAGTGAATTTTAAAAATTTCAGAAATGAAAAGTTTATGTTCCATGCATGTCTGGATGTGCATCATCCCCCAGACCTGCCAAATATTCTCCTTAGTCTCAGGCATAAGAGGATGATTATGATTACTCACATGTACTCTGCACATGAAGAGAGACTATTACTTCACATTTTCAGGACTGAACCATGCACTGCAAATATTATCTGCTATGCTCTGATCTGCTTTTATAGTTGTTGGAAGCCACGCAGAGTAGCTGGGGAACCCAGTCAGTTGGGTAGGGTATAAATAAAATAATGCATTATAATAATAGTAACAACAATTATTACTACTTCTAGTAGTAGTAGTACTAATACTAATACTATTACCAGCAGGCGGGAGGCAGGGGAGTTGAGTGAGAGACCTATTGCTACATGCATCCCTACTGGAGATACAACTATCTCACAATACCATACGATAAACAGCTCTTGCTCAGGCAAAACATGTACAGGAATTTTGAGAGGTGGTACAATATATGAACTTCCCTAAGACTGATGTAGTTTCTCATGGGCTTTCACACCATGTTAGTTGCCTGGGTTGGAGGCCAAAATTCAAAGCTACAAGAGTTTCGGCTGCTGTCAAGAACAGCAGCTCCAGCTCTCCTCTCCCTGCTATATTTGTTGGTGAAAGTGATGTTACATCACTCCTACTGAAAGCAATTTCAGGTTGGGCTGTGCTGATAGGATGGGAGCCAAAACAGCACCACTGAGAAGCACAGAGGAGGTTAGCAGTGTGCTCAGAGGAACCCTGAGGTTCACAGAAGCACATTAAAAACTTAAGGAAGCAAAAGCTCCCCAAACAGACCAATGGGGACTGAGCATGCTCAGTGGCCACAGACGATTGTATGTCAGTTGGAGAAGAAAAATTGGCAAGCAGAAAGGAAATGGGATATCCTGGATGAGGGCCTGGGCTGGCTGGCTGGCTGGCTGGAACTCTAATCAAGAACATTCATATTGCTGCACAAGTCCTACTAGGACTTTGTATGAATTCAAAACAGCACGCAACAAGCTTTCTCTCCCCAAACACTCTCTCTGTCATTGGCTGCTTGGATGTGCAAACTTACTGTGAGGTAACATCCCACCAGCCATTAGAATCTACATATAAAACCTCATTATATGCCAAATAAATAAATTAACCTCAGTCATTTTTTATTTCTGGGTGTTACCAAGGACGACAGGAAAAGGAGAGGCAGAGCTGCAGTCGTCAGTAGCAACGAGACACAGCATCTCCCAAGATGGCTGGTTTCAGCTAGGGATGAAGGAGAATTTTGGTTCAGTTCACATCTGAATGCGAATCTCCCCATTTTGCACTCCCCAAAGCAACAAGGAAACTAAAATACAGCTACCCTTCCAAATTCGCACTTTACTGAATCGGGCGATGCAGTTCACCAAACAAAAAATGTGTACAAAAATGTATACATTAGGGGAAAGTGTTCATAAATATGCAAACATACAAATATGCATTATATTACGGGAAGCTGCATACCAATTATCTGTACTGGGAGAAGAATATATATAGGGAGAAATGCACACTACAATGCTATCAGTATTTTTGTGATGATTTAAACAAAACACACACAAACCGCAGCAGAAACGTGGTGAACTGCACTGGAAAAACGAGGAACAGAGAAGCCGAAATAGACAGATTTGCTCATGTCTAGTTCCAGCCTTACATTATATTTATATTTCACAGTAGCTGAAGGCTGGACTTCTTTTACAATATACCTCTCTTCAAAGCAGAATGGGAAGACTTTGTTCAAGTGTTTTCACATAAAAGCTGTGCAGTCTTGCCTGTTTAATTAAGCATCTCAGCAGGCGAGATCAAGTTATCAGCATAACATGAAGTTCCCAGCTTTCTCTTGAATCCCCCAAACACATGCATGGGCGCGATAAGCCAAGTAGATGTTTCCAAGAGGTTTAGATGTATATATATTTGTGTGGTCAGTAAACATGTGGGGAGAGGAATCACATCCGTTCCCCATATGCTCAACTTGCATGCTTTCAAAGAATTGTCCAGGTATAGGCTCTGACTTTGACTGGTTGAGCCCAGCTGGTGGCTTGGAATGTTCGGTTGCTCAGGAAGCAAAGACATTTGCAGTCCATTTTCTGTGAGGGAAGGGAGGGTTTTCAGTTTGGCTGGGATTAAAAGCTCACATAGAGACAGGTGAGAAACAAGGAGATCCCAAGAGATAAGACAGCTCAAGCGTCAGAGACGCACAGAGACAGGATGGCTGATGGAAGGGTGGAACAGGCAATGAGCTGGAAAAGTGAAATCTGAAGGAGAGGTATGCAGTGAATGAGGTTTAAGGAAAAGATAGCTTTAGTGCATTGCTATCATTGTGCCTGGTTTGGAAGCTGCGGTAGTGCAAAACACAGCTGCTAGGTTGCTCAGTGAGACACCCGGCTTTGCACACATTACAGTGGTACCTCAGGTTAAGTACTTAATTCGTTCCGGAGGTCTATTCTTAAAATGAAACTGTTCTTAACCTGAAGCACCACTTTAGCTAATGGGGCCTCCCGCTGCTGCCACGCCGCCGGAGCATGATTTCTGTTCTCATCCTGAAGCAAAGTTCTTAACCTGAGGTACTATTTCTAGGTTAGCGGAGTCTGTAACCTGAAGCGTCTGTAACCTGAAGCGTATGTAACCCGAGGTACCGCTGTACACTGGTGTTGAAAGATCTGAACCGGTATCAGTTACCACACCAAGTTCAAGGTTCTCTTGACACTGAGAGCCCTCAATGACTTGGGACCAGGATACCAAACAGACTACCTCTTCCAGTGCAGACCAAGCCCAGCCTTAAAATCTTCTGAGGAAAACCCAGTGTATTTCACTGAGGAAAACAAGGACTCAGACTCTGTTGGTGGGAGCACCCGACCATTTAGAACGGTTTCCCCACCCCAGGTAGTTTAAGAGGCAGAGGCAATAACCATCATTAAACACCTCTTAAAAACACTACATGTTTACCCAAGCTTTTCTGAACTCAGATTCTTAGTACATTAACTTTCTTAAACTGTGCAATACCCATTTATACCTATGGTGTAGAGTTTTATACTGTTTTTATTTAGCCTTTAAAAGGTTTTATGGGAGTGTTGTTGCTGTATTCTTATATGAAGTTGTATCAATTTTATTTTTTAAGAAAACCACTTAAGAGATTTCTTTGTATTTTTGAATGGAATATAAAATTGAATAAATAAGGGCTGATTTTGAGGACGAAAGCTGCCATTTCAGGGAGGGTGAAGCTTCCACTGAAAGTCAAGATACCCCTTGTGAAATATTGCAGAGGAGACGGGGAATTGTACAGATCAATGACAAAGTAGGGCCTTGTGGGGATTTCAAAGCACTTAAGATAGGCGAGTTTATATGTGTGGGGTAGAGTGGGAGTGGAAAGCAGAGCAACACAACAGTGGTATATATATACTTGTTTATACTTTTACATTTTTCTTTCTTTCTGAAGCCAAAGCTGGTGTATATGGTCTCCCCACATTTATCCTAAAAACAGCCCTGTGGTGTAGGTCAGGCTGACAGGTAGTGGCTGGCTCCGTGTCACCAAGTACGGAATAGCAGAAGGTGGTGCAGATTTGCTAGTCCGCCTCAGGCAGCAAAATGGCATGGGCTAGCAATGGGTGAAGTTGACACTTGTGGTTCTCATGATTTAGTTGCCATAGCAACTCTATTAACAAACTGCAGCTTACATCACTGGAGATAACACTGCTTGGGTTGCTGAAATATTCTAAGAGACCTTTTATTAGCAAAGTTCAGAGATTCTGCCACATTAGTTTAATGCATTTGTGTACAGACGCTTCCACATAGAAATATAGAAATGCAGCAATTTATTTATCTTTTACATTTAAATTTCATAGTTAATTTTAATTATTGGCAAGTCTTCCTAGAAGATGGTTCGGTTAGGAATTATTCTCCTTCCAATGTAGTGATCAGAGTTTGCATTTCAACTTGTGCAAGAGAAGATACCATTGACTTGCTTTCATTTTTAAAAATCCTTTTTATTTGATTTTAACAATACGGAGTTATAAAAAACCAAATCTATATCCATATACAGAGATTTCTCCAAATCTCAGGACTTCCCCCTACCCCCTCTGTGGAGTCCCATTTTAAACATTTAAAACTGCATCTTCTTCCGACCTCTAACTTTTATATCAATTCATATTGTCCATGGTAATTGTTACACTATAAGTGAAATCAAAATCCTGCCAGTGCTTCCATCTGCTTACAGTGGTCTCTCAGATTACAAAAGAATGGGGGAAATTTATAAGTTAAGTTTTGGTTCCTGAGTTTTCCAGTCAGCTTTGCCATTTCGGCATAGTCCATCAGCTTGGTTTGCCATTTCTCTCTTGTAGGAACCTTGTCTTCTTTCCATCTCTGGGCTAGTAGCATCCGGGCAGCAGTTGTTCCGTACATAAAAAGTATTTTCTGGTCCTTTGGGGCATTGACTTGCTTTCAGATGGGTCCCATTTAAGAGAGTTGCTCTGAGTCTGATTTGGACTGTGACCAAATTAATTCGTCTAATTCTGTCATCAGAGCACAGTAAGGTCCTAGAGGCCTCTTACCACAAAACTATTTTGTTCCCATGCCCTTTTCTGCTTCTTGGTCGCAGCAGCCCCAAAATGGACCTTGTTTTGGCTTTAGGGGCTGCTTTAGCCATGGCACACCATTGTTCAGTTTATCTGAAACCACAAGAACTGTTCCTATGATCCCTAATATCACACAACGGCACACTGCATATCTTCCAAGCACCCTGGGGGAAAATGGGAAATCTCATTTTTTCGTGCGAGATTTCGGTGGCCATTTTGGGTGGGCTGTGTCAGGAGGGTGGTTGTGTGGCACCATCCTGCTATCTGAGTTGCTCCTGTTTTTATGGCAAACCGCAATGAAGTCATTAGATATCGTGATATAATTTTCATGCAATTGAGGAACAGGCTGGTCACAAAGGGTACCTTGGTCAAACAGAGCATGCTCATATGGAATGGCATCCAAGCCAAGAGGGTAAATGTGACTACTCTAGAAGAAAGGTAACAGTAGTCAGGGTGATTCTTGTTTTCTTCTTCACATGATCACATACATTCTCACATTTTAGGTACTAGCAATCTTAATAATGTGCTGAGGAAACCCAAACTTTCATTCATCTCCCTCCCCGCCCCACAAAATGTGCATGTGGTACCTTACACTGCCTTCAGTTTAAACAATCACACCAAGGTGAGAAACTAAATTAAACAAACAGGTTTTCTGATGTTCAGTCCCACCACGCATTCAAAAGAGAGACTCCTCATTCTTTCCTTAGGAGCCCTTCTCTCTCTTGCCAGATATTTAGACAGTGCTCACACAGTGAGAAAGCACAAGATCATCCCCTGGGGGGTGGTTTAGCTGCAGGCAGCTCTCGCCACACTGATTATACAGAGTCAGTCACAATGTCACTATCACACTGAGTGTCTAAAACATTTGACAAGGCAATTGTGACAAGCTATTGTATCAGTCTTCCACAGGAAAGGGTTGTACAGCTGGGTGCCCCTTACAGTAAAGGGCTGTTGGGAGTTTAGGGAAGGCCATCGCTGCCACACAGCTGCAACAAACAGCAGCAACTTTGGCATACTAATACACATGCGCTCAAAAAGCAACTACAGTGTTTGCCACAAGAATTTCCTTCCTGGGTTACAGTCTGGACTCAGCTAGATTGGTAAAGAAAAAGTGTTTCATATGTGTTGTATATGTGATGTAACACTGACATCAGATGGCATTGTGGAGTCCCGTCTTTCCCTTCCGGATTTCCCTGTATGAGTCTGCAATGCGTTTAACTGAACTGCTTCTTTGATGCGTCTAGATCCAACACAAGGTCTATTTGGGGATGAGGAACCTTTTGGGTAAGGCTTTTTTTTAAGCCGGAACTTACAGGTGGGCGCTATTGCCATTCTAAGAGAATCCCGGCACCTCTTTCTAGAAAAATAGTGCTGCTTTGGGGGCTGAGGATCACCCAGTGGAAACTTCTTGGGGGCCGGATTCCCATAGCAGGTGGGGCCTGATCAGCACACAATCACATGCCCTAGTCTTTGCACAGGTAAAGTCTCTTTTAAGCACACAATAATAGGTATTTCCTATGGAAATAGAAGGGTGTATTTAATTCTCCACAAGTCAAGATTCACTTTCCATTTCTCCATAGACTTTTTAATCTTTTTACAAAGTTTGTTTTTAAAAATCCCTCTAATGCCCTTTTTCTGTCTTGACTAAATATGTGGTTCTATATACTATATCTGTTCATTCATTGTTCGTTGACACTTCATTGGAAACTTGTCCATAACAGTTTGAAGTTCTTTTATTTGTGAACTGCTTCATTCTGGTTCACTATCATTCTGAATACTCATATATAGTTTAAAGCAGTGTTTCCCAAACTAGGGTCTCCAGCTGTTTTTGAACTACAACTCCCACTGTCCCTACCTAGCAGGACCAGTGGTCAGAGATGATATGAACTGTAGTCCAAAAACAGCTGGAGAGCCAAGTTTGGGAAACACTGGTTTCAAGCATTCATGACATTTTAACTTGACTTGTTCTAGGCATGCAGAACACATGTTCTTATGCCAGCATGTGGTTTTACAGTATAAAACAGTTGTTCCAAAATGTTGTGTGGCCTCAAGCTCAGTGGAGGGACCAATTACCCAAATGAAATGAGAAATAACGCGCAGATTGTTTGTTCTTCCCATAAAGTCACAGCTTGCAGTACCTTGCAGCCTAATCCAAAAACCATTTACTGAAAAACAAATGCCAGCAAATGCAGAGGCATGTACAGCTCAGTTTTGTGCATGTTTATGCAGAACTAGGTCCCACATTTCTAGAAAATCTACGTCCATTTTGTTTATTATATAGGACTGTTGTGCAGAGAACTAATAAACTGACAACAGACAAGAGTTCCTGCTGAATACATACCTTCCAACATTTCTCCAATGAAAATAGGGATGTCCTATTCCACAATAATAATAATTTTACTCTTTTATTTGGCTCCATAACTCCATACCCTCCAACATTTCTCAGATGAAAATAGGGACGTCCAGTGCTATTTTTCTAAAAAAAAAAATGTTTAGGGGTACTCTCATTTTCCTACTCATATTGAAATACTGCCCCTCAATGAGGACAAACTTAGATTCACAAAATGTTTAGGGGTATGCACCCCCCCTGCTTCCCTCCAGAAAAAAAGCACTGGTAACGTCCTAAGGAAAAGCGGGACATTTCAAGATTGAATCAGAAACCAGGACTGTCCCTGAAAAATATGGACAACTGGAGAGTCTGTGAATAATCACCTGTCTTGAAACAAGAGCTAATTCTTTCCAACACACATGGCACCACCTATGCAAGCATACAAAGTTGCCTCCTAAAGGCTCAAACCACTGGTCCATCTAGTCAAGTATTGCCTACGTAGGCCTCCCAGGGGTTAAGGAAAGTTCTTTGCTAGCCCTGATCTCTTAAATTGTATTAATAACTCCAGGCTGCTCAGGTTTGAGTCATGAATCATGATGTTGATGATTGTCACTAGGATCCTTCTTTAAAGTGGAAATGTAAAGAATGGAACCTCAGTCACTAAGCATGCAAATGATGTGATCTCCCACTGAGCTCTGACTCTCTTCACATGCCTGTCTTCTACCTGACCTACTAAACCAGTGTGCCAGCAACACAAGCCCTATTCAAATTAGTCTAGATGCTTAGAGGAACCACCATCTTTCATCCCTCTGTTTCAGCTGCACACACACACACAAAAGCCATTCCCCTTTCTTGCCGTGGCTTTCCAAAAAAATCCTGCGCAAATTGCAGCCCATCTGTTTGTGTGACTTTTCTCTAGCTTAGCCTTGTTCTAACATCTATACTGCTGTGGTACTGAAGCATTTTTTAAAATAAGATAACAGCAACACCTGGTGTGAGCTGCACAGTGAGAGTTGCCATCTAAAAACTAGGCTTTGAAAAGGAGCATTAAAATTTGGGTTTCCCCACCTGCTGGTGGCCCGTTGCTCAATTAAATAGGGTATTATCTTTGAATATTGTGAGCAGGTTTTGCATTGTTCCTAGTTCATAATTCTTCCAAACTATGCCTAAAGGGTCAAACATTTGGTTCCTGGTGATTCTTTCTCCTTGGCAGGCCAAATACCAATTGTTGATAGTTCTTTTGCTGGGTCATGCTGTGCAGCTGAACAGAATGGTGCTGTCTCAGCAAGTAGTATTCTTGTTTTAATGGCTTAGCTTTTAAAAATGGTCCTTTGCTTCCACAGGCGGGCATTCACTGTAGACATGTCAGATTCATAATGGACTGTTTCTGTTTGTTTAGAATATTTTACATACCACTTTGAACTGTTCCAAAAAACGGCTTACATATTAAAAAGAATAGCCTAACAATTGAAAAAGCAATGAGATTTGTTACACTGGCCTGTATTCTGAATGGCGATTACCCTCAAATATTGGTGGGATTAAGAAAAGGGTAGTTAAATTCCTATCTTACCTGTATAAGGATTGGGTTATTTAGTTAAGGATGGAGAAGAAATTCGTATGGTCCATATTCTAAAGCTACCTAATTTGCTGGTTCTGGATTTATATGCAGATCAGAATACACCTGTCAATTGGATGACAGACTTATACAAATTCTGTGGTACAAGTACAGTTTTAAAATGCACAAAAATGTGTTGTTTTAGGGGGAAGCACACTGGGAAATATGCTAAAATGGGAACTATTTATATATGAAAGTTTCATGTGCTTTGAAAAATTCACAAAAACCAGGATAGATTGAGCATATGCAAAACTGATACAGAACAGGAATGAGCTGGTCCATCCATCCCTACATTTTGCACAGGAATCTGCAATAACTAGATTCCTCAAGTATCCCATGGTGGGAAGAGAATGGGCTGAGAAATTTGGCGATGCCACTTTCAAACTTTCCAGATCGCAGTTGCACATCATGTGTAGAGTTAGATTGTGCATTGTGTTCCCTACTTAAAATCACATTGTTTCTAAGCAGCATAAAATAGGTCTCATTGTTGCCTGTGACATGTGCAATTGACTTAATTACCTTTATTCCCAACAGACAACGTATTATGTTGGTTTGTTTTGGTCTTAGGTAGATACGACAAAAATAAATAAGGACATACTTTGTTAGAGAGAAAAGGGAATATATCTAGGTTCGTGTTAACCACTCCCTCCCCCACCTGCTTCTCTTGCTATCTTGCTGTACGTGAAAGCCTGATGAAGGACTTCTGCTTACATAATGGGGCTTTCTCCCCCTCTCCTCCCCTATGTGCCCCCCCAAATCAGCTTGGAGGGGGATGTCAGGAGAACCCTCAGAACACAGCACATGGATGTGATCATTCCATCTGGCAAGCAGGAATGCTTCCACAAGTGGAGTGACTGGAAGGGTGCCATGTTGAATTCCACCCTGTACTTTTAAAGCTCATTTCCCACCTCAAAGAGTTCTGGTTGCTGTTGTTTACCCCTCAACAAGTTATAATTCCCAGCCAGTGCCGGATTTATGTATAAGCTAAACACGCTATAGCTTAGGGCCCCACTCTCTTGGAGGCCCCCAAAAAATTTTAAGGGAAAAAAAAACCTGGATGTACATTTCCAAAATATAAGATAAAAAACTAAATAAAATAAAACCTACATACAGCAACAGTGTTTTGTTTTGTGTTGTGTAGGTTCCTATGATGTAAGTAATGGGCCCCGCCTGCTAGCCCACTCCCTAAAATATCACTGGCTTGCTCATTTCTATATACAGGGTGCCTACAGTCTGCATGGACTGGTTGCATGGCAACATGTGCAAATGGCTTTAGATACCTATTAGGTCCATAAATCACCATATAGCATACAGTGGTACCTCTGGTTAAGAACTTAATTTGTTCCTGAGGTCCATTCTTAACCTGAAACTGTTCTTAACCTGAGGTACCACTTTAGCTAATGGGGCCTCCCGCTGCCGCCACGCCACCGCCACCACACAATTTCTGTTCTCATCCTGAGGTAAAGTTCTTAACCCGAGATACTATTTCTGGGTTAGCAGAGTCTGTAAGCTGAAGCGTTTGTAATCCGAAGCGTTTGTAACCCGAGGTACCACTGTATATGCAACACAAAAAACAGCGACAATTTGTTGTTGACAAAGGACAGCTGGACATATAAAGGGCCCCATTACCTTCAGTAGCTTAGGGCCTCATCAAACCTAAATCCAGCCCTGTTCCCAGCAATCCTTAACAAACTATGGTGTCCAGGACCTTTGAAGAGGAAAAGTGTGCTTTGAATGTGCTTTAAAGATATAGTGCAGCCAAGGGATGAGGGAATCCTTTGTTAAAATTCTTGTTTGGCAGTAAGACTCACTGGGTCAGTCACTATCCTCAAGATAATAACTGGGGAGTGGGGAGGGATTGGGGGGGAGGTGGTAAAACCTTGCGCACCATCCTCAGTCTGTAGAGCCTGAGACTCTTAATTTCAGGATCATGGGTTCATGCCCCACATTGGGCAAAAGATTTCAGCAATGCTGTACTAGATGATCCTCACAGTCCCTTCCAACTCTGGGATTCTATGATTTCTAATCCTGAGCTCCTTGGAGAAAAGGTAGCATAAATAAATAAAAGCGCTGGTATGATTAGGCAAATAGCTTCTACAGGAAAGTTGTTTTGCGAGAGAATGCCATATTATATCTCAGATATAAATAAATAAACATTCAAGGCAATATTATTGTGCAAAGGAAGGTGCTTGCATTGATATAGCTCTGGAGACTGACTTCTATCACTGCAACTAGATTTATGTACAACATGGACAGAAGGAACACAATCCGCCTCCTATGCTCTGACTGCCAAATTCTATCTACATGGTAACACTGGGGTAAAGGGAAGAGCTGTTCAGTCCCCACACCCAATTCATTCCTTTCACAATGGGAGCTAGATTGTCAACACGAGCACCAACTGTGCGGTATGGACAGCTGCCCACGAGAAACTTGCCAAAAACCATCAAGCCATTGAACACACAACATGCTAAACAGCTGTCAGGTGAAAACAAATTGCTTTTTCCAAGTAGAGGTAAAACAAAATTTTAAAAAATCCCTAAGTAATTACTAACCTCATGAGCTATTCTGCCCCTTTTCATTATTTAAACAGAGAGCCATGATCTAGGGGGGGAATGCCACTGGGATCCTCTGTGTGTGTGTGTGTTAAATCACACCTCCACTTTAAATCATAAATATGGCAAGATTTCAAGGTGTAGGCAGGCAAACAGAAATGCAAATCCTTTCCAGCAACTTTCCCGAAAATATCTGCCTTCCTATACAGTGGTACCTCGGGTTAAGAACTTAATTCGTTCTGGAGGTCCATTCTTAACCTGAAACTGTTCTTAACCTGAGGTACCATTTTAGCTAATGGGGCCTCCTGCTGCCGCCGTGCCGCTGCTGCACGATTTCTGTTCTCATCCTGAAGCAAAGTTCTTAACCCGAGGTACTATTTCTGGGTTAGCGGAGTCTGAAACCTGAAGCGTTTGTAACCCGAGGTACCACTGTACTGGCATCACATCTAGCACTTTTCATTGAAAGACAATGTAAAAATCATTACACATTATGCACACAGTTGGACAAATTGCACATCATGTTCCCTATTCAAAGAACAATTTCCCTATGGTTCGCAATCCTAGCGAGTAAGACCCACAGTGAGACTTACTTCCAAGTCAAGATGGGTGATTTATTAATCTATTTCTTACCTGTGTTTCTTTTCCATCCATTCTGTCCCGTTTCTGTATTTATCTGCCAAAAAACCCCCCAGAAAACAATCATATTAAAATGTGCATTTTATAAATATATTATCACTCAAAACAGTATTTCTTAACATATTTTTATATGTTTAAGCTGCTGAGGAAGTGTGAAAACTGTTGGATAATTAAGTTCTGATTTGCACATTAGTCCAAGAAGGGAAGATCAGGCCAGTTCACACCAGAAATCGCCAGTATTGAATTCCTCACACATTCCTGAGTAAACATGAATAGTGTAAATCAAATAATTATGTTTGCAGCCTAGATTGTAACTATCCTGGATTATAACTACACAATCCCCCTCCTCTTCAAAGAAGTCCTCACCGTTATAGGGATGAGGTGTGATAGTGTCAATAAAAACAAAGGAATTGTCCTTTGCAAAGTAAAATCTCAATTTCACTATTTCCAAGGTTATCTCCATAAACATGCACTGGGTATAATTAAGCTTTAGTGATGCCTCCATTAATTTTATTCTCCATGTGCACCTCAACAAGTGATTGAATAAGGCCTCTTATTCAAGGGGGGAAAGATGCAACTGGTTCAACATGCGATCCACACAATGATTGAGTATTGCAGTGCATAGTGACAAAAGTAGCAAGCACTCAGAGGCTCATGGGACATTTTGCCTCCCTAAGTACCCTATTGCATGGAACTTGTTCTCTCCTGAAGGGTCAACAGCTAAGCCTCTCTGGTGTAAAAAACACTATTTGAACATTGTTGTAGTTATTTTTAAATCTCATAATAAAATCAGACACACAAGGCCCCCTGAGGAATAATCTCATGTAGACTCTCATATTTCTGAAGCTGTAGGCCTGCTTCTTGCAAAATAAATAAATAATAATAAAAAACCCAGTATCACCAAAAAGAAAAAAGTCCAGAACTAGAACTGGGGTGAGGGCAGTCATGGGGCAATCATTTTCCCTTTATCTAGAGACCATGAGATATTTTCTGTTCTGTTTCCTTTCTCTTGGTCTTGTGTAGACTGTTGGCTCAATGCGAACCATGGATCACAGTCTTGTGACTCACCCCCAGTTTAAAAATATCTCCATTTGGCAACTAGTATTAATCACTTTCTCCCTCATGCTTTGTGATAGGAAAGAGCATCCTCTCTCCTCGCCACATCTCCTTTTCAAGTTTCTGTTGCTGGATTCTAAGTTTCCAGCCTTCTTCTCCAGTTCTCCAGTTCAGTATAGTTTATATATGCCTTTTCCACAGTACAGTGGTACCTCGGGTTATATACGCTTCAGGTTACATACGCTTCAGGTTACAGACTCCGCTAACCCAGAAATAGTCCTTCAGGTTAAGAACTTTGCTTCAGGATGAGAACGGAAATTGTGCTCCAGCGGCGTAGCAGCAGCAGGAGGCCCCATTAGCTAAAGTGGTGCTTCAGGTTAAGAACAGTTTCAGGTTAAGTACGGACCTCCAGAACGAATTAAGTACTTAACCCGAGGTACCACTGTAATGCGGTCCCCAAAGTGGTCCACAGGAAATGTTCAAAACATTGCATTTGAAAAGACAACTTGCTACAATTCAAATAAGCATAGTATAAATTCAGTAGTTACAAGAAAAGAATCTGAACTAACAAGTACAGAGTTACATCAAAATCAACAGACCAAAAATAAACACATCAAAATGCTAGGAAGCTGCATTCCTAGCTCTAGCCTTGCTGCATGCTAAGAGGCCATAGTCATCTAAATACAATTCAGTGGGGGAAGAGAGTCTTTCTCACTCTTATCTCTCCCATAGCAGAGTCTGGCACCAGCAAAAGGAAAGTGCTGGATTTAGGGTGGTGTGAGCAGTTCCCCCGAGCCAAAAGGCCACAAAATTGAGAAGATCCGTAATTAAGAATATTTATTTGGGGACACAAAGGTTTGGGCTCACAGAGGGTGCCATATTATGAAAGATTACCAAAGTTTGCCCCTGGTGGAGGGCATCAGCAGCACGTCCTCTTTCCCATACTTTCTGGCAGGGGATTTTTTTTTTTTTTTGCTTGGATTGAGAGGTTTGCCTGCTTTGCTTCTTTCCCGCTCCCCAACTACCGCTGCTCATCTGCATCCTAGCACAAGATGTCACACACAACAAGTCTCTGCCCTACCCTCGCAGATACCATTTTCGCCCCCAGACAGCATCACCTTTCAACTTTATGCCTCACTTCCAGTCCCTTGGTCTGGAAACAATAGTCAACTACTGTGTATACAA
The DNA here is from genome assembly GCF_964270895.1 of Podarcis filfolensis. NCBI lineage: Eukaryota > Metazoa > Chordata > Lepidosauria > Squamata > Lacertidae > Podarcis > Podarcis filfolensis. The sequence goes on from NC_139608.1 coordinate 79,339,177, forward strand.
TTTCAGGTTTTCTTCACTAAAGCAAAGACGATGTAGGAACTGCAAAAGACCTATTCTCATTCTTTTAAATGTTAAAATATAAAACGGGCATCCCCAGCCTGCGGCCCTCCAGATGTTTTGGCCTACAACTCCCATGATCTCTAGCTAACAGGACCAGTGGTCAGGGATGATGGGAATTGTAGTCCAAAACATCTGGAGGGCCGAAGGCTGGGGGTGCATGATATAAAATATCAGTTCAGAATTTAGTAATCATATGAGAGTTCAAGAATAGGAAACCCATGCCTTCCTGTTGAGCAAATATATTGAGGAATAAATTTACACTATTCCTGTCAATCCTTCACCATTCTTACTTGAAAGACATGTTAGTATGAAAAGGCATCAGGAATACTTTCATCTTTCAAAAGTAATATCTATAACTTCTCTGTTTACACCCAGCCTCTCCAGCCTGGTGCTCTCCTGCTGCTTTGAACTACAACTTCCATCATTTCCTGGTCACCAGCTGTACTGGCTGAGGCACATGGGAACTGTAGTCCAAAAGATATTTGTGGGTGTGCCCCCCCAAGTTGATGGGCATTGCCATTCAAATAGTGCGCATGTGTTGCATCGTGTGATCAATTATGCAGGGCAGGGCTTACCTGCCCCTCCCCCAATATTTTATTCAAGTTGGCACCCCTGGACCAGAACATCTGGAGGGCACCAACCTTGAGAAACTTGGAGTCAAAGAAGTGTATTTACCTTTTCTTTTCCATGCACTAATCTAATTATTCTTTTTCTCATGAAAACATCTCCCTATAAATCACAGGCTGTGGAAACTGAATGGCATTACTTTCTTGGCCAAGATGATAAATTACGGTCAGCTGCCACTATTAAAAAACAAGCCACCCATAACTGTTTTAAAATTTGCTTTCAAAAGTTCCCTCCACATTTTTTTTTTTCCATCTAAGCCTTTTCTCGGCTCTGTAAAAGTCCTCAAATATGGATTTGAGCCTCAACAGCAAAAAAAATGTGAAAATTATGAGTTGGACCCAAACTGAGAAAAACCTTTGACAAATTCAACTAATCATAGTACTGTCCTCACCTAGAGATGGAAATAAGTTTTCCATCTCAGCTTTGCACGTATTCATTTATGAGTCTGTTCCATCCTCTATCTGCAATCTACAACTTTTTAAAAACTGTACAAAATTCACTTCTTGTTTAAAATAGCCTAAAATGGGTTACTATTAGTAATGGTTAAGACAAGGAGAACAAGGAAGATTAGTTTAAATCTAAATTAAAATAAGAGAAGATTTGCTGAGGAATTGATAAGAATTTGGAATACAGAAAAGGGAGGCATGAGGAAGTCGGGGAAGAAAGGTACAAGAAATTAGGATATGAAATGGTACATGTTTTTTTGTTTTGTTTTGTTTTTGTCTTTGTATGTTTATGTATGTTATGTTTACATGGAAAAAATTCTTGAATAAAAATATTAAAAAAAATAAATAAAATAGCCTAAAATGTGCATTTTTATGTGGGTGTTAGTATGTTTTTGAGCCAAGAACTGTATTGCAAAATGTGAAGATGATGCACAGTATCACAACTGAGAGGTCTGCCCAGTCTCTTTAGAACGTATCTAATTAAATGAAAGATCTGTATTGTTATGAATTAGTCCCATTTCCTATCCAAGTAGGTCAAGAACTAGCAGATTAGGCAGCCTTTGGATGCTTTGATCTACATCACCATCGATGGGACATCTCACATGTACGCTCATGTAATGATTCAGTTCATGTGCAGAGGCCCCATGTGCACAGCTTCTGGTGGACACAGACGTGAATATAATTGATGCTTGCACATTAATCCTGCCTTCTGGGGGAACACCAGATGCATTAACTGGGCAAATGACTCAGCACTTGACTTGTAGCCAAATGGGAGCCAAGTCCGTTGAAAAGCATTTTGTTTGCAGAGTTGTGAAGCCATATGAAAGTTCCATCTGTGGCATTAATTCAGTGATGGCTCCTTCACACATGCCCAATGAACAAGTATGCAAGTGTGTGCGAGAACCAGCCTTGCATCGCAATATCGACAACATTACAAAAATGTACAAAAAAACTAGCAGCAGCTCTCCCACATTAGTGAAAAATGTAGAGCACAAGCTAAGTAAGTAATAGCTTGATTGCTTCCCAAAACAGCTTGGAAAGGAAGAAAGGCGCTCAGGGTCAAGGTTTTCCATGCCTTAAAATGTTACTTATAAGTTACTTTAAGGCTGATTCTCTTACTCTCCATTACAGCTCTGCCTTTCATGTGTGCAACTACAGGACATATTAATCTCTGCATGATAAATATATATATATTTCTTTATACGGTATTTAAATATAGGCAAAACTGGCTATTTCTGTGAGGGATGTGTGTGTGTCAGGGGGAGCAGGGGATAATTAAAAAAAATAGTATATTGGAATGGAAAACAAGGTTTTGAGAGCACTGGTTTGGCAATGTATGTGACCTGATAGTAGTAGCAAACAATACCCATTTAGCACATTCCAAGTATTTAAGGCACCTTACATACATTATCTCAGTAATCCAATAGAATACAGGACTTCAATACATTCGTTTCAAATATGCATTTGGTGATATTTTGCTCAGCAGGGGATCAGAAGAAAAAGTTCTATTTTAATTTGCTCCTTTTAAATAGGAGTTTATTAAAGTTTTTTTTTCATAATGCAATAAGATAAAAGAAGCTAGTCTAAATAAAAACAAAGACAAAAGAAAACACACAATCGTCTCTTAAAGGCACGTCTGAGACAAACACCTGCTCATCTTCCTTCACGAGCTCAGCAATGGAAACACTAGCAAGGGAAATAGGGACATTCCAGGATCAAATCAAAAGCCGGGATGGCTTTCATAATTCCAGAACTGTCCCTGGAAAATCAGGACACTTGAAGGGTATGTAATCAATTCTTGTGGTTATTTCAATCCCAATAAACTGTCCTGAATTCATTTTTACCTACAACACATCTGCACCTGGTGAAGTTGGGGTACTGCCCCTGGGCCTGCAATTAGCACTAGTATCAGTTTATCAGTATGGGGGAATTTTGAACCACCCCTACTAAAACAAGGGTCCTATTTGCTTTCATTAAATTTTCTGTTTATTCAGTTTTTGATGGCAGACCGGGAATAGGATATTCAGGGAAATACACTGTAAACATGTTAGATCCTTCTCCAGACACAAATACATTAAAAGACTACAAAAACACACAAGTTGAACACACAATAATAATAATAATAATAATAACAATAATAATAATAATAATATAAAAAGACCAGGCCCACTCTATAAATCAGTTCCTCAGCAGCCATCTCAGATATATAAAGCAATATTCTACAAAGTGAGGGGTTTAGGGACAGTGGAGGCTGTACTCTAACATAGTTTTTAAAAGGTCAGGACACTTACTGCTATTAGCTATTTTAGGTGGCTGAACAAAAAGTCTATGCTTTAGATTCATTAAGGATGCAACCCTGTGCTATTGCAAATTATCATTAAACACATTTATTGGCATTTTGCAAGACTGGCTAATTAAGAAGATGTTGGCGTATTACATGGTTAGTAAATTTAATAAATTGGTGGCTAATTATCTTTAGAAGCTGGGTATATTTCTTGAAAGACTATTAAAAAGGTTATTCGATTCGAAAACTAAGCTACAATTATTTACAGAGTGTGTGTGTATGGAATCATTGCAGGAGCTGTTAAAACTCAAGGAGAATAGTTTTTAATCACTAGCAGATACTCATTAAATAGTACACAGTTCCTTCCATCCTTAGCAGTTGCCAGCAATTATCAGCAAGAATGTTGGAACTATCCCATATCATAAGTGTAGCACCTAGTTCATCTAGTAGTTCCCAAAATAGTATTTAGCTCTTTCTGCAGATTTCCCCATCAATCGGAGACAGAAGTAACAAATGGCTGGGAATTTTTTTATTTTCCTTTCAGGTGAGCCAACAGGCAATCTTTTTAACCCACCCTGATTAAAGATTAAGAGCCCAGTACAATTTTGTTCAGCTCCACCCAGCTCACAAGCCACCAGTTGTCCATCGCAGATCTAGACAACTACCCTATGTCTAGCTCATAAACATTATGAACCAAAAGACTGCTAGATGTAACTGAACCATGATTTGTCATTCATTGCCTGTATCTGACAAATCAAACATTTAGAAATGCACTTAATTTGGAATGGATCCTTTTTCTGGGTCTTCACCCATCAAGGAAACTGTTATGCACAGAAAGGTGCTCTCCTACAGAATCTCCAAAAAGAGTTCCCACTCCATCTAAGCCAGTCCCCCCAAGGCTTCATCAAATTACTAAAATGGTTCAGATTCCCTATGAAATACATTTAAGCTGGCATTCTTGCTCCTTTGTTGGTCGAGACAGAAGTGGGGACACACGGAGTATTTCTGCCCCCTAGCAGTCACATTAAGAGCCTGACTATTGTGATGGAGCGTCATGTTTATGTATACATGAAGGCTCCATCACTATAGATGGTGGTACTTTGTGTGAAGCCTATGGGCAGAGCTACTCAGTGCAGTCCTGCTTCTATGCTGACCAGCACAGAAGTCCGCTTACCTCCTATGTGGGAAGCAGTGGCGGCCGTGGCATGGCACGGCCCATGACTAAGCCGGGCAATCGCCAGATGGCCAGCAGGGGGTGTCATGGCCGCCTCTGCTGGTCAATGAGACTGATGGGAACCTGCCCATGGATCCAGCCAATCATGGGTGGGCCAGCGGATGGGTCTCAAGCAGAGGACTGGAGTGAGGACTTCCCCCTCCTGCCTTCACTTAGGTCCACTCCTTGGACATTTAAGAGGACTGTGCCCAGACCTGGCAGCTAAGTCTGAGCCAGATTTCCCACTCTTCCTCTCTGTGCAGAATGTTGAGCCCTGCCCAAAGGTAAGCGGGCAGGTCAGGGGTATAAGGTTGCTATGGAAATCCCAGCTGCCATTTTCGGGGCCAGGCAGGAATTTCCCCTCCAGACAAATTGGGCCTGTCTGGGGTTTTTTCACCTAACACATAGCAACTGCCACAACTTGGTGAATAAGGCATTGAGTTGGATCCTTAGTCAAGGTGGAGAGGGGCAGGCTTAAGTTACCCCCAGGAAAGTGGGTGCGGGGGGAGGTGCTCCAGTCCCCATAGTGCCAATACCTCTCTGATATACATCATAAGGTGATCCTTAACCCTGTGACCCTAACGTACAATCGATCAGCAGGCGGTTTAGATTATTCTGGATACATAGCCAATGCCTTTGTCAAAGCCTACTGACATCTGTAATCAACAAAAGTTGTGGCCTATTTCAATCCCAAGAGGTTGTCTTGTGTTATATTACTCTCTCCACCTTGGCCCCCACTCCTCCGACAAGCTCACTGTGCCTATAAACGCAAGGCAGAATGTCCAAAAGGGCTTTACTAATGTAGCTGTTAGGCACATGTTGCCTTTTATGTGAGCAGATATTTGTCCAAAGTTTTCTAAACACTATTTATAAACAAATATCACATTATTGAACTTCTTTTTCTTAACTTCTTTTTTAAAATATTCTCCAAAACAGCTTTTAAAAAATAAATAATAATGTTTCTTGCAACTGACACCCCCATAGCTCATTTCTGTTCAAGCTTTTACACCTCTATTTAGCGACAACTGGGCCAGGTTTTTTACACTTCAGATTTATGAAGAACGCATGACTCAGGAATTGCACACTTCACACTAAATACAGGATCCGGTTCGCCAATAGGGGACAAAGTTAACCTTAAAAGAGCCGCAGCTCAAAAATCACTTCTGTTCTAGCTGATCTTCTAAACCAAGTTTATTGCAAAAGTAGAGAAATACAGTGGTACCTCGGGTTAAGAACTTAATTTGTTCCGGAAGTCTGTTCTTAACCTGAAACTGTTCTTAACCTGAAGTACCACTTTAGCTAATGGGACCTCCCACTGCCGCTGCACCGCTGGCACGCAATTTCTGTTCTCATCCTGAAGTAAAGTTCTTAACCCGAGGTACTAGTTCTGTAACCCGAAGTGTCTGTAACCTGAAGCGTCTGTAACCCGAGGTACCACTGTACCTGGTGTGTTCTCTCCCTGTACTAATCAACCCTGAAAAAAGTATTTATTATGGGAAATGCTTCTGTTTCTTTTTAATAGTTTCAAAGATGAGATTATTTATAGTACAGTGGTACCTCAGGTTACATACCCTTCAGGTTACATACACTTCAGGTTACAGACTCCGCTAACCCAGAAATAGTACCTCGGGTTAAGAACTTTGCTTCAGGCTGAGAACAGAAATTGCGCAGCGGTGGCAGCTGGAGGCCCCATTAGCTAAAGTGGTACCTCAGGTTAAGAAGAGTTTCAGGTTAAGAACAGACCTCCAGAACGAATTAAGTTAACCCGAGGTACCACTGTATATAGCCAGCAATTCTTCTGCTATACCTCACTCAATGCACTAGACACCGCATATTATAAGTTGATCTTAGATGCTCCATACTCATAGGACTGGCTCACATGAGGTAAGGAAGTGTGCCTCAGATTCACAGATCCTCTCCCACCCTGCACATAAATGAGCTACCATTCTTATTGCAGACTATTTTCACAGCCCCCTTATTCCAAAGTCTCAGGATGTTCCCTACAGCTTGAGGGGGGCAGTTTGGAAACTTTTCTCTAGGACTACGACAAAGTTAGGAGGATTTTGGTGCCCTCAGCTGTTGTAGTCCAATTTCTGAAGGCAACACACTACAGACCCCTGAAAAAAGTTTTGTCAGTATTATGAGGCCCAGGGAAATACCGGTGGGTGGGGAATGTGTGTCTTATTTTGTTTTGAGAGACAGACAGAGTGAGTTCTCTAAGAACATTTTGAGGTAATTCCAAATTGAGCAGAGAAGCACTTGTCCATCATTCCACTGAGCTCTTGGGATGGAAAATGGTCTTATTTCTAGCATCAGGGCAATGCAGACCTTTGTTTCCTTCACTCATACTGACAGATGCTGAATAGTTAACAAGGTTACCCTAAGCATTTTTGCTTTCTGGTCACTACTGTGGCAGTCAAAAGAAGCTGAAATGGAAGGCTGGAGCCACACAGCCTTGAATGTGGCACAACTAAGCTGGTGGCAGGCTGCCGACCAACCCGCAAGCCTAGTTCTAGAATGTTCCAAAGCAAGGCTCTGTGCAAGCCCAGTATCCATGTTTGTAACTCCACAGAGAAAAAGAATATCAGTGGAAAGTGAGAGCTCTGCTCTTCACATAGAAAATTTCACTTGATCCCCTCTTTCATGAAAGACTGGCAGGCACTCAAACGCATCTTTAACCATTCCCATCTGTGATCTGATCCATAATACCAAAGTGACTGATATCATTATTCCATGTAATTTGCTATCAAGACCTTTGCTTAGAGACTTTGAAATCAAACCCATCAAAGCATATGGCTTCTCACAGCACTGGCCTGCGAATAGATGGCACTGCCATGTCTCTGTGTGGGGTAAAAATGTCTCACAAAGCAAAACTGGATGCAAAGAAATAGATTCCCATCTCACATGTGGTTTTGCAAACTGAGGGTGGTTAAACTAATAATCATAAAGTGATATTTATAAGTAGTTTGGAAATAAAACTTGCTTAAATACAAAACATAGAAGGAGAAGAAACATTCAGAGCTTCTTCACAGATGGTCCAGGAAGGTTTAATTGGTATCAAGGATGCTCTTAGGGTAAATGTAATATGTGCAAAAGGGAATAAACAACCCAGAGACTATATTATATGATTTAGTTGCTTTAAAGTAAAAAGGCAAGTGTAGACTGAGGTGCCACCAAAAGAGAAGGATACAGAAACAGAAATTTTGGCAAACCTGTATCTAGAGATATTAAGGGGGGAAAGAAAGATTTCAATTTTTTGACAATATGTTTGAGAGAAAGTGAGATCAAATATAACTGGGAGACTCCATTTTGTCTTAATGTTCCATTGGGAAAAGAATGGAATACAGTGCAAACTCTTGAAGTTCAGCATGGAAATGATGATATGATGCCTTGGAAGCATGACCTTTAGAACAGCAGTTAGAGTTAACTCTTCCAACAGCCATACTCCTAGAAACAGCACATGCACACAAAACATGGAGAAGAATCTCAGTGGCACTAAACAATCAGCAGGACAGGAGCTGACAAAGAGATCTGATTTCGCCTGAGCCTGAGTACAGAATGTGTTTGCCGAGTGCTGTAAAAACCAAGCCCGGAAAGCAACATTCCATGCAGAATTGGCACAGAAGATGGTGCTGTGGCTTCCGGGTTTGAAATTTAAGCCAGAACAACCCAAACCATACCAAGAATGCTAAACCACAACAAGAACAGTACCAGAACACACCACCATTTGGCTCAGAAAAGTCTTCCTTGAAAGAAAGAAAAAGTTCTTTAAAATCCACTGCTGTGCAAGAACCAACAGATCAGTGTTCATCTTCGGTGTGGGCTTGATCAAAATGGAACAAATTGCATTCTCTACCTTCATAGGATGTTGGAAGATTTTGTTCATGCAGACTTCCTCCATAGATTATACCAACACACCTGGATGAGCCCAGGATCAAGGGGAACATAAGATATGGCAAATGGATCTGAATTGGAATTGCAGTCTAAACAAGCTGACTACATAGTTATATTCATTAGAAGTGTGTAGAAGAGGTATAAATAAGAGAAAAACTAGCAAAAAAGGAAAACCCAGCAATTAAACACTTTATAGTGGTGACAGGAGAAGCTCTGCATGGTCCTCTGCTGCTAGTTTTATTCAAGTTATATGGCAATATAAAAGGAGTTGGAATAATTCAGGATCTCTCTGTTATCTGATCAGAAAGTTTAACAGGCTTCAAAAGGAAGACAGAATTATTCCCTTTCAGCAGAGGCAGATAGTTTCATGTGTGCACTCAAGAATCAAGACTGCAAATCTTAATAAAAGAAAAACAAATCGTCTTGCTATTCCGAGCCATCCTTACTTCATAGCTCAACCTCAAAACACAGGCCTACTAAATGGTGATTCAATAGATATTTGCTCTCTTTTGTATAGTTAACTGCCTCCATATCTCACCATCATTCCATTACTTTTCTATCTTGAGGAATATTTATACTGAACAACAAACTAAGCAGACACATCAAGTTTGTAGCCAGTCACAACCAATTTTTAAATGACAACTTAACACTTTTAAACAGGGCATGATCCCATCCCAAGCCCCAGTGAGTATCACATATCTCAAATGTAAATGACGCAAGTGAAGTGCTTAAAAGCTCTCTGTAGAAATTAAAGAAATCAGCCACAAATATGTTATGAAACATTGGTTATCACAAAGCCCAAGGCCAGTCTTCAAGAGGGTTTTCCCAGCAACAGAAGCATTCGGTATTCTAATGTGGCTTAAAGTACATTATGACTGGGAGTATTTAGGTGGGTTTCCATTTTTTCCATTGGAAATTGGCTCTTTTAAAAGGGGGGAGGGAAAGTCTACTGGGGGCAAAATCTATTTCAGGGTAAAAATTGAATTCCTCTCGTGCAGCAGTTCTGCAGTCTCTCAGAAAGCCCCAGAAACCAATCCCCAGGGAAATGCCCCAAGCCTGACCAGTTCAAAGACTATATACCTCCTTCATGGTGGAAAAGGGGGGACTGCCAGGAATGCGTAGCCTCAAATGTGAAGCAAATGTGGAGTTCCTTCCTTCTTTAGGTAATACAACAAATGACGGAACGGATTTGATAAAGCTAGAAAAAATTGGAGGGGGCAGGGATTCTTCTCTTCTGAGGATCATCCTCAGGCTTGGAACTTTTAGATTAGCCAAAGGAGTACATGAGTCCCTCAGGTCAAGACTGAGGAAGAAGCATCCCATCTGAAGGAGCATCTCCACACCCATCGTTCAGGCTGGACTCTGAAGTCCAGCGCCAAGGGCCTTCTGGTGGTTCCCTCACTGCAAGAAGCCAAGTTACAGGGAACCAGGCAGTGGGCCTTCTCAATAGTGGCACCCGCCCTGTGGAACACCCTCCCACCAGATATCAAAGAGAAAAACAACAACTACCAGACTTTTAGAAGACATCTGAAGGCAGCCCTGTTTAGGGAAGCTTTTAATGTTTGAAGCATTACTGTATTTTAATATTTTGTTGGAAGCCACCCAGAGTGGCTGGGGAAGGCCAGCCAGATGGGTAGGGTATAAATAAATTATTATTATTATTATTATTAGTAGTAGTAGTAGTAGTAGTATTATATCCCTTTAGGGCTGGTTCACAGAGATTCCTGTGAGAGATGCCAATGAAAATATACAAAGGTGTGGGTATCAAGTAAGGTGCTGGGGAAAGCTTTTAAATATACAGTATCTGAAAGCAATGTGTTAGTTGTTGCTCTTCAACTCTCGCAAAAGCTCAGTAGGTTCTCCCAGGGGGAAATAGTGACTGCCTTTATTCAAGACGCTTCCCATACTGGCCAGCCAGGAACTTGAGGAGCAACACATTTAATATATTGTAATACCCATCATAAAACACATCAGCTTGGTTTAAAAGCTAATGGGGAATGCAGTCTGAAGGACTGTTTGCTTTTTAAAAATGGACCACATGCACACACAAAAATTTCATTTATTTTCTGACCAGCTATGTTGGATACATTTGGCAAGGAATTATTTATTTTTAGTCTGCAGGCTTTTGACTCTTAGCACTTCATTAAACTCATTTGCATATCTGGCAACAGCACACAGAACCAAACTATGCAGAAAAATTCAAGATGTTAAATGTTGGGCAGTGGAGTCTGAGGCTGTCAAACGAGAGATTCAAAGGCTCAGAGCTGCCTAGGGCTCTGCACCTGCAAATCTTATGTGTGAAGATTTTTCAACAGATGTTATTTGTCTTGCCAAATCCAGGATCTCTTGCTGAGATCAGGGCTTACAGGGCATTTGGTAGACACATATTCAAATAGACAAAAAGCACCTTGGAAACAGTCTTCCAAAATGAGCTGGAGCTCAATAGTACATATTCTCTGATTTCCTAAACTACAATAAAGGACAGGAGTTGGTCTGTACATGTTCTGAATGCCCTCCCCCAAAGCCAAGGAAATAGCAATGAATGTGGAATTCAACATCACCAGCTTTTATCTTTCTAGCTTTGATGACTGTGAAAATAGTCACTAAAGTACATGGGCAGTAATGACAAGGGAACGCTATTCAGAACTGTATCGGCAATTACCACCATCCTCAGAAAACATCACAAGAGGAGCTTAGTTTCCTTCTTTCAACGTCTGAGTTGGCTTATTATCATAGCATCACAGAATTGTAGAGCTGGAAGGGACAACAAGGGTCATCTAGTCCAAAGTCCTGCCACACATGAATCTTTTACCCAACATGGGGCTCAAATCCACAAGCCTGAGTTTTAGAGTCTTATGTTCTATTGACTGAGCTATCCAGTGTACCCACCTAAACATTTACAGGAAACAACTTGAGATGGTTTACTCATATATTATTCCCCAGACAAAAAAGTCTGCTTGAGACTGCATCTTACACCTATCAGCCAGAATTTCACCAAGTATTAAGGAAGTCTAAAATTCATGAACTTATGTTTGTGTGCTTATACCTGGTTTGGATGTATCTGGTCAGCTGAATGTGTTTGTTTAGAATCTGTTTTGATATGCCAAGCTAGAGAAGAACTCTTGGTGGAAGTGCCACTTGATTCATTATAGAGAAGAAGAACATTGCAGGGTAGACAAACCAAGCAATTACAAACTTTGGCAACATCATTAGTGGGTGAGGTCCAGTAAAAAAAAAGAGTTTGGATTTGATCTCAAAGTGGCTAACACTCTCCTTTCCCTTCCTCCCCCACAACAAACACTCTGTGAGGTGAGTGGGGCTGAGAGACTTCAAAGAAGTGTGACTGGCCCAAGGTCACTCAGCAGCTGCATGTGGAGGAGCGGTGACGCGAACCTGGTTCCCCAGATTACGAGACTACTGCTCTTAACCACTACACCACACTGGCTCTCACTAGATCTGAAATCAGGAGGAACTCCATAGGGTTCGTGGTGGACAGGAGGCTTGGCCTTTTTGCTTCTGTTCAGGACTAGCAGAAAAATTAGGCTGCAATACTACAAACACTTACTTGTGTGCAAGCCCTATTGAACTCCATGAGATCTGAATACTTCATGCATAGGATAATACTGTGTGTTACGTAAACCAAGGGTTGTATGATGTTGTATCCAAACGTAGTGCTAAATATTTTGTTCCATTACCACAAGGATTTCTCCTTCCACAATGGAACTTCCCCCTCTCTCTTTCTGCTGAGTACCCCTTAAATTGGTTCTGGTGCTTGACCCAACCCTCCAGAGCAAATCTGGGTGCACACAGGAAGAGGAGGAGGGGATACTGTGCAAAGAATTATGGACTGCCCTTCTTCATGGCCCCCATGGGTTTTATTGGATGTGGAAATCCACTGGAAAACTGAACCTTCTTAGGAAATAGTCTCCCAGAGAATCCTTTACAAACTCAGATGCAGACAAAAATCCCTTCTCAGATTTCTTATCAAGTGTCTTCCAGATAAAGTAAATTAAACTCTTGGGGCAATGGGGTAGAAAGACAGATATTTAACTGCATGGCAACCTGCCATAATTAAAAAAAGGTCTTCACCGAAGAATTTCCCCTCCTGTCCTTACAATATAACAGGTAGAAAATCCCCAGTGCTTAAGAAAATGTCATTCCTATCGACTGTTGTATTTTCCCTGTTCTGATCATAAAATGGAAGCATCTCTTAAAAATTACTGAATTGATTTAATCACCGTGGTCTTGATGACAGGCTGGCAGCAGCTGCAATCTATAACACCTTCAAAGGGTTTTTGCATTATTAAGAAAAACCAAGAGTGCCCTTTAAAAGGTAATAGCACACTCCTTTTCAAGACATGGACATGTACCACATTTCTCATATATGATGGTTCTCGACATGTACAGATTATCACTCCCCCACTAGTCAATGCACAGGACTGTGATCAGATCTAGCACTCGAGGTGCAGATGTTTGCACGGCTGAACAAAGATTAACATGTTTCACTTGCTTACTCTCTAGATGCTCCTCCTCATCCCTGGGTGTTTTCGTGCTTCTAATATGTTTTTGAAGGTGAAATAATGTTCCTAAAAATATTTTCATTGTTAAATTTATTATTAATATTATATTTTACATTGGGGGGGGGGAGTAATGTCTGAATGGAGCTACTGTGAAGCTCCTTCAGAGGCCTCACTATTTTTTTGTGGCTCCTTCCCTCTGCCCCCTTCCACTAACTGCCTCCTCCAACACTCTTCCTGCAGATTCCACTCTTTCCATTTGTTGCCAAGCAGCACAGCCTCCCTGCCTATGAGCTCCACTCCCCGAATGCTCAGCTGACCTCTCTAAGAGTCCCATCAGGGGGAAAGGCATAAATAAATACAACAATAGGTTTTAATCACAGCCAAGTGGACAGAAGCTAATCTGCAAACTGCTTCCTTCACCCCACCCCCAGCAGATATACATTCCAAGCCACCATGCCAGCAGTTCAGGCAAAATGAGCACAACGACACTGTACAGTCCCTGTACAGTCCTTTCCACTCCTCAACCTGAAGAGACAGGCTGAACAAAATAGTTTAACATATTACATACATGTACACACACACACAGGTTTTAATGTGTTGCACTGAGATTAATTCTTGGGTGAAGGCGGCAAACTGAGATCAACAGCAGATTACTACTGGTTAAGCAGGTGTTATAAAGATATATTTTTTAAAAAAACTGCCTGTATGAATTCTGAGACATGAATGACTAAAACAACACTGGAATGAAAAACATTTTCTCCTCCCTGGCAGCAGTCTGATTCTCTCTCCACTCTGGTTATCTCCCAGGCAGGAAAGACATGTCAAGTGCTTTGAACACAGTCATAACCACAGTTCAAACAGATGGGCACCCAACATCACCAAACGCACAGGTGTCTAATGGCTATGATCTATGCTAGCAGATGGCAGTGATAAACAACAGAAATGTTTAACAGCAAGTTACTTATTGTGTAATCTTATTTTACTACAGACCTGGGTATAGTAACAAATTCATGGAGCTGCTTGCTGCCGTTAAGAGCTCATAGGTGTCTGTCACTTGGCATAAGCTCATTTCTCCCTCCCACATACCAGCTACCCAATTTTTTTTATGTCATTACATTTAAATAGGACAGGTCTTGGCGATTCCATTTTTCTGGAACTTTTCCAATCTGGGTTCAGTTTTGAATCAGCACTGATTGCCCTGATGAATTTTCTTTATCGGAGGAAGTAGGGAGGGAGTAGCACTGTCCTGTTGCTTTTGCTTGATCTCCCAGTGGCTTCCAGTACTACTGACATGGTATCTTGCTGAACCAGCTACACTGCAGTGGGGGCACTAGGAGCAGTTACGGTTACTGAATTTATGGTTGCATTTTAATTTGTATTTACCGGTACCATAATATGCATTTATTGGAATTAAATTTAATCTGTTGTGTTGTTTTAAGGCCACAAATTTCTCTGGGATTCGTCTGAAAGGTGGTTTATAAATGTTTTTAATTTTATAAACATTCAACATCCTCTCCCCTCCTCCATTCACACACACACCAGGCACTTACCCAGGGATCATATTTCCTTCAGAATGAGGCACAGCAGAGACCTCGCCCACAGATTTTTATGAAATATGGCTTATTTACACATATGTACAGCCAGAGCCAAGGATGGAGGGGCTCACAGCATTAACACGTAAAGAAGGTCTTGCTTCTCCCATAGGCACAGCCTTGGATCCCACGAGAAATCAGGCATGGCTCTGTCCGTCAACAGCCCTAGCCTGTGGCCTGCTTCTAACTTCTAGCTCTCACACCTCAACTCTGGCTTTTGTTCTTCTAACTACCAGACAGTTAGTTAAGGGAGGGGCCCACCCATTTGTCCTCTGGCACAGAGCCACTTCCTTTCTTTCCCGTAATGGCCCATCACCCAAGCTATCACTTCATCAGGAAGCTAGCCTGGCTATTAAAACCAGTTGCAATGGTTACATAAATAGAGGCTAAACAATTCACCTGCAAGTGTGTTCACAGATAGGCAATCAGCTTTGTCACAACAAAAGTTTGGCTGTCTTTCTGAATTAACAGCCATGGGAAAACATGAAGCATAAGACGACAAATTGCAAATGGGCAACATAGCATTAAAAATAAATTTTAAAAAGGAGAGGAAAGAAATGGGAAAGAAGCAAACTGGAAAGGAAAGAAACATAGAAGCTGGAAAATAATGAGACAATCTGTTGTCAGTAGGCAGAGGCAAAAATAATCAATTTTACTGATATTTTAAAGCTGAAAGTAGTAGGCTTTTGCACGTGCTTGAATCAAATAATCAAATAAAACTTAGGGAGAGGAAAGAATAGAAACATTACCCAGAATGAGTGAAAATGAAGAATGCAGGTACAAAAAGAGAAATAACTACATTTCAAACAACAAGACATCTGTATTTCCCCACAATTGTCATTTTCCTAAGACAAAAAAGCCCTAACAGCTTAAATATTTATTTATGAAACAAACCTGTGGATGGTTCTAATTGTCATTTTCTTTCCATTTTCATCTAGTGTTTTCTTTTTAAAGATAACTTCACGTATTTTAAGTGTATACGTAAATATTTTTAGTTTCCCACACAAGTATGCTCTCTTGCTCTCTCTGGCTGTATACATACTATACCTAGGGTTGCCCCATTCATAAGGCAAGGTGAGGTGACTGCCTCAGGTGGTAAGCAGGGACAGCAGATCCCAGTGAAAATCTTTATTCTTCCCCCTTGTTGTTGATATAGATCTTCACTCACCACTTCTACCCTGGTGGAGAGGGGGCTCCATTTTGTGGTTCGCCTCATGTGCCAAAATATCTTGGGTCAACCCTGACTATAACTTTAAAGAACATTTCCCCCCTCAAAGAATTCTGGCCGCTGTAGCTTACCCCCACAAAGAGTTAAGCTGGATTCACACAGTAGTTTATCCCTCTTTCCAAACACTTCCCTAATGGTCAATTTCCACAATACATTTGAGCTTTCACATGATGTAAAATAATAGAAAGTTGTGCATGTTTAGTGCTTTTTCCATTAGAAATCTCTTAACCTGGAAAATTGTGGGAGTAGAGTGATGAAATTTGGGGCAGCTTACAGGCATCCTTTCTTGGGAGAATCATGAGGAAACATAAGGGTTGGGCAGTAGTGACATTGCCAAATGACATTAGTTGTTGTGTCACACCACACCCACTGGTTGAATGAAATTTAGTGTGACATACCGGTATATCAGTCAAAAAGCCACAAGTTCCATAACAACCGGTATTGCAGTGAGAAAGGAACAGTGTGCCAGAACTCAACATGAGTTCTCCTAGAATGCCAATGGTGACCACCTGAGAGGTGCCGGAACTGAGTTCCGGCAAGTTCTGGTTTAAAAAAACCCACACACACCCAGAAAGGAACATTAGAAAATGGGACAGAAGTGCTTACATTATAATCAGGAAAACTAACAAATTATTCCCCATGTCTGAATGCACCCTTACAATTCCTAGCACCACTTAAACTATAGTGCCCATAATTCTTTGAGGAGGAAAATGTGCTTTGAGTGTTCTCTTTCTCTGTATGTGTGTGTCTGTCTCTCTCTCACACACACACAGCAACTACCTGGTTCAGCATGCTCCTTCTTTTGTTCGGACATTGTTTCCAATTGACTGCAGTAATTCTCACAAGCTTCATCCCTTAGCTTACAGAGAAATAAATTTGCCCAAACGTCCCCAACCATGACAGACAATTTAGCCCCAGTTTTCTTCCTTCCTGGTAATGGGCTTGCAAGAAGTGCAACAAGACTCTTCACTAAAATTGTTTTGTATGGATTTGTTTTTATAAATGATACTGGAAGCACTGTGACACAGGTGGCACTGCAAAAGTGTGAGACTGTTTCATTGACTAGATTACACTGTTCTATTTTTTTTTATTGGCTTGTTCCTTCATAATCCATTGATCACCCATTGTGGGGTTTTTACATATAAGAAACCAATTTGCCCGTAAGGCAAATTTATTTATTTTTTAAAAAATTGTTGGATCTGAATTCAGTTACAATGGCCCTGGATCCTGGAAGAAACGCTAAATTTCCATCAAGCTATCATTACCAATTATACCTTCTCTAGTTGTAGTTAAGGCAGCTGGGCTGTTTCATATATTTACAGGATAGAGTGTCTAGGTGACAGTTGCTTCCTGCACATAACCAGGTAACATGATGCAAGTACACACACAAGCATTTTTTATTCATTACGTTTTTCTATTCATTATATTTATATTCTGCATCATACAAACTTGAACCATAGCCGTGTGAACAGTACATAAATAGTCATAGGTTCCAAGTCTTCCAGTTTTGTTCTCTCTCATGCCCTGCCCCAGACACACAAACACACCACTCACCACATGCAAATGAAATGTAGAGATTCCAGTTGCATCTTGAAATGGAAATTGAACCCATTAATGCATCCTCCTCCCCTGCCACTTTCTGTCCTCAAGATATGCTCAATATCCCTGCATATCCTTTGATCTATGAATTGCTAATCATTCCGGGGGGGGGGGGTGCGCAATAGAATTTAAAAGATCTAATAACAAAATCTAGACCTCAACAGGACATGCAATTTTAAAGAGTAGGCAGTTCGGAGATGGATGAGCTGAATATAAGCCCATAGCGATGACACCATCAGCATTGTTAGCACTGCACGAAGTGTTCGTCTGTTAGCTTTTCCGCACTGTAGTATCTACAGCCAAGGAATGGCATAACAATAGTGACAGTCCCAGAAAGGTCACTGTAATAAGCCAAGCACAGGATATCAAAGAAGCGGCAAGCTGCCAGCACGTAATTTCAAGTCTCTTATGAATTCAGCTCCTGTCCTCTTTGCAGTGGCTACTTTTAAAAGCTTTCAATAAAAATAGTCATACAACTGAAACACTATCTATGTGTTTCCCTAGTCCGTATTGTTTCCAGAGCTGTTCTTCAGGATCTCAGGCAGTGAAGCCTCTCCTTGCTCTGGTAATGGGGAATCTTTTAACGGGAAATGCAAGGGGTTCAAGTGGAATCTTTTGGCCAGGTGATCCTTAGCCTTAGCTATGTGAGCCTGTAGAAATGTCTCCCTTCCTCAAAACATGTGCACAACCACTGCTGAGCTATGGCTCAAGCAATTTCACTAATTTCTCTGAGCTGATATATTCCCTTTACACATTAAGCCTTTAATCGCAACAACAGGGATGGGGAAACTGTGGCCTGCCAGGGATTGAATGACAACTCCCATCAGCCTTAGCCAGCGTAGCTAATGCCAGCTCTCCATTGCAACTTTGTTTTCTGCACTATAACACTTTTAAAACAAAAACAAAAAACCTTGGGGAAACAGCTCTCTCACTGTTCAAACCACAAATTCACAGCATATCCACACAATTGAAATAGGTATTTGTAAGGCAAATAAAGCAGATATTTGCCTTTTTGTCCCCTCATGAGGAACTCCCAAGTCAATGGAGTTCAGTGCAGGGGTGCTTAATCACAAGGGATTCTTCTGCTTTGCAGATGTGAATGCTAAGATGTGACCACAAAGAGCTGTGGCCAAATATTCTAGGAGGAAGATGGAGAATTTGTTCCTTCATCCTTTGGACAGCACAAAGACATCCCATTGGGCAAACCACTAAAATTACCTGGGATGTAGGGAAAGCTAACACAAGCAGTTGGCCTTCTTCAAACATATTTACACTAATCTAGAAATTGTGTAGAAAAGCTTCAGAAAGACACATTGTTGAGCAAATCCACCAAGAAACAAATAAGCCTGGTCACTGCTAAAGATCACTGTACAAAATCTGGCTATTTCCATGTTGTCACACAGGCACCAATCTCAATTCCCATGATAATGCAAAACTACTGTAAATTAAAGCATCAAGTCATTATCATTAGCAGAGGCCTCCTATTGATCCTCACATATTTTCACCTCATCCTTTAGCTGTCTTCATATATATGTAGGTAGGTGATATAATTGCTTGCCCACTTAATTACTTTCACTAACAATTAATCTCTAGAACCAAAACATACAAAGGAGACAAGAGAGATTAATTAGATACCAAGCAGTTGTGCATCAAATTTTAAGAACTTACTTAGTCCCTGCTGACTTATAACACAAAGTTGCTAACAAAAGAAATTCATTGCTTAGTTTTATTCCTTCCCCTATTCCTAATGCAACATGACAATAGTGTAGCAACAAGAGAATCTAAACTGGGTGCACCCTGGACTGAAATGCAAGGTCAACTCCAGACTGTCAGTATTTTGCAGGAGGAATCCAACATATACCAGAAACGTATGTTTGCACAGTTAAAGTGCATTAAAACTGTCATGCTAGCATAACAAATCCACTGTTGTTTTTTTTATTTTTTGTTGTTTTTTTTTAGTTTAGGAAAGTAGCAAGGAAATGCACTGGAAAACTGTGATGCACGATTAATGGAACAACATATAAAAACCCCACAAGCAAACAGAATAAATGCTCATTGTTATATAACCTCCCCACAAACAAACCAGATGGATCAATAAAGACCAGGCATAATCTTAACCTCCACATGAGCTTTGTGCAAGCATATCAGGTTGAATTCTCAATGAACAGGTCATCAGGAGGTGTTCCTCCTTGGGCAAAGGTCATAGTATTAAATTGTGTATAGTTTTAAACATAGAATATAGTTTGTTTGGTGGAGGAAAGCCAAATACCAGAATGCTCTAAGGCTTAGCAAGAGAACCAGGCTAGGCAGAGGTGTACCACTATCACATCCCCTTGGCTCTGTGTCTGTCACCTAACATAGTAAAGCACATTCAGCCATTTAATGCTACTGCAGTGGCAGAGAAAATTGGAGAGTGTGTTCGTGCTGGCAACCTGGCTCTCAAGACAACTGGGATTCTTTCATCATATCCTATGAAACTGTAGGAAAAATGCTTGATTTCAGGGTACAAGAAACTGTCCTACACAGAGTAAGTCCATTTCTTCATTTAAGTTAACAGCAGCTCCTCAAGGAGAAGTTCTCAGCATCCCTATCTTAGATGCTTTAACTAGAGATGGCATCGATTCGAAATTATGTGTACAAAGCAAGTGGTCTTCTACTGAGCTATATACAGCTTCCTTTCCCATGCCAGCAAGCAAAGGAATTTCTTCTTGACCAAAACATGCTGGGATCTTGCCTGAACCAACCAACTGTCTAAGCAACAAGTTACCAAACAAATTGGTTGCACCCAACTATGCAAATGGTAAGCACCACAAGGCAACATGTGTAAAATAGTTCAGGGGATTCGGCGGGAGCCATGTGGATGTGTTATTTATTTATGGATGAAAGCATTTATAGACAGAAGAGAGACTCATGCAATTCATATTAATTCCATGCATATGTAAAGTTAAGTAACAAGGAATAAAAAAAAGGTGTGTCAGCCAATACAAGATCAGTCCCCATCCTTTAATTAAGGGTAGAACTTGGTGCAAATTCAATACCTAAATCAGTCTAGAATTTATGTTCTACTGTCCAAACCTCCTCAGAGTATACAACCTGGGTTATTACCACTATGCATACCTAATGTGGCTTTTGGTAAGCGGTGGTGACTGTGATAGATTTCATACTGTAGTATTTTTACTACTATCATAGCTGAGGTTTTATGCCAGCTTTCGATTCTCATCTTGACAGTGCATTTTGCAGCGTACATTCATATTGTGACTTTATTTCTAGGTGATCTATTGCATGTAGCGCTGAGTAAATTCATTTTATAAAAGCAACTAGAGGTCGATCAGCACCAATCAACTTTAAGGAAATCAGAAAGTTAATAAAACATAAAAGCTAGGATAAACAGGGTGTGGATGCGCGCGCGCACATACACATACACACACACCCTTTGTCTTTCTGCATGGCAAGTCTGTATTTACCTCAACAATCAGCCCTGTTGGTATGTAGATTTACTTTATCCAGACTCCCTTGCCAGTACCTTGTGAGATAAACTTAGTATTCTTTTAAGCTTGACAAGTTAAGCCTTGCACTTCATAGATGTCCTTTGAATATTGATTATTTATTTATTTAACTTGTTCATCACTTGTTACACAAAAACAGCATCCAACACATCATAAAAACATGAAATTCATAGGAAATCCACAAAACAACCCCCAATAACAATATTGATATGCTTGGTGGCAACATTTTTCATAAATCTACTTTCAACATAGATAGATAAAACTTTATTCGCATTAGCCAATGCCCATAGCAACAATAAAACATATCAACATATGTTCTCCAGTACTTCAAAATCATTCCTACGCAAACTGATGGTTAGCATATTCATAGATTTACCAAAGTTGAGAAGAATGGATTGATCAAAGGAAAGAGAAAGGTAACTTGAGGGCTTGATGTTGTGATGTCAATCTTCAATCCAAGCTTCCTATTATTTCTCAAATTTGTGTTCTGCCCTTCCTCCCAAAGGAGCCCAGGACAGAAAACAAACCATCAAGTTTCCTACCTTGTCCATAAAAAAATAAGCTGTTCAGATATTCCTGTAGGAAATGAGCTCACCACCTTGAAAGCCACAATCTTGGGGTTTGTTATTTCATCAGTGGATATCTAAATTAAGGTCCGGTGGACAGATTCTCTCCCCAAATAAAACCAAGGCTCCCAATGGCAACTGTAACAAATCTATTCCTTGGAAAACAAAAGTGATATTTGGCTGGGTTCTTTCCAAAGCATTAAAGCAAAGAGCACGAGAGAAATAAAAGAGCTTTGATTTCCCTTTCCACAACGAAGGCTGTTATTTGCACAATAATCCAGAAATGAAACACAAAATAATGGGGCAGGGAGAGAATCAACCAAGGCCATCTTCAATTCCAGGCAAGTGTGACGGCCATCACCTTGAACCCCCTTTAAAACTAGCAGGGATTCTGTGCTGCTAACAGCTGGCTAGCAGCCTATTTCCTGGCATGTTTACAGAAAGGTGGAGCTTTTCCCATCACTTCCATCACCTGCTCCAGACAGTGACTAAAGTCAGACGAGTCCCGCATAGAATAAAAGAAAACAAACACAATACCAGCTGAGCCATCTTTTATAAGTTCTCTTTGCCTTCCAAAATGGAAAAGTTTAAGTTTTCCCTCCTCCAAATCTGTATTAGGAGGGAAAAGAAACAAGTTTCCACCCACTTACATAACTAGGGTTTTTTTAAAAAAATCACTTGCTTCTGCTTTTGCTGCTTGAAATGAGACACGTGGGCTTAATATTGTGCTCTTACGGACATTAAGCCATGTATCTGTGTCAGTTACTCCAACTGCTATTGATTTGTCACTAACATCTGAAGTTAAATTGGCTGCAAAGGCAAGTTGTGCTTAATCGGTATCTGGGAAACAAACCATCCTTCTCATTTACTTACTGAAAAGCCATCTTTCCGCTCCTTCTGAAAACTGGCGAGGTGATCCAAAGGTTGGCCTTTCCTTCCCATTTGTCCCTCCTAATAAGACCCAGAGAAAGCTGTCAGACCTTTATCTTCCTGCTCTTTTCTCCCTATGGATCAGCTCGTTCTGTTGATAGCAACAAAACCTTCAGTGTTCCAGAAGGTTCCCTCAGAAGATCTGTTCTTTAGCCTAGGTCTCACTGAAGTGTGTCTGGGTTGAACCACTCTAGCTGCATGTGGGGGACTCACTTAATCGAATGCTCCCCCATACAAAAACCATCCTGTCATATTTGAAACTAACATGCCAGATTTCTCTGGGCAAGGAAGCTTTTCTTCTTCTTCAAATGGAGGAGCATTCAGTTGTGTCAATCAACCTGCAGTCAGGTGAATCCAAATGGTGCAGTCCAGATGTACAGGTTTACCACTTCTGTGAAAACCAGACCTTTGGTAGAAGCAGGTGCAGGACCATTACTCTACAGCAGTGTTTCCCAAACCTGGGTCTCCAGCTGTTTTTGGATTCCCATCATCCCTGACCACTGGGTTCCTACTAGCTAGGGATGATGGGACTTGTAGTCCCAAAACAGCTGGCCACCCTACAGTAAACTGGGCACAAATGTGCCTCAAATACATTGCTTAACAGCCGTTTGGGTAGTTAGGGAAGTTTTTAATGTCTGATGCTGTATTGTTTTTAATATTCAGTTGGAAGCCGCCTAGAGTGGCTGGGGAAACTCAGACAGATGGGCAGGGTATAAATAAATTGTTGTTGTTGTTGTTGTTGTTGTTGTTGTTGTTAGGCACCATCATTAATGATGGTTGCACCCATTTTCTTTATGACTTCACTGATGATGCAAGCTAGAATTATCCAGTGGAATTAATGTTCTCTTCTATTGCTTGAGATCAACTGCTGTGAGCAAATTAGATCAACATTATGAAATAACAGTCTATTGTGTTTCTTTTTGGAGATACAGACAAATGTGTTTGCACATGTGCCTAGTAGTTCTATGAACTACCTTGTAACCATTGACTTCAGAGCTACACTTTTAAAAAGGGAACTTGACATTAACCGAAACAAGATAAATTTAGTACAGTGCGCACTGCAAATTATAGCCTACATCAGAACATAACAAAAGAAGAGCGCCACTGGATCAGACAAAAGGTCAGTCTAGTCCAGCATTCTGTTCACAGCAGACCACCAGATGCTTGTGGGAAGGTCACAAGCAGGACACAAGAACCACAGTACTCCTTAGTCATGATCCCCAGCAACGGATATTCAAATACATACTGCCTCCGATACTGTGGATAGTAAAACCAGTACAGTGGTACCTCGGGTTAAGTACTTAATTCATTCTGGAGGACTGTTCTTAACCTGAGGTACCACTTTAGCTAATGGTGCCTCCTGCTGCAGCTGCGCTGCCAGAGCACGATTTCTGTTCTCATCCTGAAGCAAAGTTCTTAACCCGAGGTAATATTTCTGGGTTAGCGGAGTCTGTAACCTGAAGCGTATGTAACCTGAAGCATATGTAACCCGAGGTACCACTGTATTAGGAGATGAGGCATGTGGCACCTGGTATTTAAAAATGAAACGGAAATTTATTAAAGGACTGTTTGCAACCTGTGCATTGCCATTCTATGCAGTGGGGAGAAAATTCCCTTGAAATCAGTTGGACTTAAATTCAAGTAGATTCAGTTCTTCTTAAGACTGCTCAAGATCACTTATTTTGTGGGTAGAGTATGGCTCATTTATTAAGGATCATGGTGGCAGTGAGAAGCCTATAGCTTTATCTCAAAACAGTAAAATATTTATGTGACATTTAAGGTAATAAATTATATTTAGGCACTAAAAGCAAAAATTGAATTTGGAAGCTGTATGGTTTTGACAGCATAAGAGAAAATATATGTACAAAGAGGGTAGCTAAGTCTTCACGTCTTCTACTTTTATTCTCTCATTTAATTAAGTAATTAGTTTTATAGATTGTTGATTATGAGTTTCACCAAACTGAGAATCCAGCCTTTGCTTTCCAGGTAGAATCAAAACTAACTGTAAGTTAACTAGAAGAATGTTACTGTGAATGTGGTAACTGAGGCCTGTGGGAACTGGAGTCTAACAAAGTCCAGATGGCACCAAATTGCAATATATGTGTCACATAACATTATGTTTTAAAGTGTGTACTTGGTCTGTGTGAATGAGACCAACTCACAGCTAACCAGTTTACTAATGCAAGGACTTTTAGCTGCACAATGCAGCCTCGCCACCCTCTTGCTGCATCCCCCATAAATCTGCTCCAGAAGGTTGGCAGAACCTGCAGAACATATTTTGGGATTGTGCAGGGAGAGGGTGAGGAAATTCCATTATGCAGCTTAGCAGAATTGTGCTTAGCACAATTGTTTGGCTTGATAGCATCCACGGTTGGAAAAATGTATTATATAAGTACAGTCAGAGACACAGAAGTGACTGCAACTCAAGCCTAGCTTTGTTGCCATGTTCTGTGTGGTTTGCGTGTCTTAATCAGCTTTTCCAAATTGACATATTCAAGCAAATTTAGCATTCAAGGCTCTAGTTGCCTTGCTGCATGATCCTGGTGGCATTGGTCCATAAGAATTAACTGTGCTGCTATCCACAAAGCTGAATCCTGTGCTATTTCTAGGTTACCATAATATGTTAGGAGCTGGCTTTTATATAAACAGAAGATAGGAGAAAGAGTTCCCACACTGTTTGGATGAGGGAGTGAATCAGCAAAATAGGTCTGTGCGTAGGATCAGCAATAATATCCACATCCATTCCAAAGCACTTTAGAGTCCAAGTTACGTGGCCATTGGTAGGAAACTATCAGCCATATTATTGTATGTGCTCCAAAAGATAAAGCTTTTCAATATGAAAAGCATGTTTTATTTACATGGCAACATTAAAGAGGACTGCCTTTAGCCATTTATTTTTAATAGCCATGTTATTATGAGACAGAAAGCTTTTTATTTTAAAGGATAGGCTTTTATTACATGCTAAATTTGAGCAATGGTTCACTGAACATGAGATCCAAATGAATTCTACCGTTTTTATCTAGAGAAGTTGGGAACTCTGTGCCAAATTCAAAATCTGGTCAAAGAAACCTCTACAGACTTGCTTGGAAAAGCATGCAAAGTTCCTGGCATTTTCCCATCAGGCAGGCGATGAAAAGCAAAGCCAAGGGCTGCCAATATTTATCTCTCAACATTAAGAAGTTGTGGTTTTTATCTGGGGAGGAGAGCAGCTGCAGAGGGAAAGTAAGAGAGACTTCAGAGCAGAGCAATCATTTGTAAAGTTAGGGCACATTTTTTTCTAATTCCACACCAAATTCTACACAGCTGATTATCAAGATTTCTACAAGGTTACGCAGCTGTTAGAGATACCGTGTTCGCTTTTATTCTTTGAAAGTGTGACCTCTAGATACAAGTTACGGCCCTTGCACCACAGATTAGCTAAACTGCGTCAGACCAGCAAAAATGGAAAGCTGGGCAGAAGCAAAGTAGGCTTTCAATCTGAGATCAAGAGTGTGAAAGATCCCATATTAATTTATCTATTAGTCTTTTACAGGCCCCTCTGGCAATTTTCCTGCCTATCAATTCAGGTTAACACATGGATCATATCAGAATTCTGGGAGTCCTTTCAATTTAAATAAAATTTCTAGTCCTCACGTCTCAAAACAACTTGGAAGTGTAATTGAAAAAAATTAATAGCTAAAATTCCATATTCATTTGATGTTCGTATCTCTTGGTTTCCCAGCCCATTTCATGCTTTGAGGAGGCTGATTCTTGACCTTAAACACCTAAAATTAATACCAAGAGCTTTGGTAATTGCACTTGAGTGCAATTCTTTCCTGGGCCTGGTGTGGTTCAACATCTTCATAAGTGATTTAGATGGAGGAATTGAGAGGACGTTCATCAAATTTGCAGATGCCATGAAACTAGGAGTGGTAGCAGGATTCAAATGACCTTGACAGATTGGAGAACTGGACCAAACTGAATGAATTTCAACAGGGACAAATGTAAGGTTCTGCACTTAGGCAGCAATAATCAGGTGAACAGATATAGGATGGGGGACACCTGGCTTGACAGCAGTACATATGAAATGATCCTGGAGTCTTAGTAGACTGCAAGCTTAACGTGAGTCAACAGATTGATGCAGTAGCTGATACAATCCTAGGCTACATCAACAGAAGCACAGTATCTAGACCAAAGGAAATAATAGTACCACTCTATTCTGCCTTGGTCAGACC
Organism: Podarcis filfolensis; assembly: GCF_964270895.1. NCBI lineage: Eukaryota > Metazoa > Chordata > Lepidosauria > Squamata > Lacertidae > Podarcis > Podarcis filfolensis. The sequence continues at coordinate 79,365,856 of NC_139608.1, forward strand.
TCTACCGTGTGACGAAAAAGTTGGTTTTGCTGGACTGGTTGGTTTAACAAGTGTTTCTTTTCTTTCTTTCTTTCCCTGCCAGCATATGGTTAACAAACGGCAGCTTCTAATTGGCAGTGGTTCCAGGAGGGAGAGTTTAAAAGGAGAGGATTTGAAGAGAGACAGGTAGTTGAGGAGAGGGTTGGTTGAGGAGGGATTGGAATAGAGGTTGAGAGGTAGGTCGTGAGACAGGTTAGGAGACAGGTTGAGGTATAAACAGTGAATGGGAGAAAGAGTTGGTTCTGGAAAAACAACTTCCACTCTGAGCATATTGTGAAGGACAGAGTGTGGTGTCCTGTAGGAGGAATAGACCGGAATTTTACTGGGAGGCAGAGGTTGAGCCAGGAGAATAGGAGCTGGAAAGGAACCGCCTACTGTACTTGGGACTCAAATCTAGTCTGGAGGGGAAAGATGCTTCTAAGGAAAAGAAGAAACTCCCAGACCCAGTGAAGGGAGGGGGTGTGGATAATCCTTTGGTCTATTTACTTAAAGTACCTCAGGAGCAGGATTGTTAAAGGGGGTGGATAACTGAAAGAAAGTATCAAGGAACCAAACTAATAATGCAAAAACAACCGAGGACAAATTTAAAGTGAAATCGTACTGTACTCCTGAAGTAACCTAAATTGAATCCATTTGTGTTATACACTATCTTGCCTTAAATAAATCTGTATTGTTTATTTAAAGAAAACCTGTCTGAGAGTACAACTTACTAAATATCCCCTCATAAAGGTCCCCCGCAGGATAATCTGGGTTAGAATTTTAAGAGGAAAGGAAAAGAAACCTTCAGGTAAAGGGTTGTTCAGTGAGGTGGGGAGCAATTTATCTAAGTGAGAGCAGGCCCAATGGCATGAGTGGAAAAAGTACCGTCACGCCCGTCGCACACTGCAATTACTGTGTCCAGTTCTGGGCACCACAATTATGCAAGAATATTGACCAGATGGAACATGTACAGCAGAAGGTAACCAAAATGATAACAGTTCTGGAAACCAAGCATTATGAGGACTGGTTGAAAGAGTGGGGTGTGTTTAGCCTGGAAAAGAGAAGACTGAGAGGTGAAGAACTGTCACATGGAAGATGAAGGAAACTTGTTTATTGCTGCTCCAGAGGGTAGAACCCAAACCAATTGCAAGAAAGTGATTCCAACTAAGCACTGGGAAGAACTTTCTGATAGTAAGTTGCTTGACAGTGGAATGGACAGCCTCAAAAAGGGGTGGACTCTTTCATTTTAAACAGAGGTTGAATGGCCATCTGTCAAGGATTATTTAGCTGTGGGTCTTTCATTGCAGGATTAAATGCCCATTGGGATCCCTTCAGCTCTATAATCTTATGATTCTATAGCAGTATTTGGCAACCTGAAGTCTAGTAGTACCATGTGCACCAGCTCAAACCCATGAAATGCTGTTTCTGAGATTCTGAAACTCCATTTTAAATATTGATTTTCAACCCCACTGGCTTTATGTGGGTTTTTTAAAAAAAAAAAAATCTGTCATGGAATTAGCAGAGAAATCTTATGTGCTTTGACACAAAAACCTCCACAGGATAATATCAAAAAGGTTGTGAATTCTAGATTGATTCAATAAGTTGTTGATTTTGGTTTTTTAAAAAGGTCCCATTTTTCATTTATGTTTGCAATTTTGACAGGAAATCTCATGAGATTTATTTTTTTTTTAATCTTGCCCTTATACTGAATGTTTGCTGTTTCCCTCTCATGTCAAATTCACCAAACATAGCCTCAAGTAATGCTGCACATCTAGGGCTCTTAGAGCCTACAGAATAAAGTGTGAGAAATGTCAGCAACACATTTCGAAGCCATCCAAAGATGATCAGAGGGTTATTTTCTTTTCTGAACTCACTTGTCCCTTCCTGTCCTGAAATTGAAAGATTGCTCCTGTATATAAGAAGTGTGGCACCCTTGGTCTCAGGAGCACAAGACTAGACTTGTGTTTTATGCTCCAAGGCATAAAGGTGAGGGGAAGAAGAGAGAAAGGGAAAAGTACAGTGACTTCTAAAGAAAAGCAGTACAAAGGCCAGAATGTATGCTGATCAGGAACAGCAGGGGAAAAACAACCGTTCAGCCAGAACCTTCTGACACCTGGACTTCAAATCCTAGCCCAGGCTAGGAGTTTGGTAAGGAAATGAAAGCAGGCTGAGAGTTGGGATTAAGATTCAGTTGTAACTGAATCCATCCTCTTTTCTTTTAGTTATCAGTGCAATATTTTGTTGCTAAATAGAGTAAAGACTTCTATGAGTTATTCCTGGCATTTCAGTGAGTTCTTGGCATGTTTGTGGGCAGGGATATGGAACAAGTTCTGTGATGTTGTCATGAGATGCCCACCTTCACCACATGATGCCCAGTGTCTTCCATGCATGACTGGCATGGTGGTGGCAGTGAGCAACAGTTTGATTGGCGGGTGTTGATTAAGGCCAGGTTGGGTTTATTAAACATATACTGCATCTCACTTTAAAAATTCCAAAAGTATTTACAGTGGTACCTCGGGTTACATACGCTTCAGGTTACATACGCTTCAGGTTACAGACTCCGCTAACCCAGAAATAGTGCTTCAGGTTAAGAACTCTGCTTCAGGATGAGAACAGAAATTGTGCTCCAGTGGCGCGGTGGCAGCAGGAGGTCCCATTAGCTAAAGTGGTGCTTCAGGTTAAGAACAGTTTCAGGTTAAGTACGGACCTCCGGAACGAATTAAGTACTTAACCCGAGGTACCACTGTACTGTACAACTAAGTAACAAAAAATACCATGATAACAATCACAAATATTTGAAAAATAGATTTAACAATACAATGCTTTAATGGATGTCATTGCTATTGGCTTCATGTATTTCCTATAGCTGCTTTGGGGCTGCTAGGGGAGTGCAGGATCCTAGCTCACCTGACGTGGACAAGACCCAGCCCAGATTCCACCCTGAATCAATTGGGAGCAGGGTTGCTAATGTTTGATTGGGTTTTTCAAAACACCTACATGCAGCCAGGGGGAAAGAAAGAGACCTGTGTTTCTTCCCCCTCCCTGACCAAGAGCAGGAGGGCTCAGTTCTGCTGGATGCTGCTTTGCTGAAGGCACTTGTGAAGGAGAACACTGCAGACCGCAGGATTGAATCTTCCACTAACTAGCTGGTGGATTCCATCCTGCAGGGCCCTGCTTTGCAATCACCTTTCCCCTGGGGGCCATGGAAAGGAGCGTCCTGTGGCCTGTAGAATTGAATCCCCCATTCACCAGTTGGTGAGGATCTGTTTCCCCAATCTTTGCCCTGACTCAGCCAAAGCCCAGGCCTCCTAAAACCAGCCTGCAATTTGGGCTTTTGGCCAAATCCAGTGCACAGTCATATTACTATAGCTCAGTTGGTAAAGCATGAGATTCTTAATCTCTGAGTCATGGGTTCAAGCCCCACATCGGTCAAAAAGGTTCTTGCATTGCAGGGGGTTGGACTCTGATTCTAATTACATCTCAGCTGGCCCATGGCATTGTACTACCCAAGTATTAAAAGGCATGTCCATATTGCATACTCAAGGCTGCAGTCCTATACCAAATTTCCTAGACAGCCTCATTAAATTCAATGAGACTATTTTTGAATAGTGTAGAATTGTAGTGTAAACCACTTTCAAACCTGCTGAACTGCCATGATGCTGAGAATAGCAGTTGTAGAAAGGGCTGGAGATCTCCGACAAGTAATTTCCAGTCCCCACAGGTTGTTAGTCTGTTTTTAGGGAACCAGTGGCCACTTGATGAATTTCAAACAGTTTAAAATCTGTGTTATCACAATGGAGCCCTCAGGTATCACAGCAGATACCAACCTTCTGGAATTATACATAAAACAGTCATTATTCAGATATTTTCTTAGGCAAATAAAGCATATCAGGAGGGGAAAAAACAACATCTCTGTGACAGTGTGGGAAAAATGTATTAAAAGAAAGAAAAAAAATGGCTTTATCATTGTTTTGCCTCACACTGGAAGAAATTGTGGAAACCAAGCTTTATATATTCTGTTCAGAGCATAAAGATTCTCTGAGCAGTTTTCCTTTCTCCATGAGAGTCATGTGATCACCCAGTAATGTCCAAAAACTGCTTCATTCCCAGCGGGTTGTTGTCTTATCAGATCGTCACTCCCCAGCTAAAATTTGAAACTGTCAGCTCCTCAGCATAACAACAGTGTTACCTGCTTATAATTCATTTTCTCGCTACTGCCATTTTGACAAATACCTCAAAGCTGAAGGACGCAATGTATATATTATCTCCTCAGCAGGCATGCAAAGTTCCATTAGCTTCAGCAGAAGGGGAAATAAACACACTTATGGAAGGAAAATGTACACTGAATAAATACGGCTAGACTGACCATTAAATTCCACAAAAAGCAGAGTTTTGAAATGGAGGTTCCTCCTCAGGCAAAATTTTGAGAGAATAAAAATTACCTTCAATAAGACTGACAAAATTTCTAAGATATCCTGTACTTGGAGAACCCACAGGAAATAAATAATATGGAAGCTTTACCATCAACCTCTCACCAGAACTTTCTATGTTTATCAGCAGCTGGTAAAGAAACTGCCAGCAAAAGACCAAAGGTAGTTGGTCCTAGGCTCAAATTGCCACTGGGTTTTGTCTAACTCAAAATGTTTGCAGATTCTTCCTTGACAAAACCACCTGAGCAGTTTCAAGGGGCGAGAGAAGCATTTTGATGAAACTAACAACATTTCTCTGGAGGGCTCTGCAAATCTGCACAGTCTTTTTTACTAGAGGGGAGAAAGAGAGAGAGAGAGAGAGACTTAAATGATGAGGTTTAAATTACTTCATCAGCCTCCTTCTGTCCTAGGGTTGGGAAAGATAACATATGCTATTATATTTTGTCATTCATTAGTCTGCCTTAATGACTGCACAAGCAGAAATCCCATTTTTTCTAACCGCTGGATACCTACTAACTTCTGACAAATGTTCTTAGCATGGGTCATAAATTCTGGGGGGGTGGAAGGGGTTGCGTGCCCCCACCCTTCTTTTATATATTGAATTCTAAACATATTGTGTTTGTTGTGCATTAAGTCCATCCAGCTGGAGCATTAAATATCATATCATACACAGTTTTACTTTGGGTGGTGGTATTATTTCTTCCAGAAGATTTGAACTGTTGTCATTTCAGACAATATTCTGATACTGACTGTAGACAATTATTTCTATGGAACAACAACAACAACAACGTCCCCCTTTCACTGGCATTAGCCTCAAGGTAGCATAGATCACTAGACACTTGTTCTAATATATTGAAGGAAGCAGGGAGAAGCGTCATTGTAGAGAGCAGGAGTGGAATTTGGGAATATGGCACCTTGAGTGAAGACAACCCCATCCTCTTATTTTCACAGCAATTCATTTTGGTACAGTTGCCCTGTTGTCAGCAGCGAGCCAGAAGCAAATCACACTGTGAAAGTTGGAGTTAACTCTTTATTAGCAAAACAAAAACAAAAACCCATGATCGACACAGGAGTGACACGCCTAAAGGGTACTGCGACTATAACGTTGAGATCTCCATGCCACCCTAGCAAAATTGTGTTAGACCCTTGCCCAGTTACTGGGACCGCGCTGCATCTCAAAGGGATTTATAAAAGTACACATTTTGGTATGCTTGCTTGGTAATCCTTAACCAGGTTTCTTGCCAGCATTTTTGTAGGAAATCAGCCGTGTGTTTGAGTCACTTTGTCTGCTAGGAACAGAAATAAGCCAAAGCAATGCAAATCTGCACAGTCTTCAGTCACCAAATTTACAGCAAATTGCTTGTTGATAACTCATCACTATTCTGTAGGCAACAAATTGCAGAGCTTTAGAAGTCAAGGTTGCTGAAGAAAATGGTCTTAATAATAATCACAAATGGAAGCACAATCTGGGAGAGCATGAGATAATCAGCATTGTACTGGGTGATGCAGACAACTTGCATATATTTAATAGACATGCTTCAGTAGATTGGAAACAAGGAAATAAAACAAGCTGCTATAATCACTCCCAAGTCAGACTGAAAACCTAAATGTGATAGACCAAAACTGCATATATGAGAAAAGATAAGAGCTCCTGCCCAAAAGCTAATGATGCCTGTTTATTTTGCAACTCAAACCATGGTGCAGATCACAGAATCTAGTTCCAGGATTTAATTTGGCCAATCAGACTTCAGAAATCTTCATCTTTCATTGTAAAATGAGCAAATTTCTAGCCATAATGAATTCTAGCAGCTTCCAAAGCTCTGAAATGTCAGGAAACAGAATAGGGCTTCAAATCACTGGGAGGGGGGATATATATATTCACTGTACAAACCATAGTCTCGGTTCCTTCTTACCAACTGCAGGCCCTAATTCCATACCCTATTTTTCCATCCACAATTCCAAAAATAAAACTATGAGATGCCTTGTAGATTGCAGGAATGCAGCAGAGAACTATGCAGAACTGAAGGAACTGAACAGTTGATGCATATGAAAGCATCAGAACGCCTCACAGATTATCTTGAACAGGTCAATGGAGGGGTGTCAGGCAGGATTTCATCAAGTGACACCACACCACCACCAAAGATCTGGATAAATAAAGGGATCCACAGGGATACCTGCCTAGAACATGACTGGATCTAGACACATCAAAGAAGTGATTCAGCTAAACGCATTGTAAACTTCATAATGGGAAATCCCATTGGTGAAAGATGAGACTTCGCAGCGCCATCTGGTGTGAGTGTTATAACTCATATAAAGCACTTTTTCTTTACTAATGTAACTGAGTCCCATGTCTCCTTCCTTGCACCAACAGGCAAGAGCCGATTATGTGATACTCTTGACCAGGCATAGGCAAACTCAGCCCTCCAGTTGTTTTGAGACTACAATTCCCATCATCCCTGACCACTGGTCCTGTTAGCTAGAGATGGTGGGAGTTGTAGTCCCAAAACATCTGGAGGGCTGAGTTTGCCTTTGCCCGCTCTTGATCCTTGAGCTTTCAGATCAGGTTGGCTTGCTGAACTGTACAATGCAGGGACACAATTTTACTAAGTATGGATGGTCTCTGCCACACCTGTACTGGAAACAGGTCCAATAATAAGGGAGGGCTTTGCCAAAGCTTCTGCCAATGTTCACTCTTTTACAATTTTTTTTAATATTACATTTACCTTTCTGCCAATGCACTTAAGGCACTAGTAGACCTGATACAAAAGGGAAAAAATGGAGGAAAAAAGGAATATAATACAGAAGAACTCCACTACCAATTCATACATAAAGTGAGACTAGCATAATATGAAAGGAAAACCTTGGGAACAGGAGTTTTGCTGAGAGATAAACAGAAAGACACAGCAGGGCCTACCAAACATCACTTGCCTACCCCTATGGCTGTAACTAGCAGATTACCAGAATACCCCAAAACAGCATCTGATGGGACTTCTTCATCTCCCTAAACAAAAGGATTAGCATCAGTAAAAACCAAAAAGAGGTAACCAGCCCAATTTAAGCCAGCAGCACCCTGGATTCACTTGCCAATCAGATTAAAGTGAAAAGCGCCTTGCAACGAGAAAGGTCAGCCTGCCACTAATAAGATAGAAAGTGCTAAGCCAATAAGCCTCCCACTAGAAAGGCTAATCTCAAAAGAAGAAAAAGAAAAAGAAAAGGAACAGCATGCCCCACTGTTCCTTGCATCACAGCCATCACTCCCTCCTGCTAATGATTCTCCATTAGTCCAAATGCAAACCTCAGAGGGACCACCGTTAAACAACATTGAAAAGAGACTGTCCTAAATAGTTGTGCAGAAGGAAGAATTTTGGTGGTGGTAAGAAAATCTATACCTGCTGAAATTCCCTCTTGCTACACAGCTATTAATGAAGTAGGAAACCTCAACTTCTTTACAGCTAGTCACTATAAACATACACAGAGATTGACCTGACATTTAACAAAGACTGGTTTTATTTATACAGCACCTGTCAATAAGTATGAGTGTCTGAGTGGGTGCACTGCTACTCTTCACAGATTTCATTTTTACTGTTTTGCAATAAATCAGGCCTGCACAACTTCTGACCCATCAAGCTTATTGCGGACCCTCCCCCAGCTATGCTTTGTGGCCTGCCAGGGTCTTGATCAAGCAGATCACACGAACCTAACACACAAAAGGCACACTATGATGTCCCTGTAATGGGGGGCAGGGAGAGAGGGTGGGTGTCAAACACTTAGGGGGCCACAGGGAACAGGAAGTTCCACAGGGAACAGGAAGCCTACATTCAACTTACTGAGTCACAAATTTGGCGAGCCTGAGATGTCTGTAGACTTCTTTAGGTCTGTATCCAGTGGTACAGCTCTGCAGCTGTTGGGACTTCTAGAAGTGCAATTAAACTTTCCTTTCATCTTCTGGCCCTTCCTGCACCCCATGAGCCTCAGAATTGGCTCTGAAGTGTTGAGGGGCCATACAAAAATTTGGTCCTGCACGGATGGGGATGGGCAGATGTTGCTCCAGTGGAACCCTACTGGCACTGCATCCGATACAACCCACGGGCCAGAGATTGCCAAACTGGCACTCATGGGCACCAGGCTATTGGCCCTTGTGTGCTTGGGGTTGTTTTTAGGGTGTGTGTGGATTTTTAGAAATAGCCGGCACTTCCTTCACCCATGGAGGGCGTTTTCCGAATGTGTGCGTGTGTGATTGATAGAGGTGCACTTGGCCAATGAGAGGGGGGCAGTGTTTGTTTGGTTTGTGTGTATGTGTAGTAAGTGAGATAGAGGGAAAGATGCATTTGAACAGAGAGAAGGGGAGCAAAGTGTGGTGGGGGGGTAGGGGGGTTCTTTTTCTGGCTCTGGGGATTGTTCCTTGTTATTAGACAGCAGCACCCTTGTTGCTGGAGGCAGGTAATCAGTAATTTGTGAACACTATTAGGACCATCTGTGCATAGGTAACTTCTCAGAAGAAGCATGCACTTTTTTGGCGTTTGGGGGGGGGACAGCAGGAATAACTACACTCTCTATTTTTATGTTATGCCATGCCCCCACCATGTCAACCCTTTTGTGCATGGCGCTGAGAGAACTTTCTCAAAATCTGAAATGTGCCCATTCGTCCAAACTGGTTGGTGACCACTGCTGTAGACTGTATATTTTAATCTTTTCCAAAAGACATAACCAAATATGGTTGTTGTCAAGCATAAGCAGATGTCGCCAACAGACAGAGCTGTGTACACTTTGTGAAAAAATAAAAACAAAATAGGTATTCTGTGTCAAGATTATTCAAATTCTGCACCAAGAAAAGCTCGATTCTGTAACATGTATTGTGGAAATTTGCATGTTTTCTCTTTTAAAAAATAATTTATTCTAGCATTGTTAGTGAGTGGGGCAAAGAAATGTGCAGCTGCTCTGATATTTTGTAAAACATTACCCTTACACTTCAGATCATATCTTAGAAGAAGCTGGATTCTGTGCTCAGCGCTGCATTCTGTGGATTGCTGTGCTCCTACAGAACTGTGGCAATACATTCACCTTGGCAATAGGCATATAAGTCAATGGATGTGATCACAGCCATACAAACACTCTGAGGCTGATAAAGGTCAAGGAACACATCTCCATTGGGGGCCCCAATGTCACACCTTCAGATATGTGTCTCTGTTGCGAGAGTTGTAGCTTGTCTATAGACTTAGCTGTTATGTGCTACCTAAGCATCTTTTGCCTGGCAGGGGAAAAGGACAATTATTCATTTTCCTAGAAAAGGAAGACTATAGAGACTTCACTGATAACTGCTAGTTTAAAAGTTCTGTTCTTTACTCTACATAAAGTTTTAGCACTGTGTTATATTGGCTCTTTTTATAAGCTGATAGCAAGATTTGCACGGCCTCCATTTGCTAGAAGGTGGAAATATGATCAGTGCCCAAAGATCTGCTCTTTGTAGCACCTCTAAAAATCTATGTGATCATTATGTGCTAAAAGACTAAAGCCAAGAAATGTGAATTAATCGTCGATATTTCATACCTCTGAGTCATTCATTTCACCAGCCTCTCAAGCAGCAGCAGACTTGCTCACTATTAGCTGTCAGCTGTGATCTGGAAACCCTTTTATTTACAGGTTATTGCAAAATGAATTTGTTTGCTCTTTATGTTCCCTGAGCAGATTTGAAAGTTAATTATAAAGGGGGAGAAGAAGAACTAAAGCAAGTGAAACAATAATTCAATGTATGTTGAACAAGGGAAGACCGTTTGACAAATGCCGGTTTCCCTGCAAACTATGGTGTATTAGCATAACAAGCACAGCAAAACCCAGGCAGCATCTGCCAGGGCTTATAAATCATGTTTATAATGGGAGATAATGCAGAAGAAGTTCCTTGGTTCACTTCAGAAAATGTACAATACTGAGTCTAAATCCTGCTTCCTAATTCTGGCTGTGTTTGTCCTAGTGCTTTCACACACATATATGCTGTCAACTATAATGAGCCCATCATATGCAATGTATTTAGTTACTTGTAAAACTTAAACCGCTCCCTTCCAATGCATATGCATTGCTCAGGGCAGCTTACAGCCATTACAAACTAAACAATCCCCTTAAAGAAATCAAACAGCAGCATGAGAGCAGACACAAGCTCCAATGGAAACCTTCCAAAATGAACCCTCTCCCAGCAATGATTTTGCCACAACAGGAAAGCTTTGGCCATTATTCAGAAACTTGCTATGAAGTGAATGTTCCCTGTGTGATACACATGTTTACCAGGTTTGAGTTTTTAGATCCCCAGGTTTGGTACTAGAATTGCACTTTAAGAATGCAATTCTCCGTTTGGGAGACTCAGGTCAAAAAAGTGGGATAAATAAGTGGGATAAAGATAATCTTACAGAGCTATCCTAAGAGGAGCCGGGGAGATGTGGCATGGCAGATTTCAGCTCCTTTTGGCCATGGCAGAAGGTGGGGGCAATGGCCACAGCAGCAAGGCAAAAACACCTGGGGTACAATGCAGAGGTGTGGCCTGTGGAAAGCAAGTGTGGCTTGAAGGCCTGATACAGAAGCTTGGAGGACCACTTTTGGCCCACAGGTCTCAGGTTCCCCATCCCTGCTCTTAAAAAATAAATGGTTGTCACAATCACACTTCACATTTTAAAGCAAACAGTAAAACCGCAGCAGGTATTTCACACATGTCATCTCTGCTCAGCTCTAGTCACAAGTGACTACCGTATTTTTCGCTCTATAAGACACACCAGACCATAAGACGCACCTAGTTTTTGGAAGAGGAAAACAAGAAAAAAAATATTCTGAATCCCAGAAGCCAGGACAGCAGGCGGGATCGCTGTGCTTATGGGATAGTCGCGCGCAGCCTCTCCGGGGCAAGGGGAGCCTTCATCCCCCTGCCCAGGAGAGGCTGCACTCGGCTAAGGCTCCCCCAAGAGCCATGCTCCCTTTAAAGAGTGTGCGTAGTGTATGTGCAGCTCTTGGGGGCTTTTCCTGAGGAGGGAGGAGGGAAAGCCCCCAAGAGCCGCACAAACGCTCCAGCGGCTCTTTAAAGGGAGCGCTGAGCAGAGCCTCCCGCCTGCATTCGCTCCATAAGACGCACACACATTTCCCCTTACTTTTTAGAAAGGGAAAAGTGCGTCTTATAGAGCAAAAAATATGGTAGTCTCTTAATAATCAAAGGACCATTATTACTTGTCCCCCTTCGACATGTGCACCAATGTGAGGATGCTCACTGAGAGATCTACCAGTCGTTAGGACATTCAGCAAGCTCAGCACAGTCAAGCAAGAAGAGCAGACGAATGGACACAGTCTCACCTGAGCGCTGTGAGATATTTCTAGAAGTGAGCGCTTCTAGAAGTGCAGATCAGAGTGGAAAAGAGGGTGGCAGGCAGAAGTGGCTGCCAAGAGCTGCCCCAAACTTCCCCCAGTACTGTCTTAAACTCTCCAAAACAGATGCTGCCATCACCACCACCCCACAGATCCCCTGGCGTGCCTGCTTACACATGGTTCTGATTTGGGTATCATTTTTGCCGTTCCTGCAGATGCTGCTATCCTGCCACATGTAAAATTGGTAGGTGGTCTTGCGGGTAAAAAATAAAAAATAAAAAAAGCTTGGAGGACCAGAACTGGCCTATGGATGGGTTTAGCATCCCTGCTTAAGCAGAAGTGCCTTCCTACCTCAGGTGTAGATGCCAAGAATTGAATTTGGGTTGTCTTAAATGCAGAGTGTGTGCTGTACCACTGAGCTATGGCCGCTTGCCTGTGTGTAGTTGATCTTCCAAGTTCAACCCTAGAGCTAGCTGGGAAGATACAGAATTGAAACCCTGAAAGGAAGAATTCTGTCTGTGGTATGCCACATTTTTCAGGCCTGGGGTGAAATTTCCAAATGTTTATTAGCTGAAAAGTGGTTGCAGATGGGGTTAATTACTGGAGACCAAAGCTAGGAGGTATATAAAGGCCAGAGAGTATCAGTTGCCAATATTTTTCTAATGGAATGATGTTTGATTTTATTACTACTGTTCTGATTCATTTCAGGTCATTTTAGTAAAGACCACAGAAATAGTGTGCATTTATATATGGGTTAAATGGAACATCCTACACACAGGTTACGTGCTCACGATCTTCAGCTTCCTAAGACGAGTGCCAAATTGAAACAACTTACTTTTTTTCTAAATATTTTCAGTGATGCTGAAAAATGCAATTGTTGGTCATAATTTCAGCACTCCTTGCAAAGATGTTTGCTTCTTCATTTGCACTGCCATCATTTTTTAACCTAAATGGCATCAACACATAGCCAAATCCGATTGACTTTGCAGTTTAATAAGTGTTATAAATGTATTTTATGCACAACAACCCCAAAAAACTTTTGAACTCAACACCTCCTGGGAAAATGGGTTAGCATCTTCATTCTGAGTCTTAGCAGCGCAGAGCAAAACACTCAGGGACAAAAAAAAAAGCTCATATTGTGAAGGAGTAAGTAACTGTCATGCCTTGCCAGATGTGATCTTGCTCACTGTACCACAATTCCCAAATCAGCACTTGCTATTAATCAAATGTTATAACAAGCTGCCTGCAACAGCACTCTGCAACCATGATTAATTAGCCAAAAGCTTCTAAAGGGAGCAAAGTCACTTATTCACAAAGTGAAGTGAAGTCTCAAGGCTAGGAAATTACAGATTCCAAGTGTAGGGATGCAACATGGCTGTTGCTCACTTGCTTGCGCCTGGCCCCAGTCGAGGAGACGTGTCAGGCAAATTAAGCATAACTCTTGTTCTGCACAGCGAGAAGGACTGTAGGGAGACAACATAGCATCAGATAAGCAATGAACCGTGTTATCACTAGGTTCCCTGAGGCAATTCTTCTTGCTGGCAGTGTTTAGGAGCAAGACTTAATGGCGTCATACTCCACTGTATTGGGCCAAATCTTTTGCTGACCCCAAACCAATTTCCTTATACCAACTAACTAGGGGGGAATGGGTGGAAATCGTTACAGTAATGGGCAAATGGATTATGGCCAAAGTTGCTCTTATGAAGCACAAACGAAAGGGTCAAAGATTTGCAAGGCATTATGATAGAGTTTGCCACTCAAACTCATTTGAAGCAAAACATTGTGATGCATTTGCAGCTTCCTGCTGGGACAAGAAGAGATCTGAGGAAAGCCAGAATTGATTTCAACAAAGCTAAGGAAACTTCCTCCAGGGAATTTTGAACATCTTTAGTTTGTCACTGAATGCTGCCTAAAACAAAGTTTGAGGTGAACCTGCTGGTTCTTGCTCAGCAAAACACGAGAGATTTTGAGGGATGCTCAAAAGAGCATCAGCTGAAATTTATCATTTGGATTTCATGTAAAATGTAACAGTCTCCATATGAATTGTTGCCTCATTTGAAACAAACTCTTAAAATGCTCTCAGTGCTGTTCTCACCAAGGACTGGTTCCCATAACCATGTTTTAAAATGGCAGATTCACCAATGCAACTGCAGAGCAGTTTAAAGTTTAGACTGTGGAGGTCAGGGCTGGCCTCCATGGAAAATAGCTGTCTTCCTTGCTTCTGACTCCTCATCCTGAGATTTAATTCTTTCCCTGCAGAACATAGCCCTATGTAGGAATCCAATACAGTGGTACCTCTGGTTGCAAATGGGATCCATTCCGGAGGCCCGTTCGCAACATGAAAAGAGCACAACCTGAAGCACTGTATCTGCGCAGGTGCGTGGCACGATTTGGCACTTGTGCGCATGCGCAAAGCACGATTTAGTGCTTCTGCACATGCGTGAGCAGTGAAACCCGGAAGTAACCCTTTCCGGTACTTCTGGGTCGCCGTGGGACATAACCTGAAAGAACATAACATGAAGCAAACGTAACATGATGTATGACTGTATGGGGAAAGCAGCTGCTTTCAAGCTTTTGTGAGCACTTGTACTGAATGCTTGCAAAACCCTCGTGCCTTTGCACAAAGACGCAGTTGAACTGCACACAAAGGCTCAACTGCCAAGCAGCCAAGCAGCAGTAGGATGTTGTAGGCTGCTAGATCCTGCAAATCCTCCTGTCTTTTCAGTCTGAAGCAGTTCATAGAAACAGAGTATCTACTGAGTCTCTGAAAGGCTGCACTCTCCATATTGTTACAAAAGTCAGATGCCACCCCACGCTCTCTGCAAGACTCCAGGGAGTTCCAGGCACTCCCCAGGTTCTGTGTTCCTTTGGAGATACAGTCATACCTCGGGTTACAGATGCTTCAGGTTGCGTTTTTTTGGGTTACGTACCCGCCGAAACCTGGAAGTACCAGAACGGATTACTTCCAGATTTCGGTGGTTGCACATGCACAGAAGCACTAAATTGTGCTTTGCGCATGCGCAGAAGTGCCGAATCGCAACCTGTGCATGCACAGACACGCTGGTGAGGGTTGCGAACACTGCAGGTTGCAAATGTGCATCCCGCACGGATCATGTTGGCAACCCAAGCATCCACTGTACTGTCGTAGCTTTAAGAAATATGGTTTATTCACCTATTTACACCTTCAGTCTCCATGGAGAGAGTCCAGATCTTACAGCAGGGTCATTTCAAGTGGGGCTTGTCCCCCACAGCTGTGCAGCCATGGAATCCAAGGCATTTGTCCCAGCCAGCCTTCAGCCATCCTGCCCAAGATGGATCCTAGTCTTCCCTTCTTCTACCCAGCACACCTTGCAAACAGACTCTCTTTTGCTGTCACCTTGCACCCAATTACCCTGGCAACCTTCCAAATCTCCAGTTTCCATTCACACCTCAGGGCAAGGGGGAAGGACAATTCTCTTGTATTGCCAATGGCTTTGTATTGTTTCATAATAGTCCTAAGCTTGACCAGGTCATTTTGCGTATGCCAGCTCAGGAATTCCTCTGCAGTTTGTATTTCTCCCTTCACATCCCAGATAATCAAAATCCTTCCAATTATTAATTACTAGGGTTTAGGGAAACCCCACCCCAAAAAATAACACCATTTTGCAGCCTATCAGGACCTCAGTAAATACTGTTTTGGGAGGTTGCATTTGTTTGGAGGGTCACAATTTATTCAGATGTGACATAACCCAAGAGGGTGGTTCTACACTGGTGCTTTCAGAAATGTGCTTGGCAGTTTTCTCCTACCACCCAGCTCAAGATGATAAGCAGACTGCTTAGGAAGACTGAGAAGCAGAACAGCAGGGGAGTTGAAAATAAGGAATTTCACTGGCAGAGTCCGTCTGTGTATGCATGTGGGACGCTCTCTCCTAGCCAGCCAGCCAGCCTTCACAATTTGCTGTCATCTCCTCACCTGAATAGTTACCCAGAGGTAACATCCTCACTCCCCATGATAATCCAGTTGGCAATACACTAGCCCATTTTACATAGAGAGGTACTAATTAGCCAGGGATTCAGAATTCACTGCTCTGCTTACCACTTGAAAGGGAAACCAAAAAGACTATAATATGTTCAAACTCCAATTTCAATCCCACTTGCCTTCAGTTAGTTGCCAAGCAACTTGGGGCGAGGGGGGGGGGAGAACCACGCTTTTCAATCAGGAATGAAATAATTCACATATAATAATAATAAATCTCTGCAAATTGTGAAAATGGGCCTCTTCCAAAATAAGTGTGTGGGGTTTTTTTCCCCCCCTTCACAGCTTTCCCGGGGTTTGTGAAAGCTGCATAACAAGCTTGTTGCTAGGTGAGTCATGGCTTTAGGTAACAGGCACAAATACTTTTGATGAGGTATACAGTATGCCAGAGTAGTCGGCTTCTTGTCAAGTGGTCTCCCCGTTGCCTTGGTAAATGCTAATGTTAAAATAATATGGAGAAAGGCAACAATGAAGAGGGCTAAACCATGAAAATTCTCAAAGGCAATTTTCAGGGTTACACTCCAATCTCTGAAAAAATGAAAGAAACTTCCTGGAGGATTGATTACTCAGAGCTTTGCCCAGCCATGTGCAAATAGAACATAGGTTACTGCTCTAATCTGGACACAGGCTGGACCATTCACAAGACCTTAGTTTGCCTGAAAATGTTAACTTAGGCTGAACAACTGGGATGCATAACTCCATCCTCAGTCAAAAGCATTTATTTTTTAAAACAACAACAATGGCTGAACACAATGATAACCGGCTTCCACATTTTTATTTAAAAGATACTGCCTCCCCAGTCCCACCCATGGAAGAAGCTAGAGAGTGGAATGGAATCAGCCACAACCAGAGAACAGGCCATGGATGCCAGGCAAAATCTACCATTATTTTTTGCTCACTTTCATTTATTTTGATCCATTTTATCCTTTTCATCATTCAGTACAGAAACAATAAGCAACTCAAATAGACCATAAAAATATTCTTTCATTGCCCCCACCAGCATTCTACTCCACCCCACCCCTTCTCAGCACACTCCCCTCAGAGTGCTGTGGTTTTGATGTACTTTTGCCTTGTTCAATTCATCATCCAGGAAACTTAATGCCTTTTTCAGATCTCTAGGGATGCTGTTCTATCAAAGCTGTAACAGAAGAGAAGGTGGCAGTGAAAGAAACCTCTTGATGAATTCAAGATATTTACTTTTCAAAGTCACTCCGGAGCAGCAGTCAGTGCAACGACTGATAGATGGGAGAGCTGCCACAATAGATTGCAGTCTATCTGGGATTCCTAGAATTCCCATGCAGTAAATTTCAACGAAAACGTTAGGCATATTTTATGATGTGATGTGATGCAGTTATTTATAAATGTTCCTATGATGTGCAGACACATGTCTAGGTATCTTTAGAAAAGCTCCATGATAGGGGCAGATCTAGTATGATACTAATGAAGCCTAGATTTCAGGGCTCCTAATCCCAGAAGGGCTCCAGAATCTCATTTAGTCCACATTGATTAAAAGCTTTGGGTCTAGTAGACCCCACTTGAGTTGCACAATGCAAATTGATTACATTATTGTTGTATATATTTCAACAATCCCAAAATTTGAGAGCCAGTAGCACAGATGTTGTAAAGGTGGAAAGTTGCACTAATGTGAAAACTATAAGGCATAGGAAATTTTTATTCACATCAATGACTTTGACACGTGAGATAATCCAGTGCAGCACTTTTAATCAAAATCTGAGATGTAGTAGTTATTATTTTTTTAACAAGTGATCTGTCCTGGAACAACCCCATTGAAAAAGATAACAGTGGTTACCCAGACCTTGTTGCTGGTTGCTGAGGGGCCCCCCTAACAGTTAAAGTTTCAGGGCCCAAAAATGTAGGTCCACCACTGGGATGAGGCAAGAAACAGCTTGACAGATGGGTCCAGAGTTTGCCCATGACATTTAGCTGTTGGGGTGAAGGACCTGATGGTACATACATACATTCAACATACAGAAGCCAACTGGACTGACAGCTGAATCTTACTTCTATAGCGGCACATGAGAAAAGAGACTAGTTACAGGGTGCATTACAGGTTGCATGGCACACACAGCCCTGTGCTCCAATAGAAAGTATTGCAAGGGGGCTCGGGGAAAATATCCTACTGCCACTCAGCATTACTGCCTGAGGCAGTTGCCTCACTTTGCTTAATGGTAGAGCCAGTCCTGAAAAGTCAACTTGAACAACAAATCAATTCAAGCAACTCTGCGCAGCAAAGCAACAATCAATAAGTGAGTTATCATCTGTTGATTTATGCTCTATGTTGTCTCAGTGTGGCCCTTTGCTATCGGTGATTTCAGCCTATAGGACAGATAAATAAATTCTATTAAAAGGGGGGGAAAAACCACCTAATTTTTCTTTAAAAAGCTTCACAAGATATAAGGCAATTCATCCCAAGGCACCACAGCTCAGGGACAGAGCAGATACTTTGTATGCATAATCTCACAGGTTCTATCCCTGCCAGCTCCAACAAAAAGGTCTCAGCAGAGCTATTAAGACCCCTTCTTAATACCCTGAACAGGTCATTCCAGTTAGATGAGACTAGTCTGGTGCCATCCACATTTTTGGACTACAGCTCTGATCATCCCTGATCATTGGTCATCCTGGCTGGTGTTGATGGAACTCAACAACAAGGTAGCTCCATTTCATAGAAACATAGAGCTGGAAGGGACCATAAGGGTCATTTAAGTCCAACGCCCTGCAATGCAGGAATCATTTGCCCAATATGGGGCTCAACCCACAGCCCTGAGATTAAGAGTCTCATGCTCTTACCAACTGAACTATCACAACGTAGCTCTCTATGTGCATCCCAGCTTTCTTTCAAGCACACCTAGAGGGGGCAGTTCAAGCCCTGATTTTCTCAAGAACTAGAAGCAGTTTATTCAGAGTCTACAAAATACACTTTCAAGCAGATCTGGAAAGCCACCCCAAGAAGGGCAGGGAAAAATCATGCCATGGATGGCATGGTATCCTACCTACAACAGGAACAAGTGTTCCCAATGCCCTGAGGAGACACTGCAACTAAAAAACCACAAACACTCATCCAAAACATGAGTGCCAACAACTGTAGTTCAAACAACCCCCACAGAGCACCAACAGACATCAAAGTGATAGTGCTATGTTTCACAGCAATTAGGACCTGGCAGCTGTCATTCATACTTCTGCCACCTCATTATTGAACTACAGCAATGTATTTGGGATGAGGGGGCTGCCCTTGAAAGAGTTTTGGAAAGTTGGTCTGGGGCAGAACATAGCAGATGGACTTCTTTTTTGTTTTGTGTCTTGTTTTTAGTTTTCTGTTATTATACATATGATCTTTCTCCTTCTAAATTGATTTGGATAAAATTATTTTGAGAGAGAGAAATATATACCCCATTGCTGGGACCGCAGCAGCTTACTGGAGATAGAGCTCAGCAAGCAAACAATGGGATAATATGAACCACAGAATATGAAGGTAGACTGGAATGCTGAGTAGCTTGCCCTCATATAACCAGGCTGCCAGAGAGCAACCCTTAAATGAATTAGGTTGAGTGCAAAACCTCTGGCTTAAGTGATTTGTGGCACACATCTTTCATCTATTCTCCCAATTGTAACAGGGTTTGGGTTTCTTACAGGGTTGGTTTTTTGTTTTTTGTTTTGTAAAGCAGAAGTAATTCAAACCTGATTAGTTTCTTCATCGTTTTTGTGGGAAACTGTAATGTTGGAATATATTAGCAATCAAAGTTCAGGCTAATCACAGTTCTTCCCATTTAGAGGTTATTTGTATTCAATCAAATTTGCACCTGGAAGCCTTTGCACAGAGTGCTCTTATGTGCTGGGTCTTACATACCATCAAGGCAATGAATAGTAATATGGGCAGATGCATTGTTATATTGCATTTAGCCAGTAAAGAGACAGTGACTAACATACGGTATGTATAAAACGGGTTGGCACACGGAATGTTATAACTGGGAATATATCTATAAATGCTCAGCTAAGACATAGCAAACTCAGCCCAATAAAATATGCTTTACTGGGCCAAGGATGAGATTTCACTAGCATACTTCCTTCTTCTCAGTCCTTACCCCATGTGCTGTAATGCAGAACTTCCAGGGTTTGTTGATTGGGAAACTATGGTTAAAACTTCACCCCAAACCATGAGTTGATCCATTCAAATGGGGTGGAAGGAGCAGAGAGGAATGGGAAAGGACAATGGAAATTTACTTGTAATGTGTATCCTTTGAAGTTTTTTTCCTGCTGTTGCGTGTTCAGACCCAGAGACCACCCCGCTAAATAAAGACACATTTGACTCAAATTTTAGTTTTGGTTTTTGGCAGAATTTAGGCCACAACTTTATTGATTACAGAAAGTGAGTGGTTGCATAGGCTCTGGTTTGACTTGCTCCCTGCACCCTTTCAGGCAGCGCTGACCCATGGCACCAGCATAGGTCAGCCAAGGGTGAACACCTGGGTAGGCGAAAAGCTGGGAACAGACTATGTTCACCACCCAGATGCCCCCCTGGACTCAGGCATGGGCACAACCCCCTCTCGGGGGTTGACCAAACCAGCTGAGTCCCTGGATTCCTTTAACGGAATATCTTTCACATAGGCATGGCAAGACTATTCTCCCATCCCTATCACATGAACCAGTGCCTATCAGCAACCTTAGAAGTTGTGATGATTTGCTACGTGGCAGGCGAAACCCAAATGGCAACAGCCAATCAGCCAAGTGGGGAAATTCCTGCCGTGCCCCTGTCCCAACAGCAGACGACACACTATGGCATAGCAAGGTCAATTGCAAAAAATGCCCTAAAAGTAGGCAGAGGTGGGTGGGTGTTCCGAGCCAAAGGAGGAAGCTCTGGGTCGCATGCATGGGTTTATATAGGTCCCTTGATCCGTTTGGACTGCGCCCTATTGGCCAGATTAAACCCAACATTGAGGGACCTACCAATCGGGTATTGAGGCTATCCAATCTTACCCACCCACAACACAGGAGGTCGGTCTCCAGGTCTCACCACAACACATGCCCTCTTTTAGGGAGGACACGATGAAAAGAAAAGGAAGGCACACATACAGAATAGATGAGGCAAAGCCTAAGAGAGTGTGTTTGTGCGTCAGCTAGTTAATTATTATGTTAAAATGTGTATAGCAAAGAGCCAGATTTTTAAAAGACCATATGTTTAGACTGTTAAAAAAAATAGAATATCCACAGGAGTTGGTTTTTAAGTTATTAAAAAGATGACATATAGCAATTGAGTTAAATAACTCAATTAGCACTGAAGAACACCCAAGCGATAATCAGCCTTAGCACTCTCCCTTTGTCTTAAGTTTAGGGTAATAAATAATGCCCGACTAAGAAACATTTAAAAGAATTGTGCTTATAATGCACACTCCAAGGGGAATATGAGAACTTTTGCTATCATTCACCAAGTGTTTTTATATCCATATGCATATTAATGCCTTTTTAATTAATACACAGAAATAAACAACTCCTTAATGAAGATAAGAGTTGTCTAACGATAAAACCAAGAATACAAACAGAATACAAAAAAAACTAATTTACATTTAGAGAGACTATTTTTCATTTAAAAGTGCAGAACTCCCATCTACAAGAAATGTCCAGAAACTAGTGATAGAGGTTCCAATTTGTATTAAAGTCTCAAAGCCAACCAAGGGCAATGAACCCCTTTTTTGGGGGGGGTGTTAAGATTTTATTTATTTATTTTTTCATGATAGATTATGGGAAAAAAGATGTAAATAAACAAAAACAGCTACAAAATGCAAAACTAAAATATGGGGTCCTCTTTTAAAGGTTGTTCTTAACCCTTACAACCCACAGAAGGTAACAGTCCCTCCCAGGTCTTATCTGGGATCTTTCCTTTCTCCTCCCAGCCCCCCACCCTGGGAGACCAATGTTTCTCTGCCTTCTACCCCAGGCCCTCCATCAACCATCTACCACCCCCATGAATGTACAATCCCTGGACCCTAATAAAGGCCCCAAGTAGAGGACATCAATGAAGAAAGAAAGGGGAGGAAGAAAAGAAAAGGAAGAGAGAAAGAGTAGCAAGAAGAAAAAAGAGAAAGGAAAAAAGGAAAGGAAAATAAACAAGAAACAATAAAGAACAAGGTCTTCCGATTTTCCATCTGCCAGTTACATAAAACCAAGGTCAGTGAACAGCCTGGCCCTGGAAATACCACTGACATCAGTGATAAAGAAGCTAGAACTGTCCCTGGTCCTGAAGTAAGGGTTACAACAAAAGAATAAAAACTTATCAAAACAGATAGGAGCAACCTTGGGGCAGGCTGAGCCAAGCAGAGGCCTCAGAGGTCAAACACATCCAAGGGACAATTCTGAGTTACTTCTTAGTCTTGTTCTCTCAAAATTAAAGTGGGGGATGAGGACAAGGGAGTTTTCTAGCCTCTGACCACTTTCTGGAACTGATGAGTGCTGTTCAATACAAAATGAGTGGCCTGATCCACAAGACAAAACTTAACTCCCTGCCACTGCAGTGTATCTGGGGCTATAAAGAATGGCCATGTGATCACAGTGAGCAGGCAAGTATATATGGGATAAGGAGAGGTCTCAGATGATCTGGCCCTAAGTTATTTAATTATATAATAGTAAGACCTTAAATTTGGCTCAGTAGCATATTGGCACCCAGTGCATTTCCCTCAGCACTAGTGTTACATGCTGATGGATGGCAACCTTGGTCACAAGCTGTAAATAACCAAATAGATTCTCATAAATATATTAAAGAATAGACAGTACGCTGCAACACATTTTGACCAGGGATGTGCAAAACCCCTCTCAGAAATTGCATTCATTTTATCAAAACTGTTTTGGTTCCTCTAAAATTCCTCAGATGCTTCTCCTGAGGAGCAGCCAATGGGCTTACTTCTAATTTCACCTAAGGCACAACTGTGATGGCAATAATTGTGTGAATGATACCAGCTCTTCATTAGGGAAAGCCTTTGTTCAACAGTTTCCACTTACTTTCTCTGAGACATCTATATTCTGCAACATATTGTCTCTGCAAGCATCACATCTGCCCATTGATTCCTTTCTGCTTTTGAAGAACCTGTAAGAAACATCACGAAAGCCTCTTAAATAGAACAAATGTAAGAAAACATTTTCTTATTCAAACAATGTAGGTTATCTTACTTCAACCTATTTAGAAGTCTAGTCACACAAAATGGCGGGTGGATTAGCAAAAGACAAAACATATTTATCAAGCATTGAAATCATACAGTACCAGTGAGAAGTTGCAAAGCAACCACACTAATTCTATGGAGCTAAGCAAAGAATGTGAACAATTTGTCCTGAATACTTGTTAAGATATTTTTTAGAATTCCTCCTCAGTTTTCACAAGCTTAGGATTTTCCTTTCTGTGAATATTTTATTGGAAATCAGCTATTAACAGAGCACTGGGAGGACAAGTTCAAGCAAACAGTGAACCCAGTCAGTCTACTGGGAACTGACTGCATGCAAATTGGGCCCAGGCCCAATTCTGGCTGCTGAAAACCAGCCAGGAGAAGCTTGGTCTTTTGACACCTGGTGTTATCAACACCTTTACTCCAAAGGAAAGGGTGCTAGACAGCAGCTGCTCACACTCGAAACACACACTAATCTTTCTTTTATGGAAAGATGATTGCATATCTGAAAACTGCAGGGGCCTGGATGAGGGCAACCAAATTAAAGCCAAATCCAGGTGAATTAATGAATTAATTAATTTTAGGAGAATTGAAATAACCATCAATGGCAAAGAGGTAGGATCAGAAAGCTTTTCCTCTTACTGCAACATTGCATTTAGAATTGCAGGTTAGAATGGTGGCCAGGAATGAGAAATAGGCAAACATAACCACTTTGAAGTTTTTTTTTACAATCCAGCGGTATATAATTTTTATGAAATCAATAAATGATCACTAAATAAATAATCCATAATCTCATGGATAAGTTTCCTGTGATACTATATTCATGACTAACTTCGAAGGCGGTTTGGAGGCTGCTACACTTTTTGCAACACTAACTCCCTGAATTCCGACTTCCTAAGTGAATACACCTTGCTTGGGGTTTCAGGCACAATGCAAAGTTCTGGGTTCAATAGACAAGGTCCTAAATGCTATCATAAGCCACTCCTTCCATGGGAACATATTAAACTGCCTTACGCTGAGTCAGACCAATGGGCCATCTAGTTTGGCCATGTCAACACTGACTGGCAATGGCTCTCCAACATTTCAGAATGAGTGCCAGTCCTCTCCTTTAAAAATATTATTACCACTTGTAACTTCCTGGATGGATCGAGTTAGTACCCTAAATAACAAAATAAACAACACTAATGACTATAATAAGGTCACTCATGAGCATGTAAATAAACTGGCACAGGGACACTTCAAATGGTTTGTAGCTTCCCTGGAATTGCATGGGGCTATTGACAGCTGTAAGACCAGGCTGAAATTGCATGGAAGCATCAGATGTGTGAGCTAGCGCCTCCATGTCAAAGCCACATGCATGACCAGCACACAATAATAGCAGCCACACTCATACCTGACACCAGGTGGAGGCATCATTTGATATATCCAGTGTATCTCCAGCAGGGACAGCCCAGGCATTAGGCAAGGTGAAGCTATTGCTTCGGGCAGCATAGCTGACTTTGTACTGAATTGCACCACAGGAGAAGGTGGGAGGGTCAAGCTGCAGAAATCTTCAGGGACAGGGCCTTTTTTCAGCTGGAGCTTGCTAGAACTCAGCTCTGGCACCTCTCAGGTGGGCACCATTGCCATTATAAGAGAACAAGGGAAGCGTTTGTGGTGAGTTCCGGCACCTCTTTTTCTGGAAAAATAGCACTGCTCAGGAACAATTTCAATGATCTCAAAGTTTCAGCTTCAAATGAAAATGACAGCTGCTTTGCCAAAACAGAACCTCCCAAATTCCCTGTGAATTTTGCTTTTGCTGAAATTAGGTAGCAACCTGAGAGGAGACTATTATTTCCCTATTGAACGTACACCGGGGGTGGTGAGGGAGACGTGTGCCAAACCAGTAACAGCAGCACCAATTTGACCAGCTCTAGTTTGTCAGTTGATTCCGAAAAGCATTCTATTGACAAAGCGCTGTGCATAAATGAATGTTGATGTTAACAATAATAGCAGAAAAGCAATCATTATGCATTGTTCTCGTGCAGTGAACCGACTGACTTCTGCAGAGACATCTTTTGTGATGTATTTTACAGAGTTCAGAGGGGGGCAAGAACTTAATCACATTCACCAGAATGCACCTTTCCCCATCTTCCTTTTCCCAGAAACAAATGAAACCCACATCTTCGTACATTTATTTTATTTTATTTTGCCTGCCACTGGTTTGCCATTCCCCCCCCCCCAACCAAAAAAACCACACAAGTACCAATCTTCTATTAGTGGTTTACTAGGCAGTTTACAATGGATTGGTTCGATATTTGGCTACAAAAGCATACCACAAACTTATTTTAGAGGCCAAAAGTACCCAAATAATCCTGACAGATATCTGTCCCTCATTATGCAACCACTTTATTTCCTTAGATGAATATGAATTTGGTTTAAGCAAAACATCTTCATGAACCATGGTTTGAAGTTGTCTTGTTTCAAACTACCCTTAGTTTCAGTAAAACTCAATTTGTTACAGCAGAAAATACAAAGATACATAGGAAGTTTCACACAATGTTCTAAAAAGGGCATTTCAACAAACTACTTCCTTATGTTCTTCTCAACAACACATGAAGACTTTTTGTTCTTAAGAGCTTTTCCCAGCTATTGCTGTCAAGTTCCTTAGTTATTGGTTGTAATGGTGGTTTAACTTAAATATTTATGGTATGCACATTTCATTGTTGTTCTTAGCTTTTAATTTTTAATTTTCATTGCCAATTGCTTTGAGTATTTTTATAAACACAATGTGTTTTTCTAAATACGCATCAGTTTTCAAGAGGGAGAGCAACTACAAAACACAATGCATACATTTGAGACAAAAATATGTGGCTCAATGTTGAACTGTACGCATGGCTGGGAAATAATGAGGGGATATTCAAGGTAACTGCAGGATGCAAACATTTGACAGCCAGATGAAAAGAGCAGCAATCATATTTCCTGTTGGGGATGTATGGAAAATACGGCCATGCAAACAAAAGATACCCTAAGGTAGTTCCAGCTAGGCCACTAACCAGCACTGGCACAGCAGGGCAGACAGAAACCTTGGCAAGGCTTTTGAAAAAAAAAGTCCCCTAGTAGCGTTCCAATTCAACGACTATGGCTTGCTGAATCACAGCTGTGTGTCGGTCTATGTGGTGCAGAGGAGCTGCAGATTGCCTGCAAATGCCTACAACCCGCTGCCAAAAAATCAACTGCAAAAGTCATAATGGGAAGAAGTGAAACCAAAGTAGAGCCACAGAGATGTTTTTCTGAGATGATCAGCAGAATAAACAGGCTACTTTTCCATGTTCAGGAATCTTGGTTTGTGTGAGGGAGAATTCTATTATGTGAACCCAGACCTGTTCTCTGAAGTGGTTACTATCAAGACATAGGTTTACCACCTCTGCAAGAACTGGATTTCTCATTTTAAAGGCTTATCCACATTTGAGCAGAATTTAGCTGTCAATCCACCTCCCCTCCCCATTGGAATTAAACCAGAGAAGTTTACATCTGCATTTATTTGGATTTACGATTAGCAACGTTTGTCTTTTCCATTCATACCAACAGGCATTCCCTTTTGCATTTCCCCCTGCCTTCTAATTTGGTGATTTTATTATGTCCACAGGTGCTGAGTTGCACCTAACATTGGGGGGGGGGGCTGGCGTCCTGCACGCAGTGAGTGCATTGCATGTGTGACGACTGTTGCATCGTCGTCCTCCCAATGCAACATTTGCCCACCAGGCTGTGTTGTGTTGGTCTGGGCAACCTCTCCTGATGGGAGACGCAGCGCAGCCAGGAGCAACATCCCGCCAAACTGTGAAGAATCTCCCAGTTAGTGAAATCCAGCTTTCCACCTCCCCACCCCATGGTGTTGTCATTAATAACACTTTGGAGACATCTGGCTGACCTTTTCAGAGACTGTTTTGAGGTCTAGATATCGGCACCGAGATATGTATCTGGTGGGTTCACTGAGCCTGGTATGTAGCTATTGTATCTGCTTTGATGTGATTCAGATTTGGTACAAATCGGCCCAATTTGATTCAGGATTTAGACAACATGCTTGCATGGCCCTACTCTGGAGAAAGCCTGTTGCAATTAATAGACTTTTATGAATTTTAATTGGTCTGATCCATTGCACAATGGTTACTCGCTTATTTAAGTGCTTTACCACTCTTTGAAATTGTTTTATATGTTGCTCTTATAGTTTGTAGTTACAACTGCAAAAGTTTTGAATGGCGTTTTTATTCATTTAAAATTATTTAGTTATTGGTGTTATTTCATTTTATTAAATGGAAGCTGCTAGGGATGTAAATTGTTTACAAAGGGGGGATATATTAACTGATTAAACACACCAAGTTAGGCTGGGCTGGTTAAATAACCAAAGCTGCAACGTGCAGTTTGACGCTGGTTGCTAATGTCAAATTCAGCCCATAGTAAGACATTGAATAATTGGTAGATTTCTGTTATTCCTCAACCTCCTCTCCTCCTCAAAAATAAATAAATGACCACACATCTAACCTTCTCTGTCTTGGCATCTTACGCTGACAGACCTAGACTGACAGCTGGAGTCTTCTAAAGCATTGTTTCTAGAAATGTGCGGAGGGATTAGAAGGTTATCCCAGTGCTATTATTGGTGCTTTTGCCATAATGCTGGCTTTCTCAAGTCTGAGCTGTCAGTTAACAAGGGTACAAGCAGTTACTTAAGGGGGTTTCCTGTATGGCAATGCACTTAACTTTAGTACATTACTTGCTAAGCTTATCATAGGTTCAAAGCCGCCACCTCAGACGTGAACTGAGCAAACTCCTAATTAACAAACTGATGGTGAGGTTTCTTGCCTCCTCCTCATTTTCTCAACGCAAGCACAACTCTCATGAAATTAGTGCATCATAATCGGTGCACAAGCACAGAAAGAGGGAATTACTGAAAGCACTTGGCTGGCTCCTTCAACCTGATCCCAGGGCAGAGGTACTGAATTGCACCCCAGATTGAGTGGACCTGGTGTCACGTCACATGCCTGATGTCATGCACCCAGCGCACGCATCATCAGGAGGAGACCAAGCATGGAGGCCAGCATGGGGTGCCTTCAGTGGCCAGTGGCAGCTCCTCTCATGCTCAGGAGGAGCCTGTCCTGCACTCGGCTCCATGCTCAGCCTCCTCCACCCCTTCAACACTGAGGGTCCGCAGCCCCTGCCAGAAATATTGAGGGGGTCAAACAAAGACACCTCAGCCCTATACAGTTGGCGTGCCTGTCCCAGGGTCATCTCAAGTCATTTTGCTGCCTAACACTAAGGACAACACAATGACCCTCCCACCCTGATACAGTGGTACCTCAGGTTACAGATGCTTCAGGTTACAGACTCTGCTAACCCAGAAACAGTACCTCGGGTTAAGAACTTTGCTTCAGGATGAGAACAGAAATTGTGCAGTGGCAGCGCAGCAGCAGCAGGAGGCCCCATTAGCTAAAGTGGTATCTCAGGTTAAGAACAGTTTCAGGTTAAGAACAGTTTCAGGTTAAGAACAGTTTCAGGTTAAGAATGGAACTCCGGAACGAATTAAGTTCTTAACCCGAGGTACCACTGTACATATACAAAAGCCAATCACAGTGGTAACCAAATTGTACTATGATATTGTCAACAGCGGGGGGAGGGGGGCAAACACTGTTCATCCCAAGGGCCTCATTTCCTTCAATCCAATAGCTGAAACCTTCCATGCACCAAATGCCAATGATGATTAGGGTTGGAGGCAGAAGTGGGCAGAACAACACATGCAGGTTTGGACTTTGTACAGTAGACACTCACGTACACCTCTCTATTCTCCATCCATGAGGTATGTTTGGTGTGAAGGTGTGATGATGTGTGGGGAGACAGCCCTGAGCACCAGTCAAAGTTTTGGAGGGTGGATCAGCAGTATAGCTTCTTCCACCACAGCTAAAGGCTAGCCTAGGAGTGGGCAGCATCCAGACACACAAGCTGCCACCTGCATTCTGACATGGCATAGCTCAGCATAAGAAAAACACATCCAGCGAGACTGTCGATCATGTGTTTCAGCTTTGTCTTAAGTGCATAGTTCTCATCTAAACGGAATGTAAGGAAACATCAAGCCACAACAATTTCTGTGAGAAAACTCATCAAGCAAAATGTTTAGGCTAAGCTGTGACAAATTTCTCTCTGACGAGCATTTTCCAGACCAATAAATTTAGCCTTCCAGGTTGAACCGTGCTCATGGAGTGCAACAAGACAAATGGGAAAGAAAAGCCACGATGACTATAAACATTTTAGAAAGAAGAAAAGAAAATAGACAAATGATGAAAACCGTCTTGAAGATTTCACGTCCTCTTATGATTTACTAAGAGCAGCTGTCGAAAAACATTTGCATAGATGACAGTAATGGGGACTTGTAATTTGAAGCTAGAAACCATTTGTAGCGTGTCACTTCTGATTTCACTGAATAGAGGCTATAGCCATGTATTTCTAGTGGCAAAGCCTTTGCAGTCCGTTCTACAATGCAAATTGGAAAGGGAATTCCTTATTATAAATCTGCCATCAGATTGAAGCAGTTTACAGCAATACAAGAACTAATGTGTGTTTGCTCAACCTGCATTAGCAGCTATCAATATCCACCTGGGCCAGCTTGACCATTACAGCACAGAATCATAGACTTGCAGAGTAGGAAGGGACCACGAGGGTCATCTAGTCCAACCCCCTGCAATGCAGGAATCTTTTGACCAATGTGGGTCTCAAACTCACAACCTTGAGATTAAGAGTCTCATGCTCTACCAGCTGAGCTATCCACATCTTGGGCAATATGTTGCAGGATGGCAAACATTGTGTTGGCAAACATGGGCTTCCAAACAGAGGTTTGCTGAGATAATGTGAATACAGGGGTGAGGCGGTGTTTCTAGAGAAGAAAGATGTGAAGGGCTGCTTCACCCTTCCTTGCAAGTGCCCCCCGCCACAATTTTCCTTCAGCATGGCTTATTTCCTACTTCAGAGCTTGGCTCAGAACTCATGGGTTCTGAGGGGAAACCCAGTAAGATGGGTGGGGTATAAATAATGAATTTTTTATTAATTATTATTATTATTATTATTATTATTATTATTATTAGGTGCAAGCAAAATCAAAAGTGTGTGTGTGTGTGTGTGTGTGTGTGTATGCCCCAAGGAGCTTACAATATTCTATGGACTGACAATCAGGCAAAAAAGGAGGTGAGAAGCAGGGTAAGGAGGAGGAATGCACAAGAGCAATTGCAGTAACACATATTCAGACTATCTTGAGGTTGGTGGCGATTACTGGCATTAAAGTAGCTTAAGAAGATTTTAGTTTTGTTATGTTCACAGGAAGGCAGGAAAGTAAGGTTCTGTAATATATGCGGCAGGTGAAGAACAACCCAATCTGTAAGACCGCACTTGCTTTTTGCTCAAGTTTCCAGAGGCATCCCAGCCACCCTCGCTTTGGAGTGATACCTTCTAAATATTTATACTTTCAGGCCAACTCCAGGCAAGAGGGATTTGTCTTAAGTGGCACAAACCTTTAGGGAGAATGAAGCTCCAATTCCTCCCTCCCCAGCACCACCAAGTTTATGTTTTCAGCACCTTCCCTCCTGTATTTGTGAGCCGCTTGTAAAAGCTATATGGCACCAACATATTACTCTGTCTAGCTGTCAATGTTGCCGTTTTAAAAAATATGGGGCTTGCTGCTTTTCCATTTAAGAAGCTTTAATACTAAAATGCTTCTGCAGTGGGAGTTGTAAACTATAGACTCTGAACTACGAGGCCGTAATTTGTTAGTCCATGTTGTGTAGTATCCAACATAAAACCTTCCAAATTGCATGCTATTAATGCAGGTTGCCTCCATACTCAGGGAGAGAGGGAGGAGAGAATCAGAATTCAACAGTGAATGTTGAGGTTCAGGGTTGGATTTACAGAAGCCCACAGCAGACTCCAATCTGGATCCTTTCCGTCCTTTGCATCCCCAGTTGCATTCACCAGCATATGAAGTCTTTTGTATCACCTCTGCAGAGCCATTTCCCAAGATTCATCAAGGATTCTATGATGTATGACAGCATCCAGGTGTTGTACCAAGGCCTAGAGGCCTTTTGGTTGTCCTGGTGTAGCCAAGAACCCTTTTCCACTAGAATCGATCCACAAAGTTCCATGAAACAATTGGCTGCAAAAATCCAGTGGGAAATTTTATTCTGTGGTAGCAGGTTTTCCCAACTCTGCTATTAATTAGGATGACCCTTACTAAAGAAGTGCCATTAGTGTCTATGTAGAAGGAGGAATTTTTTTCTGCCCTTGCAGAAATTCTAGGCTGCCCTCTCAGATCATGCGGAGGAATACCAAAGCCCCTTAGGCCTAAGGGCAACATACCATGTTGACAGTACACCCTATGATGTATTCCAAAACCTTTTGCAATGCCTAGGGGATCTGCAACAGATACACAAGTGTTCCACAGCATGCTGACGTAAAAATAGTCCCAAGTAAGGAAAATCATTGATTGGGGTAATGGCACTGGAGCGGCTATGTACAAACTGTCATTCTTTATTTGGGTAAAAGAAGGTAGGCAAAAGATAATAAATTTATGGAAAAGGGGAAACTATTACAGTGGTACCTTGGTTTACAGACACTTCAGGTTACAGACTCCGCTAACCCAGAAATAGTACCTCGGCTTAAGAACTTTGCTTCAGGATGAGAACAGAAATCACGTGGTGGCATCGTGTGGCAGCGGGAGGCACCATTAGCTAAAGTGGTACCTCAGGTTAAGAACAGTTTCAGGTTAAGAACAGACCTTCAGAACGAATTAAGTTCTTAACCAGAGGTACCACTGCATTGGGATCCCACAGGAAGAATCCTTGCTAGCAGTATCAGGGATAATCCTCCTACATGGGGAAGGAGTATATAAACTGAATATGAAGCGGGGTGTACCCTCCAACATATCTCCATTGAAAATAAGGATGTCCTCTCCTATTCTATTATTATTATTATTATTATTATTATTATTATTATTATCATCATCCTGCCCATTTGACTGGGTTGCCCCAGCCACTCTGAGCAGCTTCCACCATATAAAAAAACATAATGAAACATTTTAAAACTTCCCTATACAGTGGTACCTCGGGTTAAGTACTTAATTCGTTCCGGAGGTCTGTACTTAACCTGATACAGTTCTTAACCTGAAGCGCCATTGCTTCAGTGGGGCCTGCTAATGGGGCCTCCTGCTGCTGCTGCGCCGCCGGAGCATGATTTCTGTTCTCATCCTGAAGCAAAGTTCTTAACCAGAGGTACTAGTTCTGGGTTAGCGGAGTCTGTAACCTGAAGCGTATGTAACCTGAAGCGTATGTAAACCGAGGTACCAGTGTACATGGCTGCCTTCAGATATCTTCTTAAGGTTGCAGTGTTATTTATCTCCTTGGCTTGGGGCTTAACTCCATACCATCCAACATTTCTGTTGAAAATAGGGACCTCCTAATGAAAAGTGGGACATTCAGAGATGGTTTTGTAGATCCTAGACTGTCCCTAGAAAATAGGGGCATTTGGAGAGTCTGATGGTACCTAATGTTCACTCTGTTATAACAAAGTGTTTTTCTAAGATGGCATGCATAACTATTATGCTATTTGTGGGGGGCAGAGTGGTGCCTCTTATGCAAAAGATGAGCCTAAGTATGTTTACTCAAAAGAAAGTCTCTAGTGGAAAGTCTATAGCTTTGTGGTAAAGTTCCAGGTTCAATCTGGAGAACTTCTGCCATAATTCCTTGTAGGCAATGCTGCTCGAGACCTGAGGCAGCTTTCTACGCCCCCCCCCCCCACACACCATGTTCAGTGGTGCTTATTCCCTAGTAAGCCTAAACTCAATTGATTTTATTGAACAAATGTAAATACATACTTAACCATTGAAACCAAATGAACTTTTGCTTCATTTTGTATGGATTTTGCCCACATATTATGCTTCGGTGCATAACATGCATAATTGGGAAAGCAAAAGTGTGATTGTATCAGCAAAATGAAACTGATGAAACAGAGCATAGAGAAGAAGAAATATTTAAGGGGCTCTGACTGGGTGCTTCAGAAAGGATAAAACTCTCCCTATAGAGAGCCTACATAAAGCGTATATTTAAAAGTCTGCCCATTTTTAATTACTTACTGAGGAAACTCTCTTAATTTCCCTAAGCTACTGTTTAATGATAGCCAGCAATATGAATGTCTGTTAATAAGCCATGATCAGAGAATGAAATTAACCCTGACAAATACTCCAGTTGTATAAAAGTATTCCATATGGTCTAAAAGGCGCATCTCCGCTACAGACATATCAGTTTTATTATGCCAAATCCCGATGAACTCATCTACTTTCACAAACATGTGTTTTGAACCCTGCAGAGGGAAAGCTGGGGGGCAATTTGGAGCAGGGAAACCACAGTCAGGGGTAGCTTTAAATACGGCTTCTCCTATTCTGCTCTAAATTCCCTTTTCCCAACACAGCTTTGCTTTACGGTGAGGAGGGGAAGCATTTGTGGTGGAATCTTACACATGTTATTGCGTGGCACACAGGTACACCCCAGGCCTCATTATGTACCACAGCATTTACTTAGTCATGCACTTCTTGTCTCTCCTCCTCTCCCCTTCATCATTTCCCCACTGTCAAGATTTAGACTGGAAGCTCCTTGGTGTGTAGGACCTGGTTTGGGGGGGGTTGCCTGCAAAAATACGTAATGCGCCCTGTGTTCTGTTGACTGTGCTTGAGAAACACAGTTGATTTGCAACTTGTGCAGGGGTTAGGTCAGGCTTCCTCAACCTCGGCCCTCCAGGTGTTTTGTTATCTAGTTATCTCTTGC
Organism: Podarcis filfolensis; assembly: GCF_964270895.1. Classification (NCBI taxonomy): domain Eukaryota; kingdom Metazoa; phylum Chordata; class Lepidosauria; order Squamata; family Lacertidae; genus Podarcis; species Podarcis filfolensis. Next base: position 79,399,655 of record NC_139608.1, read on the forward strand.
TTGGGCTACTGCAATGCGCTCTATGTGGGGCTACCTTTGAAGGTGACCCGGAAACTAATTAATCCAGAATGCGGCAGCTAGACTGGTGACTGGGAGTGGCCGCCAGGACCACATAACATCGGTCCTGAGAGATGTGCATTAGCTCCCAGTACATTTCTGAGCACAATTCAAAGTGTTGGTGCTGACCTTTAAAGCCCTAAACGGCCTTGGTCCTGTATACCTGAAGAAGAGTCTCCACCCCCATCGTTCAGCCCGGACACTGAGATCCAGCACCGAGGGTCTTCTGGCGGTTCCCTCATTGCGAGAAGTGAGGTTACAGGGAACCAGACAGAGGGCCTTCTCGGTAGTGGCGCCCACCCTGTGGAACACCCTCCCTTCAGATGTGAAGGAAATAAGCTGCTATCCTATCTTTAAAAGACATCTGAAGGCAGCCCTGTTTAGGGAAGTTTTTAATATTTAATGCTATATTGTTTTTAACACTTGATTGGGAGCTGCCCAGAAACTCAGCCAGATGGGCGGGGTATAAATAATAAATTATTATTATTATTTGAGGCTACAATTCCCATCATCCCTGACCACTGGTCCTGCTAGCTAGGGATCATGGAAGTTGTAGGCCAAAAACATCTGGAGGACCGAGGTTGAGGAAACCTGGGTTAGGTTCTGAGGATTGCGCATAAAGCCAAAATTGTGTGTAGTCAGAACCAGCCTTTTTTTTCTAGGAAAAAATGGTGCCAGTACTCACCATGAAGGCAAACCTTTCCTGCTGTGTGGAATGCAGTAGGGGAAGCCATGGATGAGTGTGTGGGCTTGGTGGGGAGGGAGTAGGGTGGGTAGGTAGAGGCCTCCACCTCCCACCAACTTCCTCCTTGCCCTCCAGCCAATCAGGAGGCTGCACTGTCATTTTTCATCCAATCCGGAGGGGCAGCTTGGCATTCGCGGGGTGAAACACCTGGTTTCTGTGATGTAGCGGCTCAGGGGGCACAGCATCATTAAACGAGAGGCGGCAGCTTGCCTTCAGTTCTGCAGTTGACCCCACAGCCTGTCTTCCTTTGGCTACTCAGTGGGCTCAGAATGTGCTTCCCTCTGTGCTTCTGCTGTCCCACTGGCAGTTGGAGCTGAGAGTTCTTTCTGGCAGGGAGGGAGGAAAGAAGCGAGTTCTCTGCAACTGTTCTTTCTTTGGCCAGGCTGAAGTTCTGAAGTCCATGGCCTTGTTTCCATGGAACTAACTGGAGATACTGCATTACACCTTTTTATTAAAAAAAATTACAAATATCTACTGAGTGCTGTACAGAACTGCACACAGTTTGCAACAGTTTAATGCAATGATAAAGATGAAAAGCTCAAACTTGATGTAATTGAACATATGAATGTCTTAAGATTGTTTCTTATCAGATTTTACCAATGTGCAGCTGTGCATCACTAAAATACCACAGAAAAGCACGTTGATGCACTCAGTCGCATTACCATTTATCGTTTTTACAGTGATTTAACCAAGTTACACATGTGGATCTGTAGTGGAGCAGAGGGAAAGGTACAAATGAACTCAGGGAACCAAAAAGAAGTGCGGATACTTAGTTAAAATGGAATTCAGGATACAGGGCAGAGCAAATTAATGTCACATAAACCAGTAAGATGGAAAATCCTCACATTCCTAATTCCATATCAAATTCCTACATGCCTGGAACCTTGCCCCATCCCAAGTACAGTCACACCTTGGTTCTCAAACGCCTTGGTACTTATATATTTTGGCTCTCGAATGGAGCAAACCCAGAAGTAAGTGTTCCAGTTTGCTAACTTTTTCGGAAACCGAACGTCTGACGCGGCTTCTGCTTGACTGCAGGAAGCTCCTGCAGCCAATTGGAAGCTGCACCTTGGTTTTCAAATGGTTTTGGGAGTCGAATAGACTCCTGGAACTGATTAAGTTCGAGAACCAAGGTACCACTGTATCATCATATTAGGAAGCAGCTAGGCAGAGACTGTTCAGTCTGTAGGATTAGGGGGAGAGAGTACTGCCAAGTTCTGCCTGCTAAGAAAAATTCCTTTCTAAATTTATCAAATTGCAGCAGATGGTGTTCACAAGATGGTGCTGCATCAAAGTGTCATGACTGCAGGCACTGGTGCCTATCAATGGAGATCTAGAAGTTATCACCCTCTTAGCTCTAACACCCTATAAAGGAAAGCATGATGCTTAGATAAACCATCCAAGATCACAGAATCCCTCTCTCTCATTCTCAAATGCTTTCACCAAATCATCTGAATAAGCAAACACACTTGAGCTCTGCATGTGCTCCAGTTGTCCTGATTTACCAGAAGCAGTCCTGATTTTCTGACAACAGTCCTTGGAATGTCATACCCCCATTCCACCTTCTAAGGAAACTTTGGAGCTGTTTCCATAAAAAACAATTTTAAAAGTAGTGTGCAAGTCAGCCCAGGGGCCCACAAATTGTGGCTAGGCTGAGCATCCTCTTTTCTTTTTTCATAATCAGTGTGACAACGTTTCACGGAGACCAATGAAGAACATTTCTTTTGTACTGACTAATAGGCAAGCAGGGCAAAAGTCTAGCAGAACTCTTAGCGTTTGGTAACACGCTTGGGAAGAAATTTTTGATGTGAGAATTAGGGTAACACAAGGACACAAAACAATGCACAAATCAATCTTAATTCAGTTTGTGGTGATGTTTAAAGCAACCAACAGAAAGTGTGTTCCATTCTATTTTCACATATGTGGTGTGGTTTTTTAAAAAAGCGCACAAAATTTTATGTACACAAAAGTACGTACAAGTTTACAAAGTGTTCAACGGCTTCCTTCATCCATTTCTTTTAAGGGAAATAGTTCCAAAGTTGAATATCAGCTACAGACATTGAAAATGTATCAAAAAAGTCCCTGAAGGAAATAGTGCATGATGACATGCCAACTTAGCTAGTGAGCAAGGTTCAAGGTACTGGCGTTGGTGTCTAAAATCCTATACAGCCTGGAACCAGGATACATGAAATATCATTTCACCCCCTTATATAATCCAATCAACCACTACATGCTGTAGGATATCCATTGCCTACAATGCAGGAATTTGCCATTAGTGTTGTGCCACCTACCCTTTGGGATTCCTGCCTCTTAAACATGAGAGGCACCATCTCTGCTAACTCTGTTGCCTACTGAATACCTTCCTCCTAACATAAGACCATAAGAATAGCCTGACCCATCTAGTCCAGCAACCTGTTCTCACTGTGGCCAACCAGATGCCTGTGGGAAACCAGCAGACAGAACAAAAGCACAAGAGCACTCTTCTTATAAAAGGATGTCACATAGAGGAGGGAGAAAGGTTGTTTTCTGCTGCTCCAGAGAAGCGAACACGGAGCAATGGATCCAAACTACATGAAAGAAGATTCCACCTAAACATTAGGAAGAACTTCCTGACAGTAAGAGCTGTTCGACAGTGGAATTTGCTGCCAAGGAGTGTGGTGGAGTCTCCTTCTTTGGAGGTCTTTAAGCAGAGGCTTGACAACCATATGTCAGGAGTGCTCTGATGGTGTTTCCTGCTTGGCAGGGGGTTGGACTCGATGGCCCTTGTGGTCTCTTCCAACTCTATGATTCTATGATTCCCTCCCTGCAGTTTCCAGCAACTCGGAGCATTGCTATCTCCAACTGTGGAGGTAGAACATAGTCATCATAGTCAGCAGCCATTAATAGCCCTCTCCTCCATGCATTTGTCCCACCCTCTTTTTAAAGCTATTCAAGTTGATGGCCATCACAGTATCCTGGGGGAGTGAATTCCATAGCTGGACCACGTGCAGTGTGACGGAGTTCTTCCAACAAGACTTTTAAGTTGAGATCTCCCCTGGACTACATCTGCACGGGAATTGTTCTAAAGATGTTTTTCATTGTTTTATCACTTGTCGTTTACTGCTCTGGGTTCCTTTGGGAGGAATGTTGAGATATACATTCAATAATAAATAAGAATAAATAATAAATAAAGCCATTCAGGGAAATGACACGGCAAAAAAAGAAGATTTATGTCCCCATGGGTCCACTTGCTGTGCTTTCCAGTTGCTCCAAGGAGCTAGAATTGTAAATGAAATTGCAAACCATTTACCTTGTAGAATTCCAGAGCTTTACTTCAGAGAAGTCTGTACATTAATCTGGAAACCAAGTTCACACCAGAATGCAGACCGCCCCCACCCCATAAATTCTTCAAGAATCTCCACACAAAGATGTCTTTGTTTTTACCTCAGAAATCACAGAATCATAGAATTGTAGAGTTGGGGTGGTTAAGTCCAGTCAAAGGTGACTATGGGGTTGCGGCGCTCATCTTGCTTTCAGGCCGAGGGAGCTTGCGTTTGTCCACAGACAGCTTTCTGGGTCATGTGGCCAGCATGACTAAACCGCTTCTGGTGCAATGGAACACCATGAAAGAAGCCAGCGCACACGGAAACACCGTTTACCTTCCCACCACAGCAGTACCTATTTATCTACTTGCACTGGCGTGCTTTCAAACTGCTAGGTTGGCAAGAGCTGGAACAGAGCAATAGGAGCTCACTCTATCATGGGGATTTGAACCGTTGACCTTCTGATCGGCAAGCCCAAGAGGCTCGGTGGTTTAGACCACAGCACCACCTGTGTTGTAGAGTTGGGAGGGACCCCATGGGTCATCTAGTCCAAACCCTGCCCACAGCCATCCCTGGGTGGGCTCAAACCACCAACCTACTGGTCAACAGCCAGACACACTGACCCATTGTGCTAAAAGTTGCAGGATATGCGAGTCCAAAGTTTTGTGCGGAATTTTGTGCAACCTGGAACATCCTATTGCTTCTTCAAGAACTATGTAGCCACAAACATGGTTTCCTACTGCAGGTCAGACTTTGGGGCTGTCCATAATGGTGTGTCCTACACTAGCTGGCTGACAGCGAGTCTTCCAAGATCTCAGGCAAAGATTCTCGTGAGGCCTGCTCCCTATAGTCCTTTCAGTGCTGTGGGTTGAATTGGGGACTTTCGGTATGCAAAACATGCACTCAGTCACTGAATGATGGCCCCTCCCCCCCATGAGGATCCAATCTTACCAAGGTCCAGTGCCCTCACCCACATTCACACAGAGAGGGAGGAAATCAAATTATTACAGCTTCTGCTTTTCAGCTGTGCAACCAGTTCAATGGAATAAGACAAACCATTGTGAAAACATCACCCCAGCCTTTGAAAATGCCCACAAATGTTTTCATGAGTTATTAAGCACAGGGGCCTATTGAACGATGATTTTCACTTTATAAAAAAGGTGTTCGCCACAGGAATTTGTTTGAGCCATTTTTCTCTCTCACCATGGCAACTCGGAAGATATCCGAGCCTTTCAGACTAAGACAATGCCTCGCAGTTTATAAAATAATGTTTAGTGCACACTTCACTTTTTTCTGTGTTTTTCTCCCCCTGCTGTAAACTGAATGAAGCATTTTTAAAAGCTCTTTAGCAAAGCAGGATTGGGGAGGGGTGTTGAAATCTATGCAGCAACACAATCTGCTTTAACAGAAGGTGGGGGGAGGGAACACTACGCAACCGACTCTTATAAGCAGACAGGACCAAAACCCTACAAAACCCTAAACAAATTTATTTTTAAAAACAGACAGAAACCTACAGGAAACAAACAAAAATTATTCCACTGCTGCATACACTCCAGTTGCCCCTATTTTCAGTCTCCCTATTTTGCTTTTGGGGGGAGATATCGGGGTGTCTTAAAATGGTTCATTCCTCATAATTAAAACTCTGTTTGGGGGTAGTGACTGCTCTCCCCTTCCCCCTGTACACCACATTAATATAAATGCATGGATACAAATGATGAGAATGTCAAGTCCACAGATCTCCCTTCTACTTTGACTGTAAGACAGTAGCTCTGACTGCATGGAGTCAGGAACATTATCTGTAAACCCCAGTTACACACTGAGCTAGCTATTATCATGCCCTCGTCACCAAATGCAGATTTCTAAGGCTGAACACTTTCAGGAGGGTGCGTGGTAACCATAGTTATGTATGAATGTGCCAGAATTACATAGGTGTGTGCAGACTGAAAAACTCAGCTTCCTGAGAATTGCATTTTTAAAAAATCTAACCCATATGGTTGGAGTTGCCTTTATGCCATAAATAATTTTCTAATGTTCTGTTTTCTGATGTTTTAATCTACATTTGATTTTTTCCATAGGCTGCATTGAGACATATAGTTGGAAGCAGGCATACATTTCTTAAACAAATAAATGAAGGGATTCCCAATTGTCAAGGCCCAGGCCTTCATCTTTTTGAATGATTAGCAGAAGCAAGTAACTTATCCAAAGTGATAGAAATGGTATCAGTCTGCTTCATTTGTATAAATGCTACAGGCTGCCCAGAAGTTAGCTTTCCTTCTGACTGGATTGTAGCATGTCACACCCATCATCCACACCCATCTCTCACACACTGTGTGGCTAAATTGAGAAGGCCTGCAAATTTTAAGGACTATGTCATGGAACAACAACACCATACTATCCAACTTTTTCAGACCTAAAACATCTTCCAGGAAGTGCTCCCAAGCAAGTCATGTGACCTACACTTCACTCTCGCCACAAAAAACCCTCTTTTTCAGGGCAAAATCTTGTGCGCCACTAGAAAAGCACTTGGGTGTGTGTGTGTGTGTGTCAAGAGTGCAGTGCAAGAGATCACAGCACCCAAAATGGCCAACACAATCTACCACAAAAAAACCCAGCACGTGCTGTTTCTTTCAAGGCACTTGTCAGGTTTGTCACACACCCATATTAACCACACCCAAGGGTCATTACATGTCCTGCACCCCTGGCCTACCTGGTGGCAAGTCAGTATATCAAGTCCATAGTCCAGGGTCAATTCCCCATGTTCAAAGTCCAAAAACAAAGCACAGTTATGTGGAGGTCCAGGAGCCTCCCAGTCAAGGTCCATCAACATGGGCAGTTGAGCAGACACAGTACCTCTGCTCTGCTGCCTTTTTATACTGCAGAATCTGGGCTTGATGAGGCATGTGACCCTCGCCTGTTCCAAGCCTACTCCACCTGAGGAATCACATACCTTCTCCCAGAGCTAGCAAGCCCTACCTGGCCAGCTAGGGAGCTGGGCTGTGGGCCCTTGTCTGCCTCAGCCACCTAGAGCACCCCTCCCACTGTTCCCTACATCTCTGAGCCCACTGTGTTTGTGGAGACCAGGGCCCTTCAGGCTCTGGTGATGGGTCCTGCTGCTCTGGTGATTGGTCTTCCTCCTCTCCATTGTCCTGTCAGTTCATGACATCACAGTGGCCAACATCTACAGGCAACCACTTCTTCCCTTTAGTTAGTTAGTTATTATACACATGAGATACTTCATAAAACAAATAATCTATGTGTCATCCAAAAATACTGAGTGGGCCATTTTAAGCAGCTATCGCACAGTAAGTGGTTTCAGGTTTCCACTTTAATTTACATTCTCAGAGGCGGTGGAGCATTACCCTGTGACTGAGGAAACACCTGCAAGCCTTGAGCCATTCAAAGGTAGCTCACAGGCGCTAGAACAGGCTTCCTCAACCTCGGCCCTCCAGATGTTTTTGGCCTACAACTCCCATGATCCTTAGCTAGCAGGACCAGTGGTCAGGGATCATGGGAATTGTAGTCTCAAAACATCTGGAGGGCCAAGGTTGAAGAAGCCCGCGCTAGAAGAAGAAGAAAAGGTAGAGGTAGTTCTGTGCCAAACACTTCTCCTGGGTTTTTTTACAAGTCCCCATCAATTAATGAGCAAAGAAAATACATTCAAAAATTATCAAATAGAGAATTTTTTGCTGCAATTCTCAGGGCTGGGGTGCAGGGGGCGTTGTTGCATTTGCCTTTGGAGATGGGCAGGGAGTTTGTCCTTTCATTCAACAAATCATCTATCAAGGTGTCGGCATTTTGCAGCCTTCCAGGGTGTCCATACTTTCTGAAAACACCATGACTGCCTTGGCTGCGCTTCCTTGTAAGTGTGGAAACCAAGGAGATTTTCTACCACGATCCTGATAGCCATTCACAGTTACAAAACATATAGATATAGATCATAGGAGCCCACTCCAAGGGGCCAAAGACACTTCGGTCCCCCTAAAATAGTTGAGGGGCCAGGGGCCCCCAAAGTTGATAGCCACTGCCATTCAAATGCTGTGTGTACATCATGCCTTGTGATCAATTATGTAGGGTGGGGCTTACCTGGGGCCCCCAATACTTTATTCAAGTTGGCACCCATGATATAGCTAGATATATAGATATGAAGAATGTCTGGATCTAGTTGAGTTGGCAGGAAAATAAGAACTATATGACTCTTCTATGAGGCAGCAAGAAGGATTTGACCTTCTCACGGTATGAAGAAATCAGGCTGTGATGAAACTCTTGCAAACTCTTTCTTAATCACACTAGAGAGTGACGGAATGTTGAGAACTGAATTTATTCTGTAAAGCATAAAGTACGTCAATATTAGCTTTGTGGCTATTTTTAAAAGCAAGGTGTTCATAATATGCCTGCAGAGTTTCCATCTTCTGAAGACTGCAAGGCAAGCAGGGTGTGATACAGCCTTGCTATATTCAGGCAACACACACACACTCAGAGAGAAGATGGATTACGCTGTATGAATTTTGGTGACATCGAAAACCTATTCATCTTTGTGGAGATTATTCTCTTTCAGTTTCAGAAAGCTGGGATTGCACTTCCGAGCTTTGCTGAAATCAACCTTCCAAAAGTGAAACTAACTTGTGGAATTCTGTAGCAGCGCAGACTGCCACAAGAAGGAAAATGCATAGGAATTTATAGACCTACGTTTTCTGACTTTAGGAAGGCCGCAGCCTCATGTTCTACCAAAATGTGACTTTAACAGGAGAGGATGATCCCAAGCGGCAAGTGGGTTACACATGTTGCCTATACGTTGAAGTGAGTGTCACAAAAACATAATAAAGGCAAGGCTCTGTGAAATCTGCCGGTGAACACAGGAGGGAGTTAAAGAGCCCTTTGACTGTGCCTTGCAAGAGAAAGTTGCTGATGTGTAGGTAAAGGGGGCCGTTCACATCAAAACCTTCATTTGGAGGGGGGCATATGGCATATGGAGGGGGGCATATGGGAAGCATTTAGGGCTAGTTTGACACACACACACACACACACACACACACACACACACACACCTGTTGTCGTTTCTGTGCTAGACTCATTAACACAGAACAGGTCAAAACAATTGCTTCAATGTGGATACATTTTGTATGCATTGATCCTACACCCCCACTGAATTCTTCTGTGTCAGCTTTTGTTAGATCCCACAGAATGTAAAATGTTCTGCATATTATTACTGCTAACTTAGCATACGGCAACTTTTTAAAATGATTCCTTTTGGCACAGCAAATCAGTTTCCAAGAACATCTGCTTTTATTCGGATTGTACATGTTTCCCTGCACAACTATAATATGTTTAACATATATAAAATGCATTCCCATTTCCCCCATACCCTCAATAGAATAAATTGGATATATATATATATATATATATATATATATAGGCATGTCAACAACATACTGAAAGGGAAACACAAGTCGGTAATTCACCATGGCAGCTTTGTTGATGTTTTCTGCTATTACAATTTATGACTTCAGCACTATCTCCTTATTTGAATTACTGCTTTTGTATGTGTTCATTTCTAGGCTATTTGTTATGCTTTATCACTGCCATATGGTTGTGAAATTTAATGAGTCAATGGGCAAGATTTCCAATCAGAGCATTTAAGAAGGGGGGGATTCAGTTATGGATGCTGTGGGTCTTTCTTTGCCCCTTCTATCCATATTGTATTGTGCTAAGATACTGTGGTATTGGTGGTCAAGCCACAGGCAGTGATTGGTTGCACTGCCCTAAACGTTATAGAAGGATGCAGCAGGTCAAAGGTCTTTCACCACGCTGATGAGCTAATTAGATCCCAGAGAGGATCAGAGCAAGTAGAAGGACTTTGGAAAGGAAGAGGAAAGCACCTAAAGAGGCAGCAGATCTGGAGAAGGAAAGCAGTCTAGGAAAGGTGGGTTGGCTGGAACAGGATGGGGTCCATGGGGTGAAGTGAGAGAGAGAAAACTGAAGGAAAGAGCCCAAGAAAAGAACTGAAGCAGAAAGGCGAAAGGTGAACAGAGAATAACCGCTCATCCAGGCTTCCGGGTGGGTGACATTTGCCGCATGGCTCAGCCACAGTGGGTCCAGGGAGGCTGCTGTCTTCCAGCGCTGCAAGGAAAGGAGATTGTCACCTGCCTCCACCCACCTCCAGCCACAACAGCCTCTCAGGTGAGGGCAGGCAGGGCTGATCAGTGGCAGGGCTTGGGGGCTGTGCCCAGCCCACCCCTGGCCTGGTGCAAACCATCTTCTTGGCTGTTCGTCATTGGATTTTCCACCCACTCACCCAGTCTGCTAGGGGCCCCTTGGGGGGGCAGACAATTGGCATATGGACCTTCCTATGGTTTACTTGGCCACTGTATTCAAAGCCAGGGAGGAATTTTCTCCTGCAAGCAAATTGGCCAGCTTGCGGGTTTTCGCTTTCCTCATAGGAACCATCACAACTTTGGTAGATAAGGCATTGAGCTGGATCATGATGGGGAAAATATATTAATTTAAGTCATTATGAGCAATAGGAAATATAGAGATGCAACAAATATCCAAGATTTCCATTTCCCCAAAGGAAAAAGCAGAGATTTGCAGTTCCAGGAAAGCATCCCAAACAGGAGTGTTAAGTAGGCACAGATTTCTGTTCCACCATGAATTCGTTGCATGCAGTGATGTTCTGCTGCAGCTCGGCTTCTGACGAAAACAACATTATTCATCTTACATTATCACCACCCACACCAGACCCAATTATTTCTGCAATATTTCTGCCTCAACAACTACTACCGAGAGTTTGGGACACGTATCTGCAAATGTGCAATTTTTGACAAGCTAACATATTTGGAATTATCTTATAGCTTTGCTTGCCATGGTCCTCCCCATTTTATATTCATAACAGCCCTGTGAGGTAGGTTAGGCTGAAGGAGAGTGGCTGGACAAAGCGTCATGGCTGAGTGGGGATTAGAACCTTATCTCCAGATCTTAAACCAATACTCTAACCTCTATACCACACTGTGGCCTGCCACTCACATTGAAGAAGTAGATGGGAGGCCCTGACCAGGCATGGCAGAAATTTGAAATTCTCTCAGAGCCACAGATACACATGCGCTTCCGGGTTTCTCTCCCCACCCCCAGTTTACATGCCTATGGATTCTGCACACATACAGAATCGTATATTAAAAACATAAGTTGCTTGGAAATGCTTGGGGAAAAGATCCTTTCATCAGCATCGCTCAGTCATGGCAAAGCGGAACATAGAGCCTTGAACCTTCCAAGCTGGTAATTTTCCAGCTGGTTAGCTACCCTTCACACTTCCCAATAATAAGGATAATGCTTGTAGTTTGGCCGCCTCTCCTTTCAGTCTGTAAGTGAATTCCAGGGATTTGCAAAGGATCATTATTGCTGTAGCAGATTCACAAACATCGCAAAATTATGCATGCTGTAAATCCCTGACAGAAACCATTTTGCATTAAGCTAGTATTATTCCAAAATTCTCATTAAAATGTAAGTACATAGAAAGTGTCATATAATGATCTTGCTACATGCTTAAATAAGGGCAGGGTATGTAAGGTTAATCTTGTGTTTTTGTGTGATGTCTGGATTTTTCAGAGATAATGAGAATATTTTTTTTTTCTCCTGCTAAACTTTAAAGTGGATTTTTAATAGCTCCCTGAAATGCTAGAAATGACAGTGTTGGCTAATGAAGTCATCTGTTTATCTAAAAGACAGACAGCTAGACAGAACACTCTTCACACTTAACAGACTGGCATCTTCTACTCTTTGTTAAGAGAATTCACCTCTTTTGGATGGAAGTGCATCCATATCTTTGTTCATTCCAGCTCTCGTCACAGACACCACTCACTTGCATCTCATTTTATTTCTACAGCGGACATTTAATGCTAGCCAAAAAATGGAAAGCCACTTTCTAAACTACTCTTTGTTTAAAACATAATGGACTGAGGTGGAAGAAAGAACAGCTTCTAAGTACAATTCCAAACCATGTTTTTTATACCTAAAGATTAAAGGCAGTGCGGCGATGGCCAAGTTTCTTGACTGAACTGATGCCTACTGGCAGTTTATCTAAGGCTGCAATTCTGTACACATTTACCTGGAAGTAATCCCCATTGAACTTTGAATTGACATGCATAGGATTGCACTGTTAATCCTACTGATTTTTGCAAACGTCAATAGGTTTAACAGTCCAACCCTTGCCTTCAGGGGAACATTGTGATAAAATAAGGGTTTGTACAGAACTTTGTACACAAAAAGTACTATAGGAAAATCAAGCGAAATGCAGTCCATTCCCTCCTCTCCTCCAAAGGTTTGTCCTGGACAGAGATGCCAAGTTACATCCAAAACTGAGGGTGTGTGGCCGTTGCTACAGTTCTGCATGTTATACAGTTTTTAACACAGCTGGAATAGGACTGGGGGGAAACAGTGGTAACTTTTTAACAAGTTAGGAAATCAATTAGCCTCTTCAGTGTAAAACATTAATAGTGTAAGTGATCAAGAGCAATAATGCTTAAAGATGGCTCAGTAAACCAACTGGATTATCCCACATTTCCATTAAATGAATTGGTGCAAATGGGTGCACCCGGGAGGAAAAACGTAAAGGATTAACAGCTGAACGGAGCATTAGGACAGAATTGGAGAGATCAGTATTCATTATCTAGGTTTCCATATAACATTCAGATTGCACCAGATGTTGAAACAACGTAATCTGAGACAAACGAGCCTGAAGACATTGTTAAATGCTAGTGAGATGGTTTTTTTAAATATATTATAATAAATCCAAAAATTTACAGTTGCTCATTCAAACCACACACTTAACAGGGAAATCCATTGCAACAGTTAGTTCTGGTACAAGCCCTTGAAATACAAGCAAACAGGTTGGATCTCAGTAGCATGGGAAGTTCAAGGTAAAGAGAATAATCTGAAGCCCAGGAAGGGGTGCAAATTTCTGTCCCAATTTCAGCTAGGGATAGAGTATAATTTTGTTCAGTCTGCCCCACAGACCTAATGTGCAGCTCCTGGACTTATGTGCAGATCGGAACAGAATTAACCATCAGATTGTGTTCTTCTCCAAATTTTGTGATCCACTTTCAGTTTAATAAAAAAGGCACAAAAATGCACATTTGGGGGTTACAAAAGTGTATGTTTTGTGTAGAAATGCATAGAAAAGCATGCATTGTTGCTGATGGATGCTAGCCCCCGCTGCCAATTCATAACTACAGACTTCAGGTACTTCAGCACTGAAATTGGTTTTGCAAGCGCTGGTCAAAGGTACCCAGAGTTAAGCTGTGGTGCAGATATAATGCTGTATCAGGATAATGAATGAAAAAAGGGAGAGTTGATTGCAAGGCGGAGGTGGAAGCCCCAAGGTGTGGGTCTCTAACCACAGCTAGAAGAGCAGAAAATATTATGTATCCACGAAACCCAAATCTTGCATTTAGTAGGATATATAGTGAATTCTGTAACAGAAATATGAGGTTGAGATCACAACAGTATTCTGTGCTATGAAACATGTGTAACTTTGATCTCAACAAAAGATACTGTAGACACAATCAGTTTCACAGTGGCCTGACATCATCCTTAAAAATGGGGCTTCTGTATTCAAGTGATTGACCAATTGCAGGATGCTTCTTTTGGTTCATCTATGACTTGATTTTCAAAACTGATGTTATCAGTGCAAACGCATGGTTTTAGCATCTCTCTGCCCAGCTATGCTCCTAAGCACATACTTAAACGCTACTGTTAAATTAATCAATATTAAATCAGCAAACTCACTTCGTTCTCAAGTAGACATTATTGTAGCAATCTTGTTTTGCTTCAGGTTTCTTGTTCATCACACCAAGTTATTGTCATCATAAAAGCAACAACATTTACTCTGTATGATTGAGAATGGCTATTTCAGTGGAACAGAACTAACATGCTCATGATGAGCTAAATAAAAAGAGTATAGAACCTAATCAAAAGAAGCATTAAAATCCATTTATGTGGTAATCACTTTTACCTTCAGAGAACATCACTGCTACTCTGCACAGGGATTTTGATTTACATTTGATTTACCAAAAACGAATATGAATCCATAATCAGTATGAAAACAGACTAAAGTTCAGCTTTCTTTACTAGATACTTTCCATACAGCAAAGTGTGAAAAAGGGTCAGAACTGGCCAGTTATTTCTTGCTTCAAATATTTTTGTAATGAGCTATTGGTTTTCCATCAGTCTCAATCTATTGTCTTCCGTCATATATCAAATTTGTTAATTTAGAAACCAATGCGATGTTATAATTCTGTTTCTGTTGTTATTTGACCAAGGCACTGTTGGCATGTTACCGAAATAGTGTGTTACACACACACACATTCCCAAAGCCTAGTTGATAGACTTGAGATCATTCTGTCCACATTAGTGAAAGTGCTGCAACAGATGCTAAAAACCTGTTTGCTACCCATGCCAGTGCAAACTGTGGTATTTAAAAAATTCAGAAACCACACTGGCAACACACATCACCAAAACCTCCATATGTTACCAAAACACAATTTTCAATCTAGTGGATAGGTATTTTTCAGAAAAAAGCACAGCACTAACACTACAGGTGATTAAATTGGTCCGAAGACTAAAGTCCTACTCTCCAGCAACATGTGATGACTATAGTGACAGCAATCAGTTAAATTAGAATGAATCCTTAGAAAGAATCCTGAATTTCATTTCTTCACGATTTTTATTCCAGGTTGCCCAGCAATTACAGCCTTATTTGCGTGTTCAAATAAAAGCTGGGGGAAGAAATTATGGGAGGAAGACCACATGTTCCTGACCCTACCAGCTCCATCCTTGATTTTCATACACTGAGAGAGGCAGTCTGAAGGGTGATGCTTTGAATGTTTGGCAGAACACAGAATCTCCCTACAGGTCTACAGCCTCAATATGTGAAGGTTGGGGTGGAGCAGGCAGGTTTGTTGGCAGGAGTGGTGCATACACCATGTGCCCCCTCTACACTTCATCCCCTCATGTATGCTTTGAACACCTGAATAAGCCTACAATCACACTAGCATGTGTGTCATATTCAGAGCCAACATGTCCATCGGGTACCAGATGCTAGCAGATGAATCACAGGAAATGACCACTGACATTGTGTGAGCTTCCATCAGGGCTGCCAATCATTTGGGGCCTGAAAGCACATTTAAAACTGGAGAAGCTGCCATAAGCACCCCACACATCCATGCGCAACCACACTCATGCACACACACTCCGTTTTAACATCACCACCAGTTCAACTTGAAAAGTGTGTGCTTTGCCACACTGGAGCCTGCTGTGGGTTTGTGGCTGTTTGCGTTCACTTTGATTTGCACAGTCCACAGGATGTTACCCTTCAAATCAGTGGTGTTATGTCCTTTTCTGGTGCCCAGGGTATGTGTGCGCATGCTGGGCAGGGGTGGGGCGCGGAGGGTCAACAGAAGCCACAGTGCCAGGCCAACCCTCATACCGAGCATATGTGCACAGGGCACAGAGGGTTCACAGAACCCACACATCATCTCAGCCTTAGCTCCCGGAGCCATGATGCACCCCTGCCACCCATGCAGGGAGGAGTGGCTGGCTGATGCAGCCCTTGGCAGGGAAATCCCCCCTTACACTGGCCATGCGGCCATTCAGCAAGGGGGCTGGGGATGCGGTGGTGAGGCCAGGGCCTAGAGATCCCCCGGCAACGGGCAGGATGGAACAGGGATCCGTGTTGAGGGGTGCTTGGCTCACCACCACCCCTAAAAATCGTGCGTCCGAGGCTATGGCTGTCCTGGCACACACACGCCCAGCTACAACCTGAGAGAATATAGGCTTGGCTTGTTGGTATTGATCTGCCGAGTGTATGCAATGAGCAGTGTCTCCTTCCCACAGAACAAAACAAGAATGCAGATTTCTATCCTTCATCGTGCAGGAAATCAAGAAGCACAAGAACAGCCTAAGCTGGATTGGGCTAACCGTCTATTGAGCCCAGCACTTAGTCTGTGGCTAAACAGATGCCCCTGGGAATCTCACAAAATTGGACATGAAGGTGTATGTTGCTTCCTTCCTTCCCGGTAGTTGGTAACCTGAGGTAAGCATTTAGAGGCAATCTCAAGATGGAGGTTCCACTTAGCCACTATAGCTAATGGCCATTGTGAGGCCTATAGTACATGAATTTGTCTAGCCCTGTTTGGATTGTGTGTTTAAATAATAATAATACAAGAGATAACAGTACAGAGAGTAGCACAAACATGTATCTAAATCTAGAATGTCCCACCTCCTCCTGAGGTCCAGCTATAGCAAATGAAGTATGTGCCTTTAGGCTTTACAGTTGGTTCAGGATTGCAATCGATGAGCAGGAGGCAGAATTTTGAGAGCACTGCAGTAAGGAACTCCAAACAGCAGTTGGCAGCAGAAAAGCAGCAGCTGCAACTGGAGACAATTCTAGCAGGTGGCAGCAGCGCCCAACCAATAGGAATTGCTAAGCCAGGCCTTACATAAACCTCAATTTTCCCTCCTAGGTGGCTTTCGGCAAGTAGTAATTCAACCCATAGGAATTCAGCCCATAAAGTTGAGCCATTCCCTATCTGAAGTATTCTACAGGATACTAATTCCGCTCTTCAGTGTTCTTACCCGTTCGCAAAGAGAAACTCATTTCCATGCCAAATCTGTGCACACCAGAGGCCTTTTAAGTTCAAGGTGAACCAGTTTCCAACAGCACCCTTAATGAGGGTAGCTGGCTGATGAGAAGGCACAAGTGGCAATGCAATGAATGCTGAGCCTTTCTAATACCAAATCATTGCTTCTCCAGGAAGCTTCCATTTCCTTCTGTCTCAGAGCTGAACTGCATGATCAGCAGAGGTATGCAGTGAAGTTCCAGCACTACTATGCAGCTGCACAGTGCGAAAATCATATGATTGAATACTCACCCTGCATACCCTCCAAGAGTACCCATATTTCACAAAAAGTAAGCATTATGAGGCCTCTGAATTCTTCTTCTTGCTGAAACAGGGCACTAATAATCAAAAGGAAAATAGGCAGTATAATGAACTTTCGGTGACCCTTTTTGTGACTCTATTTCCAATGCATTAACATGAATTATTAACAATTTGTTGGCCTTTCACTTTCTTCCAACAAATCAATGCCCATTATGTGAACATTCTCCTTCAACTACAGCTCTCTGCTTCCTAAAAAATGGAACTGTTGTGCCTGCAATACTGATATTTATATACATCTATCACACACACACACAATTCAAAAACATACCGTGCCTTAGGCACACCAAGTAGGGGGGGGCAGACCCAAAAAATAATAATTCAGTGAAGCAGCTGGGCCCTCTCAAAGTTTTGTGGTGGCCATGCATGCATGCCACAGGGTGTGTTCACATCACACACACAGGTTGGGGGCATTCACACGGCATGTCAGCATGCCCCATGGCAAATGTGAGTGATGTCATGGCATGCACGAGTGATGGTGCAAGCATGCTGCAGGGCATGCTGACATCATGTTCACAGGCTTTATTGCATGCTGACACCATGCGCACACACCACAGGGCATGCGTGCATGAAGTATTGACGTTGCACGGCCATGGCCCCCTCAGTCATGGGGGCAAGGCAGTGCACATGCCTTAACAATAGCTTTCGGTTATACCGGGTGGCGCTGTGGGTTAAACCACAGAGCCTAGGACTTGCTGATCAGAAGGTTGGCGGTTCAAATCCCCACGACGGAGTGAGCTCCCATTACTCGGTCCCTGCTCCTGCCAACTTAGCAGTTCGAAAGCACGTCAAAGTGCAAATAGATAAATAGGAACCGCTCCAGCGGGAAGGTAAACGGCGTTTCCATGTGCTGCTCTGGTTCCCCAGAAGTGGCTTAGTCATGCTGGCCGCATGACCTGGAAGCTGTATGCCGGCTCCCTCAGCCAATAAAGCAAGATGAGCGCCGCAACCCCAGAGTCGGTCACGACTGGACCTAATGGTCAGGGGTCCCTTTACCTTTTTATACCATGTTACCATAGCTACTTCACCAGAAGTTGGTTGAGAGGGCTTTTCCACCCCAGCATAACCTTCCACCTTGTGCCTCATCAACCTAGACTAGCCATGGTCATGGCAATCTCCGGTGAGTACCAAGGTGGGATCGATAACAGGGCCCTGAGCCAACCAAACACCCACTGATGAAGCCTTCAAAAAAACAGATCACTGCATGGTATTGGTTTTTGCGCATTGAGACCCCTAGGCCTCCCCCCGTGATGAATAAAGATACTAGGATACAGCATATTAGGTTAATGGTTAATGGGCAAAGTTGTTGAGCTTTTGGGGGGGGGGCACGCAACTCTCTCCCATGCCGCTGCAAGTGGAGGGAGGAGAGCAATCCCCACAGAGGCTTGGGAGGGAAGCTGCGCACCCTGGGAGGGAAGCTGTGCGCCTCGTGTGAGCAGCATGTGTGCGCTGGGGTGGGCCTCTCGACAGCCCGCCAATCCCAGGCGTGCAGGAGGGCGGGGCTGGCTGGCTGCCTCAGTGCCCGCAGAAAAGCCTGCAGCGCTCCAACAGGCTCTGCTCTGCTCGGCAGTGGCTGTTGGCTGGCCTGGCTGGCCTGGCTCTTCAATCCCCGGACTCCAAATCTCAGCCCCGGATTCTTGGCCTGGCGCCCCTGAGAGCCTGGCACCTGGGTGCCCCGCACCCCTACCGCCTATGGGTAAGCCGTCCCTGGATACACACTGAGTAAAATAGAAATGCATTCATTTAGACAATGACCCCGGAATACTTCTCCTTCATAGAGTGCTACTAAATAATCTTCAGAAAGAAAGGTAGTAGTAGTAATACAGAACAAACATGCAGCTGTTTCTTCTGTCTATCTTTCTTTTTTTCTTTCTACGAAGCACTGGTAATATTAGCAATAAAATTGATAATTGTTGTCTGCCCATTACGGTCTAAATTGGATTTGACACAAAGTGACTCATACTTAGTTACTACCATCAGCAAATTCTAGCCAACAAAGGTTTACAGTCCTTTATCTTAATAATGTTACTGCAACCAATATAGCCAGAGGGGGCCTATTTATCATAATCTAAATCTCATAAGATAAAATGAAAGCCTATATGGGAATAGAAAAACTGTATCAGTGCGAAACAGGATGCTATTAATGAACACTGGTGAAGAATTGAGTGTTTCTGCCATCGCTCACACTGCAATCCATGGCAACAAATGCCCACTTGCACAGAGAAACTAATCTATAAAATCTCTTTGAAGCCATGAAATCTTAAAAACGGGCTTGCAGCACTGCTACACAGCTAGCACATTCCTAGCGATAAAATGCAGTGAGGTTTGGGAGCAATATTCAACTAAGTTGTACTCGAAGTAGGCCCACTGAAATTAATGGACCTAACTTAGTCTACTCTGAGCAAAATTTGGTTGAATAATTCCCTTGTAGTGTAAAAAAAAAAAAAGACTAAGGGACTAAGGAATAAGAAAACTGCTCATATTACAATCGCAATTCTCCTTTTTACTCATTTATCAGTTTCTCCACAAAATGCTTCCTCTTAGTATTAATGGCATCATCCCCTTAGGGCGGGGGTGGTGGGAGTAACCTAGTCTATTCTATAAGCTATCAGTAGGGCACCAAGTTTGACAGCCAGCCAGTTTGTGACTCCATAAACCACTAAAGGGAAGTCTAAGCACTCAAAAATAACAGCAAGAGAATTTCCCTAATTTCTTTTAAGCTTCTTGTTTTATAATGAGTAGGGCAGAGTTTAAGAAACCAGAAATCATTGGTGCACAATCATTTAACTTCCTTTTCATAATATCCGAGTTGTTACTTCATCAGAGAGTAGTTACCGTGCCTGACATTCCTCCAATGACCACATAGGTATTGGTACATTTCTTGACATTGAGTCAAGTCAGAACATTGAACAGAGTGACTTCACAATGTATGTGAACCCATTAACCCAACATTGAGCAAGAACCGGCACTAAAGCATTTTCATGTTGCGTGACTGAAGACAAGACACTCCGATTAATAATTTCAGAAACAACCTAAGTATCTTGGGATAGATCAACAAAACACTTACTGAGACCAAAGCTCATAATAAGTCAATTAGAACTCAAGCCTGGAAAATGTACCTTGCTACAAGGCAGTCATGTGCTAAGTTCAGTTGAAAACATACAGTACACACGACAAGAGTGGTTTGTAAGCTAAAGTAGGTTATTATTAAACCAGCCACTTGGCTCAGATAGTGGACTTGGAAATCATCAACCCATTCACAGAACTGCCATGTCAAGATAATTTATACTTTATTGGGTCAAATCACACCTGTTCTCTCATTTGATTACATCAGTTCTTCTGATGCTTAAACTATAAAGATACCATTCCATTATGTGACCTATTTATTCATTTCCAGTTTTCAACCCTGTTCATGTTTCCACCCAATGGGCTCACAAAATGGCTTTCAGCAAAAAAGAAAGACCTTGGCAACATCCCCTTTCTTGTAGGCCTGACAAAATCAACAGGTCTTGACTTGTTTCCTTCATGCAAGGAATTAGCATAATCCTAACTTGGTCTTGTGAGCCAAACATTGTTCATTTCTATCTCCTAAACATCCTTTGTTCCAATCACATAGGTAAGAAGGAACCCACATAGCACAGAAACTGTGTGTGGAAATGATGCTCTTTACACACACAAACACATTGGTATCTCTGTTAGGGTGCCACACAGAGAGACATGCACACACAAAGTAGGGTGTTAGGATGCACCCTATCGACCAAACTAAAGAGCACATTTTGTCCTGACATCAATTGTGCCCTTTTCCTCCATGAGTGAATGGTAGATGTTTACATATATGGGAGAAAAGAAGGACTTTACTCTGAAACACAATTGACTTGGGGGCTCGCCCTACCTCTGTCGACCCTCAGAGTCTTGGGGAAAATCCGATTTGCCCTGTTCATATATACTTTGCAACAACCACAGTGAATTCATTTTATCAGTCAGAACCTGTTCTTTTTAAAATCGATAGAATATCCAATACAGACTATAATAATGTGACCATTAATGGAAGATATTGAGAATTCAGACCACTTCTACATGCATTCCCTAACCCTTTTGACCCGCAAAGCCCCTTCCTGGGACCCAGCTCATGGGCAATAATACTAGGCTAAGAAGAAGAAATGGGTTTATTTATTTTTGTTGTGTGATTTCCTGAAAACATATGAGCACGTTCTTTTGTGTGCAGTGAAGAAAAAGCAGGGGCTTTGGGACTGTAGATGATCATGTCCCTGGAAAGTTGTGTCTACAGCTATATTTTGGTGTTTTGGACTCTGTTATCTATGCTCAATTCAGACATACACCATTAGTGCACTGAAACGGAACCACTGGCTTTAGCTAAAATCTAAAAATATGCATCTGAAGGCAAGCCTTAGTTAAGAAAACCCACAGCTGCTCTCCTATGCTACCCGTAGGTGTCACTAATCTTCATTGTTGAAAACAACAGCAAAGGAGCAGGCAATTCCAGACCAATGGCTTGCCTGTTTGCTTTCCCCAGTTTCCTTTGGCATCGTAGCCATAGGTCATCAGTTCAACAGCAATGTTAAGCTGCATCTGCCTTGTTAAAACAGAGGATCAGCAAGGTTCCCACAATAGCTCATGTCTCTGTGTTAACCACTGGCAAATAAGCTTCCCTTCCAAACAGCTTTGATTAATTAGGAGCAGGCTTTGCAAAGGCTCTTATTAGAAAGTTTCCTTTCAGCGCTGTGAAAAACTAAGAGGCACTCAAAGTGACTTGATAAACTTAGCACTGAGCTGTACAGAAGAATCTGCATTATAAAGAGGACAATGTGACATACTTGCGAAGGATTGGTGAGAGGTCAGACAGACGATGCAGAGTGCAAGAGGGAATAATAGTTGTTCAACAACTCCTCATAAAATTGTCCTAGTAAATTAACTGTTCACGTGAGTAAAAGGCTAAAAGCCCATTTTCACACTTGCAAAGCAGTCACTAATTCCCCCCCCTTGTGACCATTCCAAAGTTTGCAATTAAGAAATGCCAATATAAACGGAGCTGTACCCCCACAAGACATCATTATTGGTCACTGTGGCCTGTAACTACATATATTTTATTTGTTTTTATTACATCTATATGCCACTTTTCCTCCAAGGAGCTCAAGGTGGTGTATATGGTTCTCTCACTATTCATTTTATTCTCACTGGGTAGGTTAGGCTGAGAGGCAGGAACTGGTCCAAGGTCGCTCAGTGATTTTTATGGCTGAGTGGGGGTTTGAACCCTGGTCTCTCAGGTCCTAGCCCAAGACTTTAGATACTACACCACACTGGCTTTCACAACCCAGTTCAGGTTAACTTTATCTATTTGATACCTTGCTCCAGAGACATTAACATGGAGAGAGAGAAAAGCAACTACAGTGGTATCTCGGGTTAAGAACTTAATTCATTCTGGAGGTCCATTCTTAACCTGAAACTGTTCTTAACCTGAAGTACCACTTTAGCTAATGGGGCCTCCCACTGCCGCTGCGTGATTTCTGTTCTTATCCTGAAGCAAAGTTCTTAACCCAAGGTACTGTTTCTGGGTTAGCGGAGTCTGTAACCTGAAGCATCTGTAACCTGAAGCGTCTGTAACCCGAGGTACCACTGTAGTTAATATTTGTGGGACCAGATACAACATTCCTGGCTGCGTTACCTAAAATAACCTCAAAAGGAAGATGAAGAGTAGTTTTCCATACCCCTTCTGAGCTTCTCTTCCCATGAGCTCATCTGCATGTAAAAGGTCTCAGGTGTAATCTTCGGTATCTTCAGGTAAGGCTGAGAAAGATTTCTGCCAATTTACAGCAGACCTTACTGAGAGCCAAATTCACCAACCAGAATTATGCTAGATATCTGCCATCCCAGATGTAGTAATGGTTTCTTAAATCTACCGACTATGGCAGTTGGTCAAGTGTCAGGATGTCCTGTCACCTGTGTGATCCACTTTCACCTCCTTCTCGGGCTCCTTGCCCCCCCCTTCATTCTTTCATTTTCCATTTGAGAATCTTCTGTTTCCTCCTAGCAGCACAAATGCTCCATTCGTCCAATGGAAAAGCCAGTCCTCTGGAAGCAGAGGAAGCTTGTCAGTCACTGAAAAGCAAATCATTGGCGGGGAGGGGGTGGAAACAGAGAAGCCAAATGTGGAAAGTCTTATTTAGAAGAATCCGTAACTTCGACAAACAAGCTCTCTGCAGCATTGCAGCAAATGTCACATGAGAAAGCCGGCATGAACACAGAGGGGAAGTTCTAAAGAGCACTTCACATTGTTACTGTTGCTAGGGAAACCACTCCCTTGGTATCCAAGTGTTCACTAGATCTGACTCACTTCTCTCTATCTGAGCACGAGTCTCAGGGAGTGGGGTTGAGCATACAACAACAACAACAAAAGAAATTGCCTGATATTGCAAATAAAATATTCGACACATATTTGACTGTCAAACCATATATTCTTGGGCCTTCCCTTGTACATCTAGGTGTCAGAGTTTGAAGTGAGTATCACAGTCATCATGGGAATGCCGCTGAAACAGCCTCCCCATAGTGGCATATCCTTCACAAATATAAAAAGCTATTGAGCATTGTATAGGGATTGGCCATCACAAACCGACTCCACATTTCTGGCTGCTGGCAAGTGCTTCTAAATGTTACAGACCAGGCAGGGATCGCTTGATATGGGAAGCTATTTTCAGCACCATTCCCATGGCAACTCTGAAGTGTACACC